>NC_138978.1:188528770-189128770 GCF_964341445.2 Mesoplodon mirus
AATTGTAAAGTATTTCTTTGTCCCTTAAAGAAGTAAATCTTCTTCAAACAAGATATGTCATTCTCAAGGATCTAGGAGTCATCCCTTTGACTTGGAATCATCAAAGGAAAAGGAGATAGTATGCTTTTCTCCCAGTCTCTGTGGAAAAGTAGAAGGCCAACCTCAATAAGGGACAATTAGGAAATACAGACGGCCTAATCAGGTGGACCACCCTCTACTAAAATACCAATGGGTCAATGATGAAATCCAAGGGAAAATTAAAAAATACCTTGAGACAAATGACAATGAAAACAGAACCATACAAAATCTATGGGATGCAGCAAAAGCAGTTCTTAGAGAGAAGTTCATAGCAATACAGGCCTTCCTCAAAAAATAAGAAAAATCTCAAATAAAGAACCTAACCTACCACCTGAAAGAATTAGAAAAAGAAGAACAAATGAAACTTAAAGTTAGCAGAAGGAAGGAAATAATAAAGATCAGAAAGGAAATGAACAAAATAGAGATTAGAAAAAAATCAATAAAACCAAGAGTTGGATCTTTGAAAGAGTAAACAAAATTGACAAACCTCTG
Organism: Mesoplodon mirus; assembly: GCF_964341445.2. Taxonomy (NCBI): domain Eukaryota; kingdom Metazoa; phylum Chordata; class Mammalia; order Artiodactyla; family Ziphiidae; genus Mesoplodon; species Mesoplodon mirus. Next base: position 188,529,341 of record NC_138978.1, read on the forward strand.
GCCAGGCTCACCAAGAAGAAAAGAGGGAAGACCCAAATAAACAAAATAAGAAATGAAAGAGGAGAAGTTACAACTGATACTGCAGAAATGTCGACCATTCTCCCTGCTACTGTCCTCTGGTACTTTTCCATGAGCTAATCCCAGTGTTTTCAAAATTCTCCTGTCCTTTTTATCAGAGGAGTTGAGTTCAATCTTCCTTCCCTATTGTAAGTCTCTAACCTTTATTACAAGAGTCTTTAGCAGTCTTACTTGCCTGTTTAGCTGGTGTGGTATAATTTTTATTTTGCAATTCATATAAATTAATAATTATGATATTGATTCCTGTTGGATTGAGTACTTTATTACTATGAAATATTTTTTAATCTCAATTAATGTATCTTGCTTTCAAATTTACCTTAGTATTTTTTGGCTAGTGTTTACATTACATATTTCTCCACCATTCAACCTCAGTTTATCTATGTCTTTATCAGGTCTCTAGTAAACAGCAAATAGTCTTTTATTTATTTTTATTATTATTAATCACCAGTCCTACAATATTAGTCTTTTATTTAGACTATTTAGTGTAATAAGAAAATAGAATATTTAATATAATAACCATTACAGTGGAATTAATCTGACCCAACACATTTATTGTAAAGACAATCCAAACCTTCCTCTTTCCGCTGCATTGATCTATTTGACCCAGATGATTTTCCTCCTGTTTTCTACTTTATTTTCTTATTATGGAGTGATCAAATAATTTTTATCTTATTTTATTTTCTTGACTATAATTAAACATTCTTATTTTAGTAGATATTCCAGAGATTATATTATTCTTGATTTATTTCACTCTAATGCAAATTACATCTCTTAGCTCATCCTCAACAATGCCAGTACCTTGGGAGACTTTGAATATTAACTCTTTCCATTCACCACCCATTATAACACTATTATCATATATTAAAATTCTACATATATTTTATGTCCACATCACCTCATAATTATTATTTTGTAAGGTTGATATTCACTTATATTTACTCATGTATATTTGCCATCTCTAGAATTCCTCTTCCCCTTTACATATCTATGTTTTCATGTAGCATTTCTTGTCTGAACACATCTTTATTTTCACCTTCATTTTTGAAACTCTTGTGGAACGTTACATAATTCTAGATTGACTGTTATTTTCTTTAGCATTTTAAATATGTCAAAAATCTGTTTTTGTTTTTGTTTTGATAAGTCAGGCTCATTACGAGTCCAATGAAAGTAAGGTCTTTTTTTCTCTAGTTATGTTAGAAAAATTTTTTCTGTCTTTTTTCCAACAGATTTACTATGATACACTTATCTGTGGTTTTCTTTGTATTAATCATTCTTTGTGTTTGCTGTGCTTTTTGAATCTGTAGGTTGAATTTGGAAGTTTTCAGTTGAAAAAAATTTCATGCATATCTCACATGCTTGCCATGCATCTATCCAATATTTCGTTGTTGCTTTTCTCACTGCTTCCATTTCTATCTATTCCATTAACCTCTCTTCCTGTTCACTAATCCTGTTCCCCACTATGCCAAGACTCCTATGAAAACAAAATTTTGAGTTATTTATTTCAGATACTGCATTTTTATGTTTTAGAAGGTCCTTGAGTCCAGTTGTATAGATTCCAAATCTCTGGTGAACTTTTCAATATCTCCATCTACTTTATCCTTCCTTTCCTTTCATTTTTTGAGCATTTTAATAATAATTATCTGAAAATTGTTCCTATTAATTTCAATATCTGGATCATCTTACATCTTTTTGATATTAGCCATAAGGTCTTATCTGCTCACATATGTTGTAAATTAGAGTTTTATGTTCATCATAAATAAAAAAAAATTGCAGAGATTTTAGAAAATGTTTTCCTCCTCAAGACGTCACTCTCTTCATATTTAACAGACACTATAGGGAGTTGATCCTAAAAAATATCAGGATATGAGCTATATCAGTGTGGGGTTATACTTGTAGAGAACTCAGTCTGGCTCTGACTCTCCCCTGTTCTTAGGGTATGGCCCTGCAGAACTTTCAGTTAAGGACCTGGTGAGCATTTGCTACTTCAGGCCTGTAACACTGCAGAAGACTCAATGCTATCATTCAGAGGTTTTCAGTTTATCTCTTTAGGAACATCTGCCATGGGTTAAGGCAAATGCCTTAAAGAGAAGACTGGTCATATATTTGAAACTCCTAAGCCTCCAATTTTCTCACTTTAATCTACTATGACTGACAAATTTTTTTCTGATTTCTCTGTCCTGGAATGCCAGCATTTTTCAGGGACTAGTCCTATATTCTCATCTTCTAACTCTGCCCTGAATTGATAAATGTGCCCCAGGGGAAAGCAGTTATAGAAACAGAGTGTCACTTCCTCATTCCCTCTGGGGTTTTCCATCCTTCCCTGTTTTATTTTCAAGCTCTTCCCTCTAGAGAGTTTTTATCTCTTAAGCACCTAAAGTCTGCGGTAAACTTCATTAAGTTTGAAAAGACTTTTGAATAGTTCTTTAGCATCCAGCACTATCTGAAATTCAGCAAATATCTTGTGGTAAAACTGAACTTCTTTAGGCCCACTGAGTCCAGAATTTTGTCATTCTAGTGTCCATAATCACTAGAAGGTTGATTTTTCTTTCTCCCATCAGCCACTCTCTGCCTGAGGAAATGCAGAGCCCTCAGGCTCTGTTCTCAGAATTAAATAAATTAATGAATAAAATGAAAGAAAGAAAGAGAAACAAAGAAAGGAAGAAAGGAAGGAAACAAGCTATGGATCCCACACATCTCATGCCGTGAATTTTAGTCTATTTAATTGTTGTTACTTTTATGATCTATTATGTCTTTAAAAATATAATTTTAAAAATTATTCAACTTTTTAGTTACTATCAATAGAAGTATTGGCCTACTTCAATCTTCTACATTTCACCTGGAAACGAAAAACCCAATGCTCATTTGGTGATTTTTAAAAATACAGTCGCAAGGCAAAATAATAGGGGTGGCAATCCTATGTGAGTTCCACAAATACGGGGTTTCTAAGATTCCCTGGTATAACACATTATACATTATCTAAAAGTGTTGCATTTCATGATTATTTTTAACATCAGATGGTTCTACTTGAATATTAGATTTCCAATACATTACTTATGAGTATTCTACTGGAAAAACAAAAGAAGAATTTGAGGTTAGAAATAAATGCATTTCAACAATGTCAAGGTGATATGACTTTTTGATTCTTAGACAGTTTTTGCTATTTGTATATAGAGAAATATTACCCTAATAGAGGAGGATTATATATTATACACTATTTTGATCAAAATATATCTTAATAAAATCTAAATTTATTAACTCTTTCTAAATCTATTTATCTACCCTTTCCTTTTACTTTATAATTTGGTGGTTCTACTACACAAAAAGATGAGGGTTTGTTGAAACTATCAATTGTGTTTTTTCTTGTCTAATGTTAGCTGTGGGCTTGTCTTATATGGCTTTTATTATGTTGAAATATGTTCCTTCTATGTCTAAATTAAGTGTTTTTATTATGAATGTATGTTAAATTTCATTATCATTTTTAAGTGTGCTTGGTTAAATGAATCACTGGAAAAATTATGACATTCAAACATATAAATCTGATCTCTTGGCAGTTACAACCTCTCTTGTCACTTTGAAAGTTAGCCATGTCCAACACTTTTGACTAAATGCTACATAATTACACTCACCACATTCTGGGGATTTTTATTATTCTATTACCATGAATGATTATATATGTTGTTATCACTATTTTTCTTTTCATATTGAGGCTATTCTTATCCTTTTATTAAAGTTCATTGCTTTATGAAATGAAGGCCATTACAGGTTACATAGTCCATAAGTAACAATATTGAAAACACAATTATGCACTCATAAAAATTCAGAAATAACAAAAACAAACTGCACAAACATTAAGTCAAAACTGATCTGAATTTGGTTTAAAAAGAAGTAGTTGAGTGAAAGTGCATGTGCGTGAGATTCACTTTAATGTAAAGAAAGTATAGAGCATTCACACTTTGGATCTTGCCTCACAAGTGAATCTCAGGGGCCATGGGAATAGTCCAGAGGGGTATCAGAGGTATTGGACTAAGAACGCCACCTCCCATATCAATAAACAAGAAACAAAGGCTGTTGTGGCCATCAGCCATCAGCCATCAGCCACCTCAGCCACTACAGCCACCCTGTCGTGAGCCCTGAGGGAACTCAGGATGGAAACAAGATACCAGCTCTCAAGCTATCAGCCTCTGCAGCCACCCTCATACGGTGCACCCTGAGGAGGCTCAGGATGAGAAAGCACAGGATAGGTTTCTATCACCAGGATGGCACCTAAAGCCAGGATAGCACCTCAGCTATCTGGCCCCAGATAGCTGAGGTGCATATCAAAGGAAAGAGTTCAGTGAGCTTTGACTTTACATCTTCCCACACCCAGAAAAGCACTAAATTCCTTAACTTGAGATACCTGGTTTTCCTTAATTAACAGTATCTTTTGGATAACAGATACTGTTCCAACTACCTGGACTCTATATAGGAGTCTTCCAAAACTCCTATATATGCCGGCTCCTCCTTTACCTCTTTGGAGCCCTCCCTCAGAGCGATCTGAGAGTCCTGTCTCCTGGGCTTGAAGTGCTCAGAAAATCCGCCGAATAAAACATAAATACATAATTCTCAACTTCTAGGTTGTGCATTTTTTTCAGTCAACAATTTAAATTCTTATATTGAGAAAGGCAAGGACTTTCTTCATTAAATGACGAATAAATCAGCTCAAGAGCAGGCTAGGTTCTAGTGCCAATAGTACATAGCAATACACAAAGCACCATATACGCATTCAGTAAAATACTGAATAACTGACAATGAAAGCAATACACATGTCCATTTGAAAGAATAATAAGGATAAATTGAATAAAATCCTCCGAGTATGTAATAGTTTCTCCCAAAAGGGTAAAACAGTCTTCTCAATATGGCAATTTTTTTTGGCAAAGTTTAGAAGTGTTAGATAAAATATATGTCTTACCTGATTCCTCAAAGTCAATGTTGTAGGATTTCCAGGTTTCAGTTACGCGAAGAAGATTCTCCTCCATGGCTTGAATGTCCATGGAGGGGCAGTTGCATTCTGGAAACTTGGGACCACACTGACACCAGCAGTCATTGTCCTTGCAGATAAACTCTCCCTCTGAATTGCAAGCTATGTAGCTCAAAGCTGCTTGTACAAAACGCTCCTGAAGGTAGTCTGGAAGGAGTACTTGCAGCCCTTAAAGAAAAAAACGAAACAGTAAGTTTACTCTGATAAGGAAAAAAGCATAATACATATCTACATATTCACAAAAAGTCAAAATTTGAGTATACTATTATGTATTTATGCATATTTTAAAACAATCATTAGAAAATTATCGAAGTCTATAAAATTACAAATATTTATAATTCTTTTTAATATATACTGACTCCATGAACTGTTCAAGAATCCTGGAAACTGGGACTTCCCTGGTGGTCCAGTGGTAAAGAATCTGCCTTCCAATTCAAGGGACGCAGGTTTGATACTTGGTCGGGGAACTAAGATCCCACATGCCGCGGGGCAACTAAGCCTGTGTGCCACAACTACTGAGTTTGCGGCCTCAACGAGAGAGCCCATGTGCTGCAAAGTACAGAGCCCATGCACCCTGGAGCCTGCACACTGCACTAGAGAGAGAAAACTCTCATGCCACAACTAGAGAGAAGCCTGCGCGCCACAGCGAAGAGCCAGCCCACAGTGAAAAGATCCCACACGCCTCAATGAAGACACTGCATGCCACAATAAGACCCAATGCAGCCAAAATAAATAAATAAATAAAATAATTTTTTTAAAAAAGAATACTGAAAATTATAGAGGTGTTTAATATCTCAGACTATTTGATTTTGTTTTTTAAACTGATTTGATTGACATTTGACTTAATTGATCAGAATATTTGGTTATTTTTATATAATGTAGATAGAACCTATCTTCCCATACTTTTGAAAAGAGATGTATGCATTTATTTTACACTACTTGATTTCAAATAGTTTTCAATATTTTCATATACCTTTAGCTCATGTTCTATCAGCTCACATCTACATAGATATCATAATGCAAAGGGTTTGTGGCATCAGCAAAAGAGTTATGAAATGTTGCTATAATGCTTATCTCATGCCACTAACAACACATAACTTTATATGAGTTTATTTTTCATATGATCACTTAGATTGACTACAGGGAAACTATTAGACTAATTTAATTATTTCACAGTTTATTTCCTTGTCACATATTAAGGCAGCCTTAGTGATACAGTTTATTTCTTTTCTACAAGCAAGTTTAGTAAATTTGCTAACTCTTAAGAAAATATAAAAAATGAAAGTAAGGCTATAAAATTAACATTTGGAGATCTCTACTAGTTTTACATTTTATCATTTCTTGCTACATAGAAAAATCTAATCAAAAGGGTAAATATTCAATGTAATAAAATAAACATAAAAGGGAAAACTTAGTCAATACCTAATTGCTATTTGCTACAAAATTTGATTTTTACAACTTTTACATGTTTCCTTTCTAACAAAAACAAAAAAACCCACAATTTTTTGATACAACCATCATCTATGAGGTTAATTCAATTAAAATCGTAAATTAGCATTCAGGAAAAAAATCTACTTTGTAAATATCTTGACAATTATACCTATCTCATTCTTTCAGATTAATTCTCCCATAGGTGGGTCAGGAAAAATACTTTTAGCACTTATATATTTACTTTATTATTCATTTTAATTTTACCTCAAATAAATAACATTTATGGAATGACTTCCATTTGGAAGAGACTTTCTAGGGAAAGTACAAATATGAAGATGACCTAAACATATCCCTGCCCTAAAGGTACTTGCATTACACTTAGGAAAAATAAAAGAAGTAATATAATATGTAATATTAGAAGTATGTAATAATATTATACAATAGTACTTAATAACTACTAGAGTTGGGTTACAGATATTTCACTAGGTATGATTAATTGTTCCATAAAAAAGGCAGACTGGAACAGTATTTGACACATGGACATGCTTCAACATTAAGAGAAGTTTTTTGTGGCATAGGATAATGCCATTAACAACATCACACACAAATGAACTGTGGAATATATTTTTTAAAATAGCAACTAGCAGTATTGTTTTAATACATTTGCAGTATAAGAATGCAATGAGTGAGCTGCTTAGAAAAATAAATCTAGAGTAATGTTATTGGGGTTCCCATAACAGGGTGAAGTATATGGAATTAATTCATTTGTATTTAAATGATGTTTAACAATGAAGGTACTCTGAGTGGTACGTTATTTCGATATAGAAGATATAAAGGAAAAAGATCAGTTTAGACGGAAGACTAAAAAATATCTAAACTAAGGAAATGGTGATCAAAAGGCAGTTTAAGAAACAGGAGGAGTTAGTATCTACTAGACACTATTTGATGTAAGGCAGGTGAAATATGTCAAATGACTTGAAGGAATAAAATGATAAAGTTAGAAATATTCTTAAATGATTAGTCCTATGGGTCACCAAATTACTGTATAGTTGAGAAATATCTAGTGATTGCTTCTGACAATTCTGCCATTCAGTGTTAAAAACAAAGTCAGAGTCTCTGTTAATGTGACTCAGGAGTCCAAATATACTTATTTTAATATTGCATGTTTTAACATCTCAGGTAACTGTACGTCTATGGACCAGATATATGGAACCCGCTGATTATATCAACCTTAATTTTACAAAAAAAACACCACACAAAACAAAAAGAAATTCAGAGAATTTATGTTACATTTAAAATGTCATAAACAAAGTCATAATTGTCATAATTTTCCATCTGTAAAAATGACAGTGCCTTTGCAGAAATAGAGAAGGCTGGAAACGTAATTTGAGGAGGAATGATTGGTGGCAAGAAACGATGAGTTCAGTTTTAGACATGCAAGGATTTCTGCTGTATTATCTGTCTTTATCTATCTATCTATCTATCTATATCTATCATCTACGTATTTATCTATCTCTAAAGAAAGGAAACTGACATTTTGTAAAACCCGCACTAAAAATAATAAAGATTTTTTGGAAAAGAGCTCTACAGACAGACCACTCAAAATTTTATAATTTTATAACTAGACCGCTAATGTAAACAATAACTGATACCTAGAGAGAAAACTTGAACTGCCTTGGTAGACAACTCAGAGGGACTGGGGGCTGTCCTATAAACCTTTTCTTTTTGGGTACAGAAACAATGGGGTACAAAATACTGATAAGACTATTATTAGAGAAAGTCTACTTGGTGACGAAACAAGGCTAAGGAAGCTGAGTTCTGAGCCTGGGGGATACTGTGAAAGTGAGCATGAGGCAGGGAAACTGCTACAAGCTGACAACCACACAGTAAAACATGAATGTATCTGGTATTGGAGGACCAGTTTTTTTAACTAAACTTCTCACTAGAAACAACTAGAAAATATAGATAATATATTAAAATAATCTGTTTATACTGTATAGTGCAGAAAACTATATCCAATATCTTGTAATAACCTATAATGAAAAATAATCTAAAAAATTATGTAGAGAGAGATTCAGTTCTATATATATATAGAACCAAATCACTTCTCTGTACACCTGAAACTAACACGACATTGTAAATCAACTATACTTCAATTTAAAAAAATCTGTTTAAAGGGATCTGAAGTCCAATAAAAGTGAGGATGTCTGGACTAACCTGGCAAGAAGAATCCCTGAGGAGTGAACCAAACATTGGACACAGGTTTTGTTTTAGAGTTTTGTCCAGTTAGCAAAACAAATACTGAAGTTTCAAACCAGCCATGATAAAGATGGTAAATTCCTTAGGATTTGTTGGACTACAGAAAGGCTATATACCCATGAAGTAATTAAACAAACAAACAAAAAATTAGCTTTCACACGTCTAAAGCATACTTTCAAATGGGTCAATCAAAATAGATTGAGGTACTACGGGAAACAAAAGAAATCTCTGGAGAAAGAAAACATCATCAAGAATTTTAAATTATTTGAACAAATTTTCATGCACAGCATCAGAATTCAATAAAAGATGAGCATATAAATTAGAAAGATAAAGAGGTTATCAAATATGAACTATAAATTAATTTTAGTCACCTGATCAAAAATTAAATGACAAAACAGACAATTTGACAGAGAACTGGAAATTATAAATTATAACAAAATGGAAATTCTGCAAATAAAGTATATAAATTGGAGTAAGGAAGTAACTAATGAACTTAACAGCAGACCAGACACAGTTGAAGAGATAAATAGCAAACTGGAATATGTCGGAAAAAATATTGGGCACAGAATAATAAAATGGCAAAAGGACATAAAGAACAGAAGACAGTAGAAAAGATACATAGGTCAGGACTGAAAGGTCTAAAAATACATTTAATTGGAACCCAGGGATGTGAGAAGAAAAAGAAAGAAGCAATATTTGGTGAATAAATTATGTAAGAAATTTAAGAAATTGTTGAGAGATGAAGAAAATTGTAATATGTATCACACAAACACAAGTTCTAGCAAGACAAACAACTAAGTAAAAATGACCAGCTGACCAGTGTTTTTCAGTGATGCTTTGCTCATGTCCTACCTAAAGGAGTGTGAAAAACTAAGGACTCCCTTGAACATGATAAAGTTGCCATCTAAAATTTTTATAATACATTAAATAGACCAAAAGTAGGTAATCTGTTGCATTATGAATATTTATATTTAAAAATAAAAATACTACATCACATATCTATATGTACCAATGGAATCTAATCCTGGCAATTCAGCATCTAATATCATCTTTTAAAAACAATAAATGTGAAAACAGTGTGTGTGTGTGTGTGTGTTCCCTACTTGAAGCTACCATTTCATTCCACTATCCCTGCATATATTTGTACTAATATACAGCATTTTTAAGAGTAAACATCTTTTCTTAGTCACAGTCATGTCTCTGCTATAAAAATAAATAATTGGAAATGTATATATATTTTCCTGAAAATTATAAATAACAAAAATCTTATGGCATAAATTATATAATATATAGTTTTCTAATAATGAAAATCTTTAAGTAATCACTTTTGAATGAATTTTTATTATATATAATTACAGGTAATATACAATTCAATAGATTTAAATGTATTACATGATTTGATAACTTTTTAAAATTATTATTTTTTGTCCCCATATGCCCTCCCTCTTGTGCTTCCCTCCCACCCTCCCTATCTTATCCCTCTAGGTGGTCACAAAGCACTGAGCTGATCTCCCTGTGCTATGCAACTGCTTCCCACTAGCTATCTATTCTATATTTGGTAGTGTATATATGTAAATGCTACTCTCTCACTTCATCCCATCTTACCCTTCCCTGCGCCTGCGTCAAGTCCATTCTCTATATCTGCATCTTCATTCTTGTCCTGCCCCTACGTTCATCAGAACCTTTTTTTCTTTTTTAGATTCCATATATATGTGTTAGCATACAGTATTTATTTTTCTATCTCTGACTTACTTCACTCTGTATGACAGACTCTAGGTCCATCCACCTCACGACAAATAATGCAATTTCATTTCTTTTTATGGTGGAGTAATATTCCATTGTATATATGTCCCACATCTTCTTTATCCATTCGTGTGTTGACGGACACTTAGGTTGCTTCCATGTCCTGGAGACTGTAAATAGTGCTGCAATGAACATTGTGGTACATGACTCTTTTTGAATTATGGTTTCTCAGGGTAGGTGTCCAGTAGTGGGATTGCTGGGTCATATGGTAGTTCTGTTTTTAGTTTTTTAAGGAACCTCCATATTGTTCTCCATAGTGGCTGTATCAATTTACATTCCCACCAGCAGTGCAAGAGTGTTCCCTTCTCTCCACACCCTTTCCAGCATTTATTGTTTGTAGATTTTTTCATGATGGCCATTCTGACCAGTGTGAGATGATACAGCATTGTGGTTTTGATTTGCATTTCTCTAATGATTAGTGATGTTGAGCATCCTTTCATGCGTTTGTTGGCAATCTGTATATCTTCTTTGGAGAAATGTCTATTTAGGTCTTCGGGCCATTTTTGGATTGGGTTGTTTGTTTTTTTGATAGTGAGCTGCATGAGCTGCTTGCATAGTTTGGATATTAATCCTTTGTCAGTTGCTTCATTAGAAAATATTTTCTCGCATTCTGAGGGTTGTCTTTTTGTCTTGTTTATAGTTTCCTTTGCTGTGCAAAAGGTTTTAAGTTTCATTAGGTCCCATTTGTTTATTTTTGTTTTTATTTCCATTTCTCTAGGAGGTGGGTCAAAAAGGATCTTGCTGTGATTTATGTCATAGAGTGTTCTGCCTATGTTTTCCTCTAAGAGTTTGATAGTGTCTGGCCTTACATTTAGGTCTTTAATCCATTTTGAGTTTGTGTGTATAGTGTTAGGCAGTGTTCTAATTTCATTCTTTTCCATGTAGATGTACAGGTTTCCCATCACAACATAGTGAAGAGGTTGTCTTTTCTCCATTGTATGTTCTTGCCTCCTTTATCAAAAATAAGGTGACCATATGTGCATGGGTGTATCTCTGGGCTTTCTATCCTGTTCCATTGATATCTATATTTCTGTTTTTGTGCCAGTACCATACTGTGTTGATTACTGTAGCTTTGTAGTATAGTCTGAAGTCAGGGAGCCTGATTCCACCAGCTCCGTTTTTCATTCTCAAGATTACTTTGGCTATTTGGGGTCTTTTGTGTTTCCAAACAAATTGTAAATTTTTTTGTTCTAGTTCTTTGAAAAATGCCAATTATAGCTTGATAGGGATTTTCACAGAATCTGTAGATTGCTTTGGGTATTAGAGTCATTTTCACAATGTTGATTCTTCCAATCCAAGAACATGGTATATCTTTCCATCTATTTGTATCATCTTTAATTTCTTTCATCAGTGTCTTATAGCTTTCTGCATACAGTTCTTTTGTCTCCTTAGGTAGGTTTATTCCTAGGTGTTTTATTCTTTTTTGTTGAAATAGCAAATTGGAGTGTTTCCTTTATTTCTCTCCCATATTTTTTGTTGTTAGTGTATATGAATGCAAGAGATTTCTGTGCATTAATTTTGTATCCTGCTACTCTACCACAGTCACTGATTAGCGCTAGTAGTTTTCCAGTAGCATCTTTAGGATTCTCTATGTATAGTATCATGGCATCTGCAAACAGTGGCAGTTTTACTTCTTCTTTTCCAATTTGGATTCCTTTTATTTTTTTTCTTCTCTGATTGCCGTGGCTAAAACTTCCAAAACTATGTAGAATAACAATGGTGAGGGTGGGCACCCTTGTCTTCCTGATCTTAGAGGAAATAGTTTCAGTTTTTCACCATTGAGAATGATGTTGGCTATGTGTTTGTCTTATACGACCTTTATTATGTTTAGGTAGGTTCACTCTATGCCAACTTTCTAGAGAGTTTTTATCATAAGTGGGTGTTGGATTTTGTCAAAAGCTTTTTCTGCATCTATTGAGATTATCATACATTTTTTGTCCTTCAATATATTAATACAGTGTATCACATTGATTGATTTGCATTTATGGAAGAATCCTTGCATTCCTGGGATAAACCCCACTTGATCCTGTTGTATGATCCTTTTAATGTGCTGTTGGATTCTGTTTGCTAGTATTTTGTTCAGGATTATTGCATCTATGCTCATCAGTGATAGCGGCCTGTAGTTTTCTTTTTTTGTGACAGCTTTGTATGGTTTTGGTATTAGGGTGATGGTTGTCTCATAGAATGAGTCTGGGAGTGTGGGAGTGTGGGAGTGTTTCTCCCTCTGCTATATTTTGGAAGCTCTTCTCTAAATGTTTGATAGAATCTGCCTGTGAAGCCATCTGGTCCGGGGCTTTGTTTGTTGGAAGATTTTTAATCACAATTTCAATTTCAGTGCTTGTGACTGGTCTGTTCATATTTTCTATTTCTTTCTGGTTCAGTCTTGGAAGGTTGTACTTTTCTAAGAAATTGTCCATTTCTTCCAGGTTGTCCATTTTATTGGCATATAATGGCTTGCAGTAGTCTCTCATGATCCTTTGTATTTCTGCAGTGGCCGTTGTTACTTCTCCTTTTTCATTTCTAATTCTTTTGATTTGAGTCTTCTCCCTTTTTTTCTTGATGAGTCTGGCTAAAGGTTTATCAATTTTGTTTATCTTCTCAAACAACCAGGTTTTAATTTTACTGATCTTTGCTATTGTTTCCTTCATTTCTTTTTCATTTATTTCTGATCTGATCTTTATGATTTCTTTCCTTCTGCTAACTTTTTGGGGCTTTTCTGTTTTTCTTTCTCTAATTGCTTTAGGTGTAAGGTTTGGTTTTTTATTTTACATTTTTCTTGTTTCTTGAGGTAGGATTATATTGCTATAAACTTCCTGCTTAGAAGTCCTTTTACTGTATCCTTTAGGTATTGGGTCATTGTTGTTTCATTGTCATTTGTTTCTAGATATTTTTTGATTTCCTCTTTGCTTTCTTCAGTGATCTCTTGGTTATTTAGTAGCATATTTTTTAGCCTCCGTGTGTTTGTATTTTTTACAGATTTTTTTCCTGTATTTGATATCTAGTCTCATAGCGTTGTGGTCAGAAAAGGTACTTGGTACGATTTCAACTTTCTTAAATTTATGGAGGCTAGGTTTGTAACCCAAGATATGATCTATCCTAGTGAATGTCCCACGAGCACTTGAGAAGAAAGTGTATTCTGTTGTTTTTCGATGGGATGTCCCATAAATATCAATTAAGTCCATCTGGTCTAATGTGTCATTTAAAGCTTGTGTTTCCTTATTTATTTTCATTTTGGTTGATCTGTCCATTGGTGAAACTGGGGTGTTGGAGTCCCCTAGTATGATTGTGTTATTGTCGATTTCCCTTTTTATGGCTCTTAGCATTTGCCTTATGTATTGAGGTGCTCCTATGTTGGGTGCGTAAAATTTATGATTGTTATATCTTCTTTTTGGATTGATCCCTTGATCATTATGTAGTGTCCTTTTTTGTCTGGTAATAGTCTTTGTTTTAAAGTCTCTTTGGTCTGATATGCGTATTGCCACTCTAGCTCTCTTTTGATTTCCCTTGGTATGGAATATCTTTTTCCATCCCCTCACTTTCAGTTTTAGGTGTCATTAGGTCTGAAATGTGTCTCTTGTAGACACCATATATATGGGTCTTGTTTTTGTATCCATTCAGCCAGTCTGTGTCTTTTGGTTGGAGCATTTAATGCATTCACATTTAAGGTTATTATCAATATGTATGTTCCTATTACCATTTCCTTAATTGTTTTGACTTGTTTGTGTAAGTCTTTTTTTTCTCTTGTGTTTCCCACTTAGAGAAGTTCCTTTAGCATTTGTTGTAAAGCTGGCTTGGTGGTGCTGAATTCTCTTAATTTTTGCTTGCCTCTAAAGGTTTTAATTTCTCCACTGAATCTGAATGAGATCTTTGCTGGGTAGAGTAATGTTGGTTGTAGGTTTTTCCTTTTCATCACTTTAAATATGTCATGCCACTCCCTTCTGGCCTGCAGTTTCTGCTGAAATATCAGCTGTTACCCTTATGGGGATTCCCTTGTATGTTATTTGTTGCTTTTCCCTTGCTGCTTTTAATATTTTTTCTTTGTATTTAATTTTTGATAGTTTGATTAATATGTGTCTTCGCATGTTTCTCCTGGGATTTTTCTTGTGTGGGACTCTCTGTGCTTCCTGGACTTGACTGACTATTTCCTTTTCCAAGTTAAGGATGTTTTCAACTATAATCACTTTGAATATTTTCTCAGACCCTTTCTTTTCCTCTTCTTCTTCTGGGACCCCTATAATTCAAATGTTGGTGCATTTAGTATTGTCCCAGATCTCTGAGACTGTCATCAATTCTTTTCCTTCTTTTTCCTTTTCTTCTCTGTGGCAGTTATTTCCACTATTCTATGTTCCAGGTCACTTATCCATTCCTCTGCCTCAGGTATTCTGCTATTGATTCCTTCTAGAGTATTTTTAATTTCATTTATTGTGGCGTTCATCATTGTTTGTTTGCTCTTTAATTCTTCTAGCTCCCCACTTAACGTTTCTTGTATTTCCTCCATTCTTTTTCCAAGATTTTGGATCACCTTTGGTATCATTACTCTGAATTCTTTTTCAGGCGGACTGCCTATTTCCTCTTCATTTGTTTGGTCTGGTGGGTTTTTGCCTTGCTCCTCCATCTGCTGTGTGTTTCTCTGTCTTCTCATTTTGCTTATCTTACTGTGTTTGGGGTCTCCTTTTCACAGTCTGCAAATTTGTAGTTCCCGTTATTTTTGGTGTCTTCCCCCAGTGGGTAAGGTTGGTTCAGTGGGTTGTGTAGGTTCCCTGGTGGAGGGGACTGGTGCCTGTGTTCTGATAGGGGGGTCTGGATCTTGTCCCTCTGGTGGGCAGGGCCATGTCTGTGTGCATTTTTTGAGGTGTCTGTGAACTTAGTATGACTTTAGCCTGCCTCTCTGCTAATGCATGGGTTTGTGTTCCTGTCTTGCTAATTGTTTGACATGGGGCGTCCAGCACTGGAGCTTGCTGGCTGTTGGGTGGAGCTGGGTCTTAGTGTTGAGATGGAGATCTCTGGGAGAACTCTCACCAATTAATATTATGTGGGGCCGGTAGGTCTTTGGTGCTCCAATGTCCTGGACTTGGCTCTCCCACCTTAGTGGCTCCGGCCTGACACCTGGCCAGAGCACCAAGACCCTGCTAGCTGCTCGGCACGAGAGAAAAGGAAAAAAACAAAACAAAACAAAAAATGAACAGACAGACCCCAAGACAAATGGTAAAAGAAAAACTAAACGGGCAAAATTACACAAAGAAACATTCACACACACTCATGAGAATAAACAACAAAAAAAGGAAGATAGCAACCAAACCGATAAACAAACCCACCAATGAAAACAAGCACTAAAAACTAAACTAAGATAAATATAAAACCAAAACCAAATCAAATGCAGAAACCAAGTCTACAATTGCTCCCAAAGTCTACCCCCTCAATTTTCAGAACATTCATTGTCTATTCAGGTATTCCACAGATGCAGGGTTTATCAAGCCAATTGTGGGGATTTAATTCGCTGCTCCTGAGGGAAATTTCCCTGCTCCACAGGGAAATTTCCCTTTCTCTTCTTTGCTCCCACAGCTCCTGGGGTTCAGCTTTGGTTTTGGCCACGCCTCTGCATGTAGGCCACACTTAGGCATCTGTTCCCTGCCCAAACAGGGGAGTGTTAAAGCAGGGCCTGATTGGGGCTCTCTTGCTCACTCAGGCCAGGGAAAGGGAGTGGTACAGTAGTCATAATTGAAATGTGGGGCGTGCCTGTGGCGGCAGAGGCCAATATGATATTGCAAAAGCCCTGAGGCCTGCTGTGTGTTCTCTCAGGGAGTTGGGCCTGGATCATGGGACCCTGGCAGTGGTGTGCTGTACAGGCTCCCGGGGGGGGGGGGTGGGTAGTGACCTGTGCTTGCACAAAGGATTCTTGGTGGTAGCAGCAGCAGCTCTAACAGTCTGTGCCTGCCTCTGGAGTCCAAGATGATATCCATGGCTTGCCCTTGTCTCTGGAGCTTGCTTAGGCAGTGCTCTGCCATCTCTGGAGCTTGTTTAGGCATTGTTCTGAATCCCTTCTCCTTGTGCACCCAGAAACAGTGGTCTCTTGCCTCTCCGGCAGGTCCAGACTTTTTCCCAGACTTCCTCTCGGCTAGCTGTGGCACACTAGCCCCCTTCAGGCTGTGTTCATGCAGCCAACCCCAGTCCTTTCCCTGGGATCTGACCTCCAAAGCCTGAGCCCCAGCTCTTAGTCCCCACCTGCCCCGGCAGGTGAGCAGACAATCCTCTCGGGCTGGTGAGTGCTGGTCGGCACCGATCCTCTGTGAGAGAATCTCTCTGCTTTGCCCTCCGCACCCCTGTTGCTGTGCTCTCCTTCGTGGCTCCGTAGCTTCCCCCCACCACCCTCAGTCTCTACCAGTGAAGGGGCTCCTAGTGTGTGGAAACTTTTCCTCCTTCACAGCTCCCTCCCAGATGTGCAGGTCCCATCCCTCTTCTTTTGTCTCTGTTTTTTCTTTTTTCTTTTGCCCTACCCAGGTTTCTGGGGAGTTTCTTGCCTTTTGGGAAGTCTGAGGTCTTCTGTCAGCATTCAGTAGCTGTTCTGTAGGAGCTGTGCCACATGTAGACGTATTTTTGATGTATTTGTGGGGAGGAAGCTGATCTCCACATCTTACTCCTCCGCCATCTTGAAGGTCTCTCTGATAAATAACTTTTAAAAACAAATATTATCTGTTCCTTGAAAACTCATGATTTAATGAATTGATAGAGCTCTGTTAATTAGTTTATGGGGTTTTTTTGCTAGAAGTATAAATTAATATAAATTATTTCAATATAAATTATTTGCCTTCTTTTAATTTTTATATGTGTAAAGCTTTGAGAAAAGTTGTTCCAACATATCAATAAACAATAGGAAAGAAAAAAATTTTTAAGCAATATCATCAGATTTTTATTACAAGCAAAATATAATTGCATGGTGTTCCATCTTTAAAAGTTACATTAAATCTTCTATTTGATAATGATGCCATCCTTTGCCAATTTTGATGAAATAAAACATTAGGAACTAACTGATCTGGAAAAGTATTTGTTACCTAGTCATATGGATCATTCATTTTCTGGGAATTTTACTAAAAAGTTACTACCAAGATTTTGTAACTTTTAATTACTACTGTTACCCTTTCACTCAAATGTACCTTGCTTGATATGTTAAATTCATAAGGGGTTGAAGAAATTGGAATATCATTAATTTCAATATGTATTTGCTCACACTTCTTATGAATTACTTTTTGTCATATGTTTTAAATATATTTTATTAATAATTTGGAGTTGTAGATATGGATATTTCAGTTGTTTTTTTTAAAAAATATCTGTTCTGTACCCTAATTGGCAAAGCCAGACAGACAAGCAGGTAAATCCAGCTTACTCACTGCCAGAAAACATTTCATTTCATTTGTTTTCAGTCAAAATCAGTGTGTTAATGTGTAATGCATCTCTCTGACATCTCATTTATTAATGTCAATTCCGATGTTAAGTCATGGAATTCTTTCTGACTTTGTTGCCTAATGCTGTAGCTTCAATAATTCTTATTGATGCTTTCTTTGCTCTGATAAAATTCTACTTCAGGAGTAATTCTTCTTCTTCTACAAGAGTAGAGGTTTGGAAGAAGAAGGTCAATACTGAAAAACTCTTATAATTCTAGATTCCTCTCAGTAATAGAGCTGAATTCAGAAGATCTCCAAACGGGTCAAACACTGATTCGAATGCTTCACCTTGTGCTTACAAACAAAACAGGAGACACTAACTCTTTCTCTCTTTCCTTCTTTCTCTCTCTCTGTATATATATATATATATATATATATATATATATATATATATATATATATATACACACACACACACACACACACACACACACACACACACACACAATATGTCATCTATGTCTATATCCATCTATCCATAAAACCAACCAATTTACTATACAACTATATAACTAACTAACTATGAAAGACACAAAGACCTCTGGTGGTACCTTAATAAAAGATTCTTCAGAGACACAAGTTTTTCCAATTGCCCCATATAGTGATCCAGAGTTTTTTATACCCTTTAAAGAAATGTATCATGGTAAGTTTATTCCAGAATTTGTGAATGCTTTGCACTCTTTTTCAAAGTGGAGAAGAGCTACTATTAAAGGCAGATTGAAAGGTGAATCAACCTGATACTTGTACTATAAGTACAGATGAAATTTAAGAAAGAGTACAGGGAAATTGAGGGTCTCAATATTGATTTCCTAATGTTATGTTTGGAAGGATCTTTGTTCATTGGGGTACAAATATAGTTGCAATAGACAAGTGAAAATATAGGCCTAGCAAAAGGTGAAAGAGATGCAGGTTTCTACCTTACAAAAATTGAGGAGAGTAGAAATAGTAGTTATATAAGGAGTATTGATTCATTTATTTCTTGTGTTAATTTTTCTTCAAAGAAGACTGGAGGCTGAAGTTTTGTGTTTATAATATAATATTTTAAAAACTGAACATAGTGATTCACAAAGAGTAAAAATCAATAAATAGTGTTAATAAATAAAATTTAATAATAAATCAATTGAAATAAACATATTTGATATAAACATTCTTTGTCTTTTTCTATTAAAGTTAATACTCTGATGGAAAGTTAATACATACATTTAAAAAGGAGTGACTAGTAGAGAATTACAAGTAATATTGATAGATTGGGTTTCTATTTAAATTAGAGAAAATACTTCAGTAACTGTAAATCTAAAATTGACAATGATAAATTGGATAGCATTTAAAGTCTAAAACTATTAAGTGCTTTCTTTGTGATTTTTATACAATTTAAAAATGAATGAAATTCATTTATTATTTAGGGTAAATTTAAATAACCTGATGCCATTACATTTTTTTAGATGGAAAATTTGAGGAAAAATGGCATAATTTCTGAAACTTTTAAGCATTTTTATGTAAAACTGAATAATGTAAATACAGATCTAACTTCTGCAATTAAAAAAGGTAGACTAGAAAGAACAACTCAAAACTACCCCTTTGATCAGTCAACTTAATTTAGATGATCTGTCATCACAAAGACATTTCTGAACTTATTCAACTAGTATGTGTTTTAACATGTGGATTCATAACCTTTTCCTGCCTGTATGAATGAGTGATATACACATCCTTATAACCAGTTAAGATAATATGTATTTGTTAAAATTATTATTTTAAAAAGTCCTCTATTGAATTATCTCACAAAATACAGTAACAGAAAGAAGATGATAAATTACCTTTATCACATAATGTATCTTTATAAATGAAATAATGCAAGTATTTTGTTAATATATTCTTAAGTATATTTCTGTTTGTCAGAAGAGAAATGAAGCCTTAATTATCATATTAGGTTATATTTAAAATGTCAAACGTTCACATCACAGTATGCATAAATATGGTTACGATTTTTTTTGTTTGTTTGTTTTGTTTTTTTTTTGTTTTGTTTTTTTTGCGGTACGCGGGCCTCTCACTGTTGTGGCTTCTCCCGTTGCGGAGCACAGGCTCCGGACGCGCAGGCTCAGCGGCCATGGCTCACGGGCCCAGCCGCTCCGCGGCATGTGGGATCTTCCCGGACCGGGGCACGAACCCGTGTCCCCTGCATCGGCAGGCGGACTCTCAACCACTGCGCCACCAGGGAAGCCCTATGGTTACGATTTTTATCAGAATCTATAAGGAAGAAGTCAAAGCTCAGGGAGACCTATGGAAAAACTGCTACTTACTGAGACAATGATTACTGTATGGAAAAAAATATTATCACAATACATTTTCAATTATTATTGATTACTTATTTTAAGAAGTAAAGTGAATTTTGACATTCCCTTCATCTGGTCTAGAATGTTCTTAGCAGTCAAAAATTAGGAGATTAGCCTTTTAAGAGAACTCTAAAAGCCTAGTACTGCACATACAGCTTGAAAGAAAGAAACAAACAGAGAGAGAGGGAGGGAGCGAGGGAGGAAGGAAGGAAGAGAGAAGAAAGAAATCACAACTGGATAACTGTCATGCAGGCTCATAGAGAATTAATGAAATTTTACCTACATACCTTGCAACTGAATCTTATTCTCAGGACTCTGAACCAGAACAGAACTGACAGAATCTAGGTTGTCATAGTTACTGCAGCCAAGAGGACCCGTCCGTGTTTCTGTTACCTAAAGAACAAAACATCAACTTTATTTTATATACCAGACTTTACCGTGTTCTTTCCATTCAATGTAGTTGTCACACACTGACATTATACATCTGACAGTAAACATCACCAAAAGGTCTAGGATCTGATACACACCAACAGTACACCTAAGCACAGAGGAGACAAATGATGCCCTTTATCTTCAATTCCATTTCCTTCTCTTTGGCCAGTCATCAATCTTCAGAGAAAATAATGGAAGCCCTCTTTGGTCAACAACATCCTTCATGTAAGCTCACTGATTTTACCCAAGATAAGACAGAGCATGCTTTTAGGTAGAGAGCAAGTCTGACTCATATGAGAATTGTTTTTTGTTTGTTTAACTTTCTTCAATAAATCAAAACCATTTACCAGGCTATGGTCTAAAGACTGATATTATTATTTTATTCTTCTACTTAAAAATCTATAATTTCCCATTCTTTTATGGTGGTATCAATGTCTAAACTCTTCTGCTTGGCTTCCATCTGCCCCACTTCTCCCAGCAGGCAGGCGATCTTGCTGTCCAGCTGGACTTTGTTAATTCTATGCCTTTGTTTATATAACATCCTTCACCTTATCCCACCTTTCTCCTTTTGGACTAATTGGTTTTCTCTATCCTCAAGATCAACCTCATGTTCAAACACCCACACAAAGTAGTCCCTAATGATTCCCACTTGTATTACTTCACCATTTCTACAAAGTTATGGTTTGCAGGGCCCAACCTTAGCACTTAATTATGGAATCACATATTGCAGAGTAATTTTTTTCCCATGGGTGTCTTGGATGGATGGTATCAGGAGATGAGGAGGCATTTAATCAATTATGTCAGACTGGAAATTTGTCCTGAGGATATATTTTTTTAAAACCAAACATTTTAAAGCAGAGAAGTATTGTAATCATTTTTGTGTTTTAAGAAGATATTCACAACAACCAGAATAGTTTGCAAAACATCATTCAGCTCATTTTATTTCGCAGTTCACAGCCACATAATGGCTTCCCATCTAGCTCAGGGTAAAAGCCAGAGCCCTTTTCCATGGCTAAAAAGATGCCCTATTTTCCAGCTCCCTGTTACCTCTCTGAACTCATCTCTCTTCCACTTTTCCTTATTTACTCCACTCCAAGAACACTGGCTTCTTTGCTGTTTCCCCAACACATGCTAGCTATCCTCCTGCTTCATGATTTTTGACTTGCTGTTCCCGAACCTGGAATATTCTTCCAGGTTCTAAGCTCACTTGTTCACTTTCTTCAAGTTTTTGTTCAAATGTCTCTCTCTCTGGACTTCTTGGACTAACCTATTTTAAATGAATATACCTTCCCACATTTCCCTCTTCCAACCATTATTTCCTTTGCTCCTTACATTGTTCTATCTTTTCCACAGTGGTTTTCAGCTTCTAACATGCTGTATAATTTACTCACTTAACATGATTACGGTCAACACCTCTTATTAGAACGCAAGCTCCACAAGTGCAGAGAATATTGCCTATTTGTTTACTGAAGTATTCACAGAACGTATTATTTTCTGGTATAAACCCATAGGTATTAATATTAAGACAAAGAGAAGCAGAGAGTGTGAGGGGAAAACCAAACCAAGGAAGATGTTAAGGCCATTATCAAGATGATGAAGGCCTCAATGCAGCAGTGGCAATATGATTTATCTGAAGAAGATGGATTTTGAAAAACAATTAGAATGGGCAAGATTATGAAACATTGAAAATGTACATGATGGAAGGAGGGAAATGCAACAGAAGTTTCTGGCATAAGTGATAACATTAAGATATGGGGCAAAGAAGCTCCACTGTGAAGAGAATGTAAGGAAGCCTGGTTTTGATTATTTTGACTCTGAGTTGAATAACACTCTTAGTTGGAAACATCCCGTAGAAGAAGTGACAATGTAGATATATTTCTTAGAAGTTACCTCGAAGATGGGATTACTATTTTAGGAATCAAAAACTTATAGGTGATAATCAAAGATAGGGTGATGGACACTTTAGCTCAGATGCATGGAGGGAATGCATAGTTGTATCATGACAATTCTACCATATTTTCTAAACAATGAGTCCATTAGAATAACCGAGATTGGCTATGAGCACACAGCAACAATTGGGAATGTGATTTACTCTAACACCACATTGACTGTGTAGTCCTCTAATGCTGTCTTCCAGTGGTGACACAGAATATCCCTTATTTTGTTCAGGAAAATAATTTCTGATGTTGATATATGTCACATACATGCATGTGCATGTATACGTGTGTATGGTTAATATTAAATATAAATGATTAATCACAAATGAGTAAAAGGAAGATTAAGGCACCAAAGGAAATATTTAGAATTTAAGATCATTTAAATCTTCATCTTGTCCTATCAAGTAGCTTAACTATTTTCCCCAACACACACAAATGTATACACACCACATTAATGTAAAGGAATTCCAATGTCTGTCATTTTTAAGGAAGTTTTCTAAATAGAAGTGGCTTAAAGCACATACTCATTGACATAAGAGATCTTAGAAATTGGTATGCAATCTCCTGAACACTTAACCGTTGAAAGAGGATAAATAGTATTGTTTTATCTCATTACAGACAGTGCCTTATATTCAGTTACTGTGTTCTTGAGAATAAATGCAGGAGATTTAAATAACAGTCTTATAAATTTAGAGGTTTGAATATCTCTATCTACCTCTATAGCTATAGATCATTTTATTCCCTTACCTTTCACAGCATACAATAATAAAATATAGTATATCCTACTGATGACTTAATTTTGCTCTTTACCATTCACAGCTGACTTCACTGATCATTGTCCGATTTAATATAAAAATTCACAAACTCTAGCACATTCAATGAGGCAAATCCATTTTTCCAATTGTATTATATTTTAAGAACTTTACATGTCAGCATTAATAAATGTGTCAATACTTATTTTGTATGTTCATTACTAGTGAAAGGAATAAAATGAAAAGTAATAAAAACTAACTTATTGTACAAATAAGTTCTAGAGAGATTTTAACTCTACCAAAAAATGAATTATGTCATTGTGCCACAAAGAGCTTGAACTTTTGTTCATCAGCTGACAGATTAACATCTGATTTTGGGGTCTCCATATATAATGTAACAAAGGAAGAGTTATTAAATAGCTAAATTTAAAAATGATTAAGGGCTTCCCTGGTGGTGCAGTGGTTGGGAATCCGCCTGCCAATGCAGGGGACACAGGTTGAAGCCCTGGTCCGGGAAGATCCCACATGCCACGGAGCAGCTAAGCCCGTGAGTCACAACTACTGAGCCTGCGCTCTGGAGCCCACGAGCCACAACTACTGAAGCCCATGTGCCTAGAGCCCGTGCTCTGCAATGAGAAGCCACTGCAATGAGAAGCCCACCACGGCAACGAAGAGTAGCCCCCGCTCGCCGCAACTAGAGAAAGCCTGCATGCAGCAAGCAAGACCCGATGCAGCCAAAAATAATAAATAAATAATTGATTAATTTAAAAAAGAACTCTAAAAAAAATGATTAAGACTGACAATAACCCAGTACTGATAGCATTCAGTGTTTTGATAAATGACATATAGAATGAGAAAAAACATTTTTCTTCACTTATCTCTTAGTGAGAAGATGTTGAAACAGGGAACACTGTTTTTAGGATATAAAAATGATGTTCTTTCTGAGGTGTTACATTGATTTGTGGTTTTATCTGAATATTATGAGGAAAATTAATGTTCTAGAGGGGCTGGGAAATTGAAAAGGGGAGTGGAATGTACAGAAATGGAAGACATGGCTAGGCCAGCTGTGGAATGTAAATTCAAAACTTTTCAAAATGTATTTAGCACAAATTTGTATTCAAAATGTAACAAATGTGCTCTTCTCTAATTGACCACTTATGTGAACTGTGTTTAAATATATTGTTAAAATTCAGAAAGGATATTAAAAGTATAGTAAATGAAAAAAAAGAATTATAACCAATATGCTTCAGAAGGAGAGAAAATGGAATGATATAAAATGCTCAATTAAAACTACAGAAGGCAGACAAAGAGTGGAGGACAAAAAGAAGGAACAAAGAACAAGGGCAACAAATAGAAAACATTAATGAATATGGGAGATATTAATGCAGCTATATCAATAATCACTTGCAACATCCACACATCAATTAAAAGACAGAAATTGTCAGAACGGAGCAAAAAACAAGGCCAAGCTATAGACTGTCCACAAGGAACCCACTTTAAATCTACATATAGATTAAAAGTAAATAAATGGAGAAAAATATACGATTCTAACACTAATCAAAACAAAGTAAGAGTATAATTACATAACTATCTTAATTACAGACAGAGCAGACTTTGAAGCTAGTAAAGTAACAAGGGATAAAGAAGGACATCACACAATGATGAAAATGTCAACTCTCCAAGAAGATATAATAATACTTAATATGTATGTGCCTAACAACAGTGCATCAAACTATATGAGGCAAAAATTAATAGAATTGTAAAAAGAAATGGATGAATCCAATAGCTTAGTTGGAAATTTCAACACCCTTCTATTAGAAATGGACAGGTCCAACAGGCAGAAATGTAAGTAAACCTTACTTACAACTTACTGTTGTAAACCAACAGTAAGATGGCAACAGCAATACTTAAAAAAACACTTGACAAACAGACAACATTAGCATCTAGATCACGAAGCTCTGCAATTTCCTTATCAGGGAATTTAAAAGAACAATGAGGTAGCATTATCCATTCCCAAATGTCTTAAAATAGTATAATGATAGAATATGCCAAGTGCTGATAATAATGAAGAAGAAGTGTAATTCTCATACACTGCAGCTGGGAGTGTAAATTAGTACCACCACTTACATTTTAGAAAATTCTTTGAAACTATCTACATAAGCAGATGGAGGCAAATCTTATGAGCCCGACCTACAGCCAACAAAAATATGAACATGTGTGTAACCTAAAGACACATGCAAATAGGTTCATAGCAACACCATTCTCAGTAATCCCTAACAGAAAAAAAATCAAAATGTTAATCAATAATTCAATGTATAAGTAAATTGAGGATTTGAATACTGTACCACAAAAATAATAAATTAAAGTCAATGGCACAGAATAATTTGAATGAATCTCACAAATATAATGTTAAGTGAAATAAGCCACATGTATTATGCTTCCTCCAATATGAAGTTCAAAGTCAGAAAAAAATAATTTATGATGTTACAAGCCAGGATGGTGGTAACACTTTGTGAATAGAAGTTATAGTAGAGGATATAGGGGGACTTCTTGAATTCTGGTAATGTTCTGTGTTTTATATAGATGATGGAAGCTCAAATGTGTTCCAATCTCAATACTATGATTGTGCACTTTTCTGTATATATGTTATATATCAGTAAAACATTTACCAATAAAAGTTGGTTAATATTATTCTCTTCATGAATTACATCAGGGCAGGTACCATGTCATCTACATCTACATCTGTATGGATATCTATGTATCTATCTATCTACCTATCAATTTATATATCTGTCTGTCATCTATCTATCCATCAGTCATCTATTTATACTACAATACTAGCTTGGATCTTTGCACATGTATCCTTTCAAATTATTATTATAATGTGATTTTGTAAAAAAAAATGTTAAAATCTGACACTGAGTGATTGTGAAAAACAAATGACTTATTTTTAGATTATTAACATAATAGCTTACTTAATCAAATCAAATCCCCTTTTAACCTTAAAATCTTAAAATATCATATTTATTTTATCTTTTTTTCAAGGCCACAATTATGCCTATTCTATAATTGCAGATATGCACATGATAAATCAATTCTATATATTAGGCACTAACTTATAGATTAATCATTCATTTTTATTTTGTAGTTACTCATAATTCCAAAATATATACTTATCTCTGATAAAAAGAAAATAGCCCTTTCCTAATAATCTCATCTATAGGTAAAACAATAAAATTATGATTATATAAGTAAACTAATTAAATATTCCATTTTTCCTAATGGGAATTAATTTTTAGGTTTACTTTGGTTAAAAGTTTTGAAATCCTTTGCAAATAAATCATTGTTTGATATTAAAAAGATAAGAGTTTACTGAATTTCTATAATTAATACTCAAAACAGAAACCCTAATAATGACAACAGTATCAGAAAAAGACACCATGGGTCTATTTGGAAAGACTTCTGAAAGCAACGATGTTTTAAACAAAATTAAAAGCACTATTTCCCAAGAGTAGAACGTTATTTGAGAGAGTAAATATACTAAGAATCAGGAGACTGAAACCCTCAAGATATTTTAATATCTTACTCCTTTTTCTTATCACAAAATTTTCTTTGTTTCAATATGGCAATTATAAAATTACAATCATCTGCTTCCTTTTTTTTTTTTTTTTACTTATTTAACTGTAAACTCCCTATTCGTAGTTAAACACAGTACCTGGCACGTGGTAGAAATTCAATAATTGTGAACCAAATTGGTGGATAAATATTTACCTTTTAGTTAGAAGTCTTTATTTAAAAATACTTTAACATTTTTGAAAACCTGTTGAAGAAAATGGAGCAGTGCTAGCATATATAAATTGTAGAGCTATCGGGAGTCTTAGAAATCATCTAGCCTCACCATCTCATTACACAAATGAGGTATCTGGAACCTAGGGAAGTTTTACCATCTCCCTATCACATAAGTGAAATGAGAGCTGCAACTGGTCTTGAACCTCCTGACTTATAAATCATATACCCATTCCAAATATCATATTGGCTTTCCAAGCTCTAGACTTAACGTTTTTGAAACTTTGCTTGTCTTAATCGATCTTACTCATTCTGTCTCTCTCTTTCACTCTCTCTACCAATAAAGTTACAACAAAGCACAATTTAATTAGTCTGGATTGAGGTACAAGTCAATTAGAATGGTGTAGTATCTTGGTCATTCTCATGAACAATAAATATTGCTATGAATGTGCAGTCAATATAACTTTGATGGGAAGCCAAATGAGTTAGTTTTTATTCTAAGTATTAATTTATTAATGCTTTGAAATATAACTTCCCACATATTCTTAAATTACTCTAGCCCAGACGTCTGAAAAGGAAAATACAAGTGTTGATTAGTTTCTACTATGTCATAAAACACTATGCTTGTTCTGTTCCTACACATATAGGATCTTTTACCATTGCATATGGTTAAATCTATCAAACTAACAAAAAGCTTTAGAACATGTTGATACCAAAAAAATGTAATTTTGTATATATAAATGTATATATATATAGTATATGTTATAATTGATTATATGTGATAATTATATCATATGATATAATACTTAAACATACAATTTTATGTATGCAACTATATAAATTTTAGATATTATAATATATAAACTATAGTTAAGTATATATGATAACTATATCATATGGTATTGATATTACATATGATAATTATAAATTGTATATAATTAGAAATTAAATACATATATAACATCTGTTTCTTTCAAATGTGAATATTGAGTTAAA
Source organism: Mesoplodon mirus (assembly GCF_964341445.2). Classification (NCBI taxonomy): domain Eukaryota; kingdom Metazoa; phylum Chordata; class Mammalia; order Artiodactyla; family Ziphiidae; genus Mesoplodon; species Mesoplodon mirus. Next base: position 188,557,601 of record NC_138978.1, read on the forward strand.
AGATATTTTACCATTTTTTTCTTCTGCCAGTCATTAATTTTTATTTCAAAATTTTACTAAGCACTTAACATCAAACTTCAGTTCAATATAGTTATATTTCTTTATCCTGCTGCAATATTTCTTGGCCTTAATATTTAATTAGAAATGAATTTTCAAACACATTGTTAACTATAAGAAGCATATAAAAATATTCATATTGGAATGAATATATCAGTAGCAAAGACTTCCTTAATTTTTTAAATTACTTTACTACTTATAACAGTTTTTTGGGAAAAGTGCAAGAAAAGTGCATGTAAAATGTATGTTCTCAAGTGAAAAATACAAAAGTATATCAATGCTAAATTTCCTTGCATCTCCACACAATAATACACATGACAGTACATTATTCACAATTAATATCATGATTTAAAATATATTTGACACTGTCAATGTTTCTTGAACCTGCTCCAACAATTTAATGGAAGTTTAAAATAGTACATGAGATACAATCAGTGCTCAGATGACTCATATCTTTCCATGAAAATCACAAACATGAAACAAAAATAAATTCAATGTAAAGGAGCAGTACCATTGTTGAATTATTTATCTATGCAAATGACTTTATATTGAAAATTATTTCCCCTAATTCAATTCCCCTTAGTTTCAATAGATAACACACTTTCAACTATTAGAATCATAGATTTATAGGATTGTGGGGTTTTTTTGACATTTTAAAAAATTGAAGTATAGCTGAAGAATTGTATTCTTAAAAGCTATCTAGAGTTTATTCTAGGGAAGAACAGTGATACTTTAAATGTGAGGATAAAAAGTATAATTATAAACTATATTAAGTTATGCATATAAATTATAAAATATAAGGAATGAGAAACAATGTAGATAAAATATAATATGTAAAATAAACTATTAAGTTTTGAGGAGAGTAATACAAAACACATGGCACACATTTAATTTAGGGAGAAAACAGAGTATGTCTTCTTGGAGAGCAATTGCTTCAGTGCAATTTCCACTTATACTAGCTACTGTGAGTCCAGGCATGTCTACAATGATTGACCTATTTTCTCATGCCCTACAAATTATCCTCTATCAAAATAACACACATGTACATGACCCACAATCACCCACAGGTAAACCTGTTGAGAAAGACTGTGTGTGCCCTCTGAGCGCACGTTAAAATACAAAATTGCACAGGAAGCTAGAAAAGAGTTTTCTCAGGTTCTTAAAGTGTCTATTCAGTGTCATATGGAATAAGGTGAACTGGACACAGTTTAGTCAGAAGAAGTCCAAATAACATCAGGACTCCTTTATGCTTAAACCATGGTTATCATGGAATTTAAATGTGTGGCACCTGACTGGTCTTGGAGAGGTCGAATCTATATGCTCACCCTTACAGATGTTATTTTGATTTATTTTTTAAATAACACAAAGCTTAAGATAACAGCAATTTTAAGAAAACTCTATAGCAAAAAAAAGAAAAAGATTTCATTAGATTTCTTTCTTTTTTTTTTTTTTTTGGCTTTCTGGGTCTTTTATTTGTACCCATGTATGTCTGTCACCCCCATGAATGGGCCCAGGAGAATCAACTGACCTCCTAGAACACTTCATGCAGTGAGGGGATGGGGTGAAGAAAGAAAGAAGGAAGTGATTCTGATGCAGGGGTCACCCTCCACCCCTCCTCACTGGTGCAGTTGGGCGGGGAGAAGGGAGGACCTGATTGTCCTGGTGGCTCAGCATTGCGGGAGACTGGGGGCAGGTGTGGAGGAGGAAGGGCCAGGCTGAAGGCTGGGCTGTTGCTGTCTTCTCCCACCGTTCACTCTGGGCTTGGGTTTGCCATGGCTTCCTTTGGTCCAAGTTTTGGCCTGGTGCTTAGTCTTGTGTCCTGTCTGGCTATTGGCCCAGAGGCCTTTTTATGCTGCTGCTGCTGCAGGGCCAGCTGCGTGACCCAGATTCTCAGTAGCCTCATGTAGGCCAGCGAGCAGAACGCCCACTGCTGGCAGTACGCCTCCGGGGTCTGGAAGGCCAGGCCCAGGCGTTCCCCCACAGTACGGTAGCAGCCTTTAGCCGTCTGGAAGCCTTTCCAAGTCAGGCCCTCTTGGATCATGGTGGCTGCCAGCCCGTAGCCCACACCCACACAGACTTCATCAGACTGAACACTGGATCTATCAGGAACCCCATGGGCTGCATTCCATTCAGAGCTCCCGTGGCCCCTCCTGCAAAGGCCTGGACATTGAACTCAAAGATAGTTTGGAGAGCACGGACCACATGTGGGGTAGGAAATACCTCACTGTCTCCTTCTCCTAGGCCACTGGCCCTAAGGAACCACTGGCTAGCACACTGGTCAGACATGATGCTATAGGACTGAGGCTGAGCACTGTATAGTTGTAATAGTGGCTACTCCACAGCAGTCTCTCATAGGCCTCCTGGCCCCAGCTAAGGATGGAAGAAAATTTATCCTGGACCTCCTGTGCCCCACACAGAGCAGCCATCTTGACCATCACATCCACAGCTGCCAGCCACAGTCCTCCAAAGTAAGCACTGGGGTCTGTGGTGACCCATCCATCAAAGGCTTGGTCTGCATAGCCTCCATTCTCAATGAGTCCATCTTGGTCCTTGTCAAACTTCATTTCAGACTCCATCACAGCCAGACACACAGGCTACATGTCCCTCAGGAAGCACTGGTCACCCATCAGGTAATAGTCCCAATAAACCTGCACAAACTTCAGGTTCAGGTCCTTCCAGTCTGCTATTAGATTTCTAACTACATATATATATATATATATATATATATATATATATATATATATATATATATATATATATATATATATATATATATATATATATATATATATATATATATATATATATATATATATATATTTATAAAACTGACATTTTTTAAAAAGCTGCATTTGTGATAGCTATAACTGACCATGTTACATAAATGGTAACCTTGTACCTCATTATATGAAGTCTAAAGAGATATTGTCATTACACTATAATTGGCTAAAAGTTTTCAATGTATTCAATATTAATGTGAAAAAAATAAAGCTTCACCACCACAGGGCAGTTACAAACAACAAACACAGATTGCAACCCGGTTCAGGGCTGTGGCATGCCATCTGCATTCTGGCAAGAGTTACTAGTCCACCACTGCACGTGTTAATGCTACTGTGAGCCTGAATGCCACTTCCCCCGGACCTGAGAAATTACACTTTAGGGAACTCAGGAGCCAGAGGTTTTTTTCTGTTGCTTCACATAAAAAATAGATGTAATCTCAAATAGCATTCATTACATTTGTTTTAGAAATGAAAGAAACAGAAGAGGTAAAACATTAAGAATGATTTTACTTTCTTTATTGTTTATTCTATGACTTGCAATTTCATTGCCTTTTAGTTGTTAAAGCTACTTAAAATTATCACGAATTTTAAAACACAATGGCAATTTCAGAATACAAGTACAATTTTTTTGGAGTTCGTGTAAATCATGATATAAAACTAACAGTGTTTTGTAATCATTTACAACAATGATGTTGCCAGCTATCCTATACAAGTGAAAATACAAAACTAGGAGTTACATGAAATGCTACATTGAATATAACAACATCACTGAAGAAATGGGATTAGGAGATTCTTCAGCCCCTATTGCCACTCCCTTGGAGAAAGTAATCTCTAACTGCAAAAGAACATGCATGGCTGTTTCCTCTGGTTTTTCTTATTCATTTCCCAAATAATTTCTGTACCTTTTGATCCAACCACTCCAAGCCATTCCTCTATCTTGATGTGTTTTCTCTCTTCTTTGATGGAGTAAGCAAAGAAGCAGTTAGGCTGAATATACCAAGGATGTTATAGACTCTAACCTACAACTGAGCAAATGCCATTAAGTTCACAAACAAAAACCTGCTGCCAGGACGAGTGAGCAAAGGGTAACACTAAACAGAGTCACTTACTTCATTAATCCTGTTATATAAATTATGTTATCAGTATATTTCTAAATCTATCCAATCTGCCCAATTGGTACTCACCTGGAGTCTCAGTCAAGCAGTTAACTGTGAGCTGATGCTGCAGATGATATAAACACTAACCAATTGACTTATTTCCTTTGCTTCCTTTTGACAGAGTAGCTAAAAATATGCAGATGCAAATGTCAAGTGCTGGGGGAAAAGCACCCATCACCATATTAGAGGACGATGGCAGCTGAATCAAGGGTGCTGCCACTCTATCATGGCTGGTAGGACATATAAAGCACACCCCGGGACAATATGTCACTGTCAAAATGCCAACTGCAAAATGCTCTGCCATACTAAGATGCTGAAGCAGGGCACCTGGTTAGAATAGGCTTATGTTGTGTCGCAAATTTAATAAAACTATTTCGTCATTATTATTTTTAATTTTCTCCTTTAATTTAGGAGTCAGTAGAGTAGCGTAACATTTCCCACAGCTCCCAGTATTTTATTTCAAAAAAATACTTTTCGCTAAAATTGCTGCATGACTCCTCTGAAATTCCACGTTTAATATGACTGTTCTGAACTACTTATTAAAACATTTCTTATTGCTTCTGATTAGAAATGGAAAACTTTTTATTATAGTCTTTTGAAGTTTCAGCAGTATTGAATATTTCTGAATTCCTTAAGCATATCAAAAGCTTCTGACTTCAGTTATCTTATTATAATAGGACAACTAATACCTGTGCACAGACTGGCTAAACTTTCATAACAAGAGTGTCACATTCTTCCATTTGTCACCCAATTAAATAAGCACCCAGAGAACTGATAAGTGCACCACACTAAAACTCAACAGACTGGCATAATTAAAGAGACAGAATTGGATTTCTTGTTTCAACTGGCCATTACAGAAATGGTTCTGCTGTCACTCTTTTCTTTCTTCTTTCCTTTCTTTCTTTTTTCTTCTTTCTTTCTTTCTTTCCTTTTTTTTTTCAAAAATTAAATTGGCTTTGCTCACACACAAAACAGTTGGGGCAAATTCAAATTCTTTAGCAACAGATTATCACTAAAAGTCAGCACTAAGATAACTTCAAACGAATTGAAAAACTGTAAGAGAAGGCAGAATCTTATAGTCCACATAAATTACATATGCGTTATTAAAATTCTAAGAGCCAGAAAAAAGCAATAAATTGGCCAAGTATGTCAGCAATATCAAAATCATATTCTTCAGTGCTGTTCTCCGTCCACTTTTTTTTTAGTTGAAACATAGAATGAGGATTATAATTAAGATAATTCTTTATCATAAAAAAAATAATGGAAGCATAACAAAAGTGGCAAGGACAAAGTTTCATTTTTCAAGTATGTGTTTGTATATTTCCTGGAATAAATTTAGGAGTAAAATAATAAAAAGCCAATGTGCACTCTCACTGAAATCTTTATTTTCCTTTTCTATTACTCTTGCCCAAATCCTATCTCCATTATATTATTTCTTTCTGACTATTTCCTTCAGAAAACAGGATGCCAAAGGGACTTCTGGACCTCCATGCCACCTCTGGAACTTCATGGAGCCTTGCCGGCAATAAGCATTTCAGTGAGCCCCAGAAACCACGTGCACTGGAGTCCCCTGTGGTTATAAAGCACCAGGTACATGAACTTTGAATCTCTGGAGGTTCTCTTTAGACATACAACCAGGTGATTTTCAGCCACACTAAACACTAAAACCCTCCATGTTCATCATCCTAAAGGAGAAAATGATTCTTCAGTGGGTATACAATTTTGATTTTGTATCTATGAACAATTACAAAGAAAACACCTATTGATTCATATCTCATTCATTTAACATTGTTAGGAAAAATTTTTTAAAGAAGGGATTTACTCTAAGCAACTCAACCTTGGCTCATTTAATTTTTTTGTAAAAAAGCTTTTGTTTTAATTATTCTCTATGGAAGATTTTCAAAATTAGAAAATAATCTGCATTTTAAAACAAATTATAATTTCATCTTTCCTTGGCTCAGTTGGAAAACAAGTAGTCTTTACTTGCTAACATATTGAGTGTATGAGTACTTGCCCGTGTATTATATGAGGCCTGATGAAAACATCTGAGCTGCTACTTCAGCTGTATTATGTTGAGGTGTTATTTCAGCTGTTTAGGTTGGTTGCCTGCTCCCCCTACTTTACTATAATTTAATTTCCCTTATTGATACAACCATTGTGTCTCCCACTAGCAGCCATTTTTGTCTCCTGAAAGTCTATTACTAATCTATTATCAGTGAGAAAGTCAGATAAGCAAGCTGGGCAGATTTGTTCCTGAATAGTTTCTATGTGAAAATATGGAAGACGCCATATCCTAAAGATATGGGCTTTAGGAATGGAAATCTCTTTTGACTGATTACTCAGGAGTCTTCTCTACTTGTCTTTAAGTTTTCTGACATAATATAGTTTAGGTTATTGAAAAATAACACTCAAATTTTTTAAAGTGATATATTTCAAATTACAAGTATCAGGATTATGCTTAATCCTATAGTTATGCTAAATTTTCAAGCATAGAGGATAAAGCAATTAGGTTACCAGAAAGGGAAAAAAAACCCAAAAGTACAGATGGGAATTAATTTCTATTTCTAGGTTTGTCACCTCTTAGTTGCGTAGCTAAAAGTAAGAAGTTGCTGAGATTCCACAACAGCCTCCCCATAGATAAAGAAAAATACCTTTCCTGAATTATCTTGGGAAAAAATAAATTTTATATATATTATATTGTATTATATATTATACATAGTACATATATTACATATAATGAACTAGTTAATTTCTATACAAATCCAGGTTTTTGTTATCAAAAAAACCCTAAAGACTTCACGGTGTACTTCTCATATTAGTCAAGTTTCTGTTAGCAAGGTGGTAAAGTTCTCAGATATCAGAAATTGTGTATTTGTCCATGTTGATGGATCTGATAGATGAACTGCATGTAAGAACTGCACTTGACATACATGAGTACTCAATATATAAGATTTTCTAAGAAAGATATTCCAAAGATAGGTAGGTAGATAGGGAGAGAGACAGAGAGATAGAAAGGGAAAGATATCTCAAGAGAGATCTATATCTGTATCTATATTTATATATAATCTATATATTTGTGTAATCTCTGAAAATGTAGATCAAATTAATTGACAGAATCTTTAAAGAAAACTATATATTTTGAACTTAAAATCATCAAGCAATAAAAAAATGAGTTATATAGAAATATCTGAGTCATTTCTCATGGTACACTTTTAAGACCTAATGTCAACATAAAGATGCTAAAGTTATTCTACTGTTTACCTGTCTTTAATAGTGTAAAACTGAAGTGAATAGTTTCTGGTCCTCTGTATTATACAGAATGATAATCTATCAAATCAGGTTATACCTCCTCAATATTTCTAAATTTTGCACTCTCAGTAAAGAAACCTGGGTTCTAGTCCTAATTTAGTTCTTCCTTTTCCTGGAAGAAATCATCCAGAATAATTGGCCTTAGCTGTCACACATATAAAAGGAGATAATTTAAGAAGACGATCTCTAAAGCCCTTTGATTAACACTTAACCTTATTTCAAATGGTGGTGGGTGGTAGAGGGAGGGGAAAAAGGATATCCCTTTGGTTTTTCTTTTTTTTTTTTTTTTATTATGGCCTTTTTTTGCCTCTCACCGATCTCCTCTACACAATATTAATTGAAATATAATTATATGTATACACTTTTGAGAGATTAACACATATATGTTAATATCTTTATATTAAAAACTTGTTTCCATTAGTTCAACCATCCTTCAAAGATACTCCATAGAGTCAATATTGTCACTTGTACCTTGTGCCCAATGAGACTAAACCTTGGAAGGTTCAAATCCATCCAATTCAGCAAATGCTATCAAGGCAAAAAGCCTAGTTTAGTGTCCCTTCTTTGAATGGTTTCTTGTTTCACTCCTGTTTCATAATTCCTTTCATGTCAACATATGGATTCATAGAAAAAAAATGTGTTTTTTAAACAAAATATTTTATCCATCTTTCTTAGCTATTTTCAGTGGAAGATCTGCATTACCTCTTGCTACATGAGAAGAAGGCTTTGACATTCTTAATCACATTACATTGATTTGCTCTTTCTTTTTTATAGTCTCTGTTGTTTTGTCTGTTTGCTTGTCTGTTTTAATGGCAAAATCCAATCCATTCACATTTTGCCTTCTATTGATATTCTTTTTTTTATTTAACAAATTTAATCAGTTATACATATACATATGTTCCCATATCCCCTCCCTTTTGAGTCTCCCTCCCGCCCTCCCTATCCCACCCCTCCAGGCGGTCACAAAGCACCAAGCTGATCTCCCTGTGCTATGCGGCTGCTTCCCACTAGCTATCTACCTTACGTTTGGTAGTGTATATATGTCCATGCCGCTCTTTCGCTTTGTCACAGCTTACCCTTCCCCCTCCCCATATCCTCAAGTCCATTCTCTAGTAGATCTGTGTCTTTATTCCTGTCTTACCCCTATGTTCTTCATGACATTTTTTTTTCTTAAATTCCATATATATGTGTCAGCATACAGTATTTGTCTTTCTCTTTCTGACTTACTTCACTCTGTATGACAGACTCTAGGTCCATCCACCTCACTACAAATAACTCAATTTCATTTCTTTTTATGGCTGAGTAATATTCCATTGTATATATGTGCCACATCTTCTTTATCCATTCATCTGTCAATGGACACGTAGGTTGCTTCCATGTCCTGGTTATTGTAAATAGAGCTGCAGTTAATATTGTGGTACATGACTCTTTTCGAATTATGGTTTTCTTAGGGTATATGCCCAGTAGTGGGATTGCTGGGTCGTATGGTAGTTCTCTTTCTAGTTTTTTAAGGAACCTCCATACTATTCTCCATAGTGGCTGTATCAGTTTACATTCCCACCAACAGTGCAAGAGGGTTCCCTTTTCTCCACACCCCCTTCCCTTTCTACATGAGTGAGCTTCAGCCTAACTCACAAGAAATGAACCCAAACCAGATAAGTTCCCAGTCATTTTTACCCTTGTCTGCATCTGTTATAAAAACTGAAAGAGTGCCTTTTGCTGAGGCAGATGGTTAATAGTCATGTGACCCCCAGGGGGGTTGGTGCAGACATGCTTCTCCCTTGGTAGTCAGATTCTAATTTTAGCTTTGGCCCCTTTCAACGCCCCTGTACTCCTTTCGGCAGCATGGAGTGCAGCTGAGAACGCCTCTGGATCATCATCTGCCTGATCCCGCCTGTATGTATGATACCCACAATAAACTACATATTGCACATTATAAAGCTTCCTGCTTCATTTTCGGTCTCAAAGTTCCTCCTCAGTTCAGAGGATATTATTGAATATTCTCAGCTTCCAATGAATACATATATTTGTATATTTTGAGATCCACCACTTACCACTACTTCAAATTCTCATCTTTCCCATCCTGCGATCTCTGGTTTTAACATTTATTATTTGGTTGGAATCCTTTTTAAAAATGTAAGCTTCAGATTGAGTGCATGAATGATATATTTGCTCAATTTCTGCATATTCATGAAATATTTTATCATTACAAACGAATCCTATTTTCATAGTTATATTTTTTGAGTTTTATATTATTTGAATTGAAAATGTTTTACTTCTGTAGATTATAAACTTTATTTCTCTGTTATTTTTTATTGTGTGCTTTTTTCTTTTTTGGGAAATTTCTATATTTTCAAATGATATATCTCTAGGATATATTATCTAAATTTCATCCTAATTTCAGATTTTGTAGTTTTCTTTGTATTCATTTTTTTAGGTTTGAGATACACTTTCTGTTATTTGTTTATTTGTAATGATTCTCCACTAATTGGTATATTTAATCTCAACCACAAAGTATTTTGGGCTATATTTTCCAAGTTTTCAAGAATTTTCTCTATCATCTATACTTATTTAGAGGCTTAGAGTGATTGTACTCTATGCTTTCTCTTTCTGATCTGACTCGGCTTAAATAGGTTGATATTTTTTCTTTGTTTACTCACTGGGACTCCACTTCAACTGCTAGAATATTAGAATACTCCATTGGCAGTAATTCTGAGTAGTGAAGACTGTGCCATGTAGTTGTGGCCTCAAGTAGTACAGCAGTAGCCTATTCATAGTTCTCTTGCTCTGCTATTAAGATTTAGTTTCTTTACCCTGAAGAGCTTTCCATGCCTTAGGTAGGAAAACTTGCCCATTTATTCAACTACTCTTCAGCTCCTAAGGGTCAGGGAAACAAAGCTAAACTCATATGGTGACAGACATCTTTGAGTGCTAAATTTTCCCTGGTAACAGTTACATTCGAATCCTCAAAATTAAGACTTTCAGAAGCTGCTTCTCAGGTTTGCAGTAATCTCAGATGGAAGAAAATGCTTCGCATGATTCTCATGCTTAGTCTGTCCAGGGCCTGTTTTCCTTTGGGCATCTGAGCCTATTTGGCTCAAGAGGTTTGGATGGGTGGCAATGGGAGTGGGGGATGGAAGAAAGTCAATCCTCTCTTTAACCTGCTATCGTGCCCAAACGCCCCTCTTGTCTTTCAAACCGATAAGCTCTCAGTGATTGATCTAATTCACTCTCTTCATTTGTTACCTAAATATTAGTGATTCTCACATATTTTCTCCTTATTAGATTCTCTCTTGAACTCCAGGACCCATAATTGCAACTATCTTCTATATGTTGCCATTTGGATTTTCACTAATACCTCACAAATTTTGTGTCACAAACTGAACTTACTATCTCTATCTATAAAACCTGTCATGCCTTATCAAATTAATGGAAGCACCATATCCACCAATTCTCTCAGGCTTAAATCCACTTTTATCTTCTCTAGCTTCTTCCCCTGTATGCCTAACACTGGTTAGTATGCAATAATGCAAATTCTATTTTCCCAAACCCACATGTTTCTCTACTGCTACTGCATGAGTTAAGCCTTTTATCCTCTCTTCCATTACTTACTGCAATAACATCCTAACTTATTTATATGCCATTAGACTTTTCTAATCTGATAAGCTCTCCATTATGTTTCTGAGTTATAATGTTGATAAATTTTTCATATAACAACAACAAAATTATTGACATGTAAAAAGATTGCTACAGACCCCCAACTGGCTTCTTGCTTTCTTCACACATTTTTGTAACTACCTGGAAGTAGTTCTACACTCAATGAGCTGGTGCTAAAAACTGCTTTATTTTGATTTTTTCTCAGTGGTTTGAGTGTCTGCTACAATGGCTTGGTCAGGCTAACATGGAGCTCATGCTCCTGGCCGTGCAGTGAGCTCAGGTCTGTTCTACAAGTGTTCATTCTAGGTCCCAGGCTAAACAGATAGTGACTTTCTAGAGAAAATCTCTCACATAACAATGATGGAAGCACAAAAACAGAAACTTAACCACAAAAATACATTTCAAACCTGTGTGTCATGTCCAGTAACTTTCTATTGACCAAAATCACATGACTAAGGATAATATTAAAGGGACAGAAAAAATGTTCCCTAGACATCATCAGAAAAATTACAAACTCATTTGGCAAACGGTTTGCTAAAAGCATGGGTAAATAATTGGGAAAAGCTAAAGGCATGGGTAAAGAACTGGGAAAGAAAAAAAAAACTTGATTTATGTCATTATAACTTTGCTAAACACTGCTCTTCACAAATCAGTTGCAGACTTCTTCAGACACGCTGAAATTCTCCATATTCTTTAGCATGCCATATTCTTTCACATTTTAAAGCTTTTGTCTTCTGTCTGGATTTAACTTTCCATGATACCGCCCTACTATTTATCCTTCAAAACCCAGATCAGATATTTCTGAGCATTCTTATCAATTCTCTCAGACAAGAATCAATGAGTGTCTTTGCAGTAAATTTATTTTTGCCATATTGTCTTTCTCTGTCCAGATATCTGCCTCCCCAGACTAAATATGTCAAAGCTAAAAATCATATTATTTTAATTTATTTAGTCCTAGTACCTAGCAGTGTTGAGTACATCACAGATCTTAAATGAACATTAATCAAATAAGCAAGTTAACTGGGTAATTTGCAAACGTCTGGACAATCTTACACTGATATAGGGCACTGAACACTATACCTAGCAATGACAGGATCATATATTATGTATATGTGTTGCTTTAATTTCCAAATCTATTTATTCAACTAAGAGAAATTGTTTTAATTAATCTTATTAAAATAAAAATTTAGGGCTTCCCTGGTGGCTCAGTGGTTGAGAGTCCGCCTGCCGATGCAGGGGACACGGGTTCGTGCCCCAGTCCGGGAGGGTCCCACATGCCACGGAGCGGCTAGGCCCGTGAGCCACGGCCACTGAGCCTGCTCGTCCGGAGCCTGTGCTCCGCAACGGGAGAGGCCACAACAGTGAGAGGCCCGCATACCGCAAAAAAAAAAAAAAAAAAAAAAAAATTTAATTATTAGATGCTTCAAATTTAAAAACTAGCAACTGATTTCTATCAAAATAAGAATCAAGAAAATAAAAGGTTTTAAAGTAACTAAAAATTGTATGTATTCATACATACAAAATATTCATACATACAAAATAAAAGAAATAATTTAAAATTTTAATCTCCTTTTTAGGTCATAATTTTCTCTGGGCATGATTCCATTTTGGATGAGATTTTTCAAACTTTATCTTGGACCAAAAGTGAACTTGTTTGAGAGTTTGAACTAAATTGTTTTAGCCATTTCTGAGTTATGTGAAGGTGAGAGTACATTTTTCATGCACCTAACTAAGATAGGCTCCAACCTTTTCTACTTATGTAAGTCACAAATGACTAATGCTATATATTTTAAACTTGACAGGATTATTACATTTCTCAAAGAAACCTCTAAATTTAAAAGAAAATATCTAATCATTTTTAAAATGACAAAATTTTCCATTTATGTGTCCAAAGATTGCTAAAAGAGGATTGTAGATTAAAAGTAAAGAAAATACAATTAAGGTCAACTCAGATTTCTGTCTAGAGTAGATAGAAAAAGAGATATAGGGCAAATATCAAATTAGTGTAGCATTTCAGGGCAGAAATGTTAGGAAGTTAATGCACTTTAAAGTGCACTTTAAAATGCAAAAGTAATTTAACCTCAACCTTTTACAATCCAGCTGGAGGAAAATGCAGCAATCTGAAATATAAATTCTTTGCCCAGCACATTCTTGAGTGAGTTTTGATCACTTAAACTTTGAGATCCTCTTAAGCAGTGTGATAGGAAAAATATCTGTTATCATGTGGCTTAAAATAAATTTGGTATTATATATCACATCACAAATTCCTTTTTAAACTTAGCTTAGTCTTCTTCAATTCCCTGGGAAAAAGTGTTAAACTTTTAAGGTAGGAAAATAATATATTAAATTTTAGAATACTACAGAAGAAAAATGCAATATCTTTCTTTAACTTTCATTTCTATCAATGACATGCCATGTTTTCACAATCATTTGCACTCCGGCTCACTGAGATGGTTTTGGATCTCTATTCATTTCCTTTCCAGTTTCCACCAATTTATTCAGCTTGTCCTTTATATTGTTACTCTAGTCAGTGATGAAATGGCTGAATAGGAAACAGTCAAAAGCACTGCGTCATTCAAATCCAGAGGCTACTCCCTATGGAGCCTTAGATGTAACAGGAAATAAGTCCTCCAAGTGTTGAACAACTTTGTAGTATGGTTCAAGAAAGTACTGTGGAGGATTTATCTTGAGATATTATGCAGGCTGCATTAGAAAGGTAATAAGACAAGGTAAGGGAGAACAGCTGGGAAGGTTTACAATGGGAAGTGCCTCAACTAGATTCCCATAATGAATGGAAAGGAAGGGATGGAAACCAGAGAAAGTTGCAGTACTCATAGACTGATTAAATACAGAGAATAAACAGAGAGAATAGTATACAAATGACTCATTTGTAATCATTTAGAATTTGATAAAAATGTGATAAACAGAGGAAAACATTTTAGGTTACTGAAAAAATTAGAGGGACCTTGGGTTTGAAGATGGGAATGGCAGTATATATTCAGGTGATGCTGACATAGTGTTGATGGTTGATAAAATATAAAATACATAAAACAGATGGTCTTCTTTCACATAACTTATTGAATGTCAATACTTCTATTAGTAAAAATGTATCTCAAATTCACAATTATTTAGTAGCAACATCCTCCTTATATTGAGTTAAACTGATAGTAACTGGTACATAGGTCATTTATTCCCTTATACTATACTTCATACCTTTTACTTTTCTATAAAGCTACAAATATTTAAGTTTCTTATTCTCTTTGAAAAGGTTTATTTTGAAGATGATCTTTCCTAGGATTTTCTCATTTTATCAACCAGTTAAAAATTGCTATAATTTCAGAGGGGACATATCAAATTTTCTATCACCTCCTTTAGTCATGAAAAATAATCACTTTGTTATAGGATAAAAAGCAAGTCAAGAACATCTAGACCTAATAATCTTATTACCCATAATTAATGATAAACTAGGCAAAAGTTGAACTTGACCACTCATGAAAAGAAGGCTGTCTAGATTTGGAAGCTCTAAAATTCTGCTTATTCCCCGAAACTTGGAAAGGAGAATTTTGGAATGTTCTACAAACCCTTTTCCCCAACAGCCTTACTGTGACTTTGAGTGGATATACATAAATTCATCAGAAAGCCTAGCCTCCATCTCAGGTGTAGTGAGTTTTCATAAATTCCAATAGAGGACTGCTGCATTGTAGCTTAGTTCTAATTAGTAATCTGCCCTTTTCTACCCCTTGATTTGGTTCCCTCTTTAATAACTGACTTCTTTTGAAAAGGGTCAAGGGATCCTGACTTATTTCTTCTCTATTTCAAATTGTTTTTCTGTATTAGAGCTTGTTCCTGAGTCCTCTGTTTATCTGCTTCATCTTCTAACCATGGGCATAATTTTAAAAATTTACATTTATATAGCACTTAATAGGTGTGAGGCACTGGTGTAAGTACCTTAAATATATTAACTCTTTTAATCTCCATGACAGCCAGATAATCTAAGTGCTATTATTATCTCCCTTTTACAGATGGTTAAACTGATAGAGAAGACAGTTAACTTGAGCAAATCACACAATCAGTAGATAGTGGAGTTGGGGCTGCAGAATCAGGCCTCCTCACGGCTCTATTCCCTTGGCTCTTTCTGACATGATGTGCCATACTAAACCAGGGAATATATAAAAAGGGAATATATAAAAATATGTAGAGAAAAAGTAAACAACAGGATCTATCACTCTTAATTATTTGACCCATCCCCGGGAATGTAATAGAAGAAATTGAGAAAAACGTGTAATATCTAACAGTGGCTGGTTACCATCTGTTGACAGGTAGATGCATCAAATTCAGAACAATATGGGAGGTGGAATAAAATTATTTTTATGTCATTTAACTTAATATGATATTTAGTGGTTATCTTTTTGAATAGAGACAGGAACAAGATCAGTGGTTGCCAGTAGGGGGAGGAGGGAAGGGATGAGTTGGTGGAGCACAAAGAATTTGAAGGCAGTGAAAATACTGTGTGTGTGATACTGTAATAATAGATGCATGTCATTACACATTTATACAAACCCATAGAATGTGCAACACCAAGAATGAGACATAATGTAACCTGCGGGCTTTGGGTCATTACGAGGTGTCAATACAGGTTCATCAGTTGTAACAAATGTACCATCTGGTGGCAGATGTTGATAATGGACGAGGCTGTGCATATGTGAAGGCAGGGGGTGCATGAGAAACATCTGTTCCCCTTAGTTGTATTGTAAACCTAAACCTTCTCTAAAAATAAATTCTTAATTAAAAATAAACAAATTTTAAAAACCCAGATAACTCAGAAACAATGCATATTCATTCCCATTCCAACTAACAGTTTCTTACTTTACTTCCCAGAGCTGTTATCAAATGTAAGAAAACCAACCTAGTTTTTTTTTTTGTTTTTGTATTCATACACTAACAGTTCATTAAAAGATAATTTTGAAGAAAACAAATTCCTATTCGCTCAATGAATGAGAGAACACAAGTTTCTCTACACAAGAGTAGTCAGATATACTGTAAAAAGGATTCAACAGATAGTCAATCTGTACTTAGTTAAGGAAGCCGATTTTTCCCTTCTAAGCACCTTTATTACTGGCAGTTGGTCTTTCACAAATTCAACAAAATGGTCAGTCACCAAGTACAGTTCTGCATGTGTTCCATGCTTAGTGCTGCCAGCATTTCGTAGACCAGGAGATTCTGCCAAAGAGCTTCATGTGTTATTTACAGAGATGGGATTTCCTAGTTTAGCAGCGCTGTGGTCTTGATGCTTTGGAGAACAGGAAGTAGAATATACAGAATTATAACAAAGGAAAAGAGTAATTTTATGTTCTTATTAAAAAATAAGGTATTTTCAAAAGAGGGTTTTGAATTTTCTTTCTGCTTATTAGAAGAGCTGTTATTCTGCTACTCAGAGGCAGAAGATATATGAGGATGATGAAAGATAAAAGAGTATCGGGGATTCCTGTAAAACCTGTCAAAGCTGTTTCAGCATCCATGCTATAGTTGCAACCACTTACCTAATTTTAGCAATCTGAAACTCTGGGGTTGCTGCAGTTTCTGACTGCTACATCATCAATTCTGCTCATGCTGAGTTAGGTTCATTTAATTTCAATTAGCATTTATTGAGCTCCTATCTTGTACTGAGCTCTGGGTGGAGAGATCAGAAGATAAATAAGCTACTTCTTTGAATATTACACAAGCTCGATAACTACATGTTAAATAATTACAGCTAACACTTTATAGCACTTTTACATGCTAGGCACTTTTCTAAGAGCCTTTCAAATATTAACCCATTTGACCCTCACAACAAATCTATATGATCCTCATTCTATAGACAATGAACCTGAGTCAAGGAGAAGTTGAGTGTATTAATTCATCTAGGTGTCATGGGATTTAGAAAGCAGCATCCTGCAGGAGACTTTTTTTTAATTATCTAGCAATTTTCTGAAAATCCAGTTCTTTCCCCAGTCTATGTCTTAAGTTTTATGCTAAGTTTTATACACTTTTATGCTACTGGAAGTTTGAATGGTAACAAATATTGAGGTGTGATCATAGGAGGGCAAGAGGAGGTCTTGAAATATATTATTTTTATATAATATAGAGTCTATTTTCTTATAGTCTATTTTTATATAAATATATAGTATATATTTTTATATAATATAAAAATATATTTTTGTATAATATACACTAATATACACTTATATGTATATATATGTCTCATTCTTAAGCTATTAGAATTGTTCACCAGTCATTATAAGAGTTATTCAATAATTTATATTGGTTAATTATTAAATTGGTTATTTTTAGGATGTTCAGATTACTAGAGAACAGTACCCAGAGTTGCTATGTGTATTATCTAAACTGTCCTGTTACATTACCAACCAAAATGTATGAGTCATGAAAAGAAATAGGAAATTATTATCTGTATGCTGGAAAAGAAGCAAGAATACAAATTACTTGTGAGAGCAACCAGATGTTGTATTTAACAGAAAAAAACCTTCAAAATAGACATTATAAATATCCACAGAACCAAAGGAAAGCAAGACTAAAGTAGCAAAGGAAAGTCACTGTCACATCCAATAGGAAATATTGATACAGAGATGTAAATTATAAAAACAACCAAATGGAAATTCTGGAGTTGAAAAGTACAATAACTGAATTTAAAAAAAAAATCACCAGAGGGAATCAACAGTAGGTTTGAACTGGAAAAGCTAAGAAGTAGTAAAATTGAAGACAGATCAATAGATATTATGTAGGCCTAAGAACACAGAGAAGAAAGAATAAAACACACACACACACAAACACACACACACACACACACACAACAGAGCCTCAGAGAAATGTAGAACACTTTGAGTGCATCTACATACACAGAAAGAGAGGAAAGGAGTAGGAAAATAGTTGAAAAAATAATGGCAATAACTTCTCAAGTTTATTGAAAAACCAATAACCTACATATCCAGGAAGCTCAACAAACTCTAAGTAATGTAAGCACAAAGAGATCCACAAACTGACACATCATAATAACAAAGCTGACATAAAAGACAAGGAGAAATATATAGTTGTAAATGCCTATAACAAGAAAGAAGGCACTGGAGAAAAAAGAACAAACAAAACCCAAAGCAAGCTGAAAGAAGGAAATAATAAAGATTGAAGTGGAAATTAATAAACTAGAAAATAAAAAAAAATAGTTAAGAAAATCAGTGAATTCAAAAGCTGGGCCTGTGAAAAAATCAAAAAAATTGACAAGCATTTAGGTAGACTGACCAAGATAAAAAACAGAAGAATCAAGTAACTAGAATGAAGACTTAACAAAGGACATTACTATTTATATTACAGAAATAAAAAGGATTTTAAAAGAACACTGTGAACCATTGTACAACAATAAATTAGATAATTTAGAATAAAAGGAGACATTCCTAGAAAGACACAAACTACCAAAACTGACTCAAGAAGAAATAAACTATGTAAATAGACCTGTAACAAGTAAAGATATTGAGTAGTAATCAAACAACCCACAAAAAGAAAGTGCAGGCCCAAATGGCTTCATCACTCAATTTTACCAACCACTTAAAGAATACTTAAAACCAATTCTTCACAAACCCCTCCACAGAATAAAAGAGAGACATTTCCCAACTCCTTTTATAAAGCCAGTATTACTCTGATAATAAAACCAAGAAAATCACAAGATAACAACAGACCAATATCTCCTACAAATATGGGTGTAAAAACGCTCAACACAAGGTTGGTTCAACATCCAAAAATTAATTAATGTAATACATCATATCACAATTTAATAAGTGAAAAGCATATGCTCACCTCATTAGACACAGAAAAAGCATTTGGCAAGATCAACACTTTTCATCATAAAATCATTCAACAAACTATGAATCGAAAGGAACTTCCTCCACATGTGAAAGAACATCTATGAAAAAACCCACAGCTAACATCATACTTAATGGTAAAAGAAAGGATGCTGTCTTCCTTAATCAGGAAAAAATAAGGATATTTGTTCTCATTACCTCTATCCATCATTATAAGAGACCTTCCAGCCAGGGCAATTAGGCAAGAAAAAGAAATAAAAGGCATATCCATTGGGAAGAAAAAGAAGTAAAATTATCTCTATTTGAAGATGACATGACCTTATATATAAACAATTCCATGGAATCCACTAAAAAATAAACTGACAAATTCAGCAAGATTTCAGGATACAGTATCAATTTAAAACTTCACTGTATTTTTATACACTTACTGTGATAATTAATTTTATGTGTCACCTTGATCAGGATACAGTGTGTTCAAACATTTGCCTGAACATTATTTCTGGGTGTGTCTGTGAGGGTGTTTCTGGATGAGATGAGCATAAGGGTAAACTGAGTAACACTGACTGCCCTTCCCAGTATGGGTGGGCATCATCCAATCCACTGAGGGCCTGATAGGGGAAAAAAAATGCAAAGAAATAACTTGCTCTCTGTTTGACTGTGGAGCTGTGATGTATGTCTCCTCCTGAACTCAGACTGGAACTTACATCATCAGTTTCCCTGTTGATTGGGCCTTTGAACTTAGACTGGACTTACACCATTGTCTTCCCTGGTTCTCAAGCTTTCAGGCTTAAACATAAACTATACCAGCAGAGGCCAGATCATGAGACTTCTTAGCCTCTATAATCATGTGAGCCAATTGCTCTCTAGATAGATACATAGATAGATAGATAGATAGATATAGATGTAGATATGGATATATAGATATAGATATAGAGATATATATCTTCTACTGGTTGTTTCTCTAAGAAACCCTGACTAATATACTTCCTATGAACAATCTAAAAACAAAATTTGAAAAAAATTTCATTCACAATAGCATGAAAAAGAAGAAAATCTTGAGCAAATTTAACAAAATAAGTTCAAAAACTGTACTCTGGAAACTACAAAATGTCATTGAAAGAAATTGGGAATAGGAATAATCAAATCAGCCCTAAAAAAGGACAACTAAGTAGGGGCACTCATACTCCCTTATATTAAAAATTACCACAAAGCAATGGTACTTAAGACACTGTGTGGTTTTGGCACAAGGATAAATGTATAGATCAATGAAATGAAATTGAGAGTCTTGAAATAAACCCATATATCTGTGATCAAGTGATTTTGACAAGGATGCCAAAACCACTCAATGGGGAAAGAACAGACTTTTCAAGCAGCAGTGCTGGGACAACTGGACAGCCACATAGATAGAATGAAGTTAAACTCTTACCTCCGAAAACATATAAGTAAATTTTTTAGACCTTGGGTTTGGCAAAAGATTTTTAGATGTAATACCTAAATCACAAGCAACAGAAGAAAAAAAATAGGTAAACTTGACTTACTCAAAATTAAGAAACTTTTGTGCTTCAAAGGACATCATCAAGAAAGTGAAAAGACCACCCACAGAATGACAGAAAATATTTGCAAATTATATAGTTAATATGGGAACTGTACAAAGAATATATAAAGAACTCTTGCGACTCAATAATTATAAAAAAAAAGATTAAGAACCCAATTAAAAAATGAGCAAAGGATCCAAATAGACATTTATATAAGGAAGATATATAAATGACCAAAAGACCTGTGAAAGATGCTCAGTGATGTCATCTGGGAAATGAAAATCAAAACCACAAAGAGATACCACTTCATACCCATTAGTAGGGCTAGAATCAAAGAGTCAGATAATAACAAGTATTTGAAAGATAGTGAAGAAACCAGAATCCTCATACATTATAGTGGGAAGTAAAATGGTGCAGAAGGTTTGGAAACACTGTGGCAGTTCCTAAGTTAGAGTTATGACATGACCTAGCAATTTTACTCCTATATATATATCTAAGAAAAATGTAAACATATGTCCATATAAAAACTCATACATAAACGTTTATAGCAGCATTATTAATAATAGTAAAAAGTGGAAACAATCCAAATGTCCATCAGTAGATGAATGGATAAACTGTGTGTTATTATTCATACAATGGAATATTATTCAGCCATAAAAAGGGAAAAAGGACTAATTCGTGCAACAACTTGGATGAATCTTGAAAAGAGTATCTTGAAAGAAGACAGTTACAAAAGACCACATATTATATGAAACTATTCATATGAAAAGCCAGAATAGGGAAATCTATAGAGACAGAAAGTAGATTAGTGGTTACTTAGGGCTGGATGTAGATGGGTAGGAATAGGGGAATTATAGCTAAAAGGTTTTGGGTTGTTTTGTAAGGTGATGAAATGTTTTAATTTTACTGTGATGATGTTTTTACATATCTGTGAATATACTAAAAACACTAAATTGGACACTTTAAGTGTGTGAATTGTATGGTAAATGAATTATATCTCAGTAAAGGTAATTTTTAAATGAACATTAAATGTCAGTTTACATCAGATCACACCACATGGTATTATAATGTAGTTGTACCTTTACAATTTAACACACTAAATTAGGAAGAAGTTCAAGGAAGATTTACAGCCTGTATTTCCTAAATGTGATCCCATTAGTAATATAATTCACATTTTCCTTTAAAACCAGAAATATATATGAAATAAACCAAGGTTCTTTTTGTGAAATGGACAAATATTCAAGCTAGCCTTGTGAACATTTTCCAATTTTTTTCTATATATATTTTAACAATGTATTTTAATTTTTGCAGGAGTATTCATATGTGCATACTGATTTTTCTTTCAATATTCTTGGGCAGTTTGGGTTTTGTAGGTCAGGCTGGCTTGACTGGCATGAGGAAACTGGAATCTGGAAGAGTATCAGTTAAGATTTCAGATCTCTCCTAATACATGCTGCCAGTCAAACACACACACACACACACGAAGTTAGGGCAGGAAACAGAGCATGGAGGGAGCTCAAATATAGAACCCTTTACTGGGGATATCACTTGACATTTACTCTTTTATATTCCTTTGGAAACTTCAAGATTAATTTATATGTAGGAAGAAATGGAGTTCGAGTTTATTGATTTAGAGTATTGCTCGAGAGTCTTTGTTCCGGATCATTCTTTCTAACAATCCCACTCAGAGTTCTGGAAAATAGACATGATCCCTGACACAATGCTACTGAATTATGCCATCAATCTCAAAGTAAAGGTTACATGACAAAGAGTTGCATAAATTTAGTGATCTAATATCAATAGCTATTTTGAAACACAACAAAACAAAATCAAAAGAGCCTTGTTTTCCTGGTTGAAGACAGGATGATTGTGATCAACATTTATTATGTTTTTAAAAATAATTTTGCTTTTCATGGAGGAGATAATATACTAGGCAATAAAACAGACTTATTTAGATAACAATATAGTAATAAGAACAGTGGTCACAATGTATACAGTGTTACTCTGAAAATCTTGAGGCACTGGTTATATCAATCTAAGAAGGATTCCCTGGATGTTACTAGAGGAGAAACTGTATTTTATTTTGCCTAATGTTTCATTCACAGGAATTTTACTAGGGTACCCTTCATGAGTTCTCTTAGCCCAACTCCCTCCTACATTCAATAGCTTCCATCAAAGACAAAAGAACACCTGATTAGTGATATTGAAGGATGGGATTATGCATGCTCTACTCTGCTCGTTCTGAAATACCACTTGCATAGATCCATCAGAGGAGTTATAATCATGTCTATTTTTTCATGGGTCAAGCTTATAGGAGTAGGCTCTACCCCGAGGGAGAGTGCTAGTTATTTAAGTTTAATTGGGAGTGAACTGTTCAGAAGCCTGTTGTGTCTGCACATTTCCATGATGCCTTGAAATAGAGCTTATACTTTAACTTCAGTCTTGGTGATTTCTATGAGTATTTCTTAATTGGTTCTAAAGTCTCTAAGGGGGGAAAAAGTGTACAATGCTAGAGCTCATGCACTTCAACAGGAATAATGCTAGAAATGTTACGGAGTATAAAATAAAAACCTGGAGTGTCTTAATAATCTCCAGGAAGTTTCTATGACCTTACATGAGAAAAAAAAACTGATGTGATCCAATATAGTGTTTTGAACAAATTTATATAGTTAACTTGGGATTCAGAGAAATAGGAATGAAATAGCAGAGGCTAAAAGTAAGGACTTCCAACTCTAGCGAGAATGTAGAAAATCACAAGAGGCCATCATTCTCACCCTAACAATGAAAATAAGTCAGATAAACTCACATTCAAAGTTTCTTGGTTTAACTATAAGAGTACAGTGGATGCTGTAAATGAACTAAAGTCCAGAAAATCACTAGCTCTTTCTGGGAGGAAAGGAACACCAGCCTGTTCTCATCTCTGGCAGAGAGGGAGGAGGATAAATCTGCCATGGATAAGGTAAAGGGAAACTAGAAAGAATGTTTAATGGCTGTGTCAGTCCTGATATGATGGATTAAAATACCAGGAAGTAGCAAAGTGAGTATACACCCACCCAGTAAATTGCTGCCATTAGCCTTTAGAGAGTACATGAATACAGCACATGGGAGGTTACGTGCACAACAGCAGAGCTGAGAGAAATACTCTCTGAAGCACCTGGGCTTTCGGCAAGTACAAGGCTTTGGGAGAAACCCTCCAATGTGCTTTTGGCTTTCACCAAGTTCAGGGCACAAAATGGGAAGAAGAGCTGGGAAAGATGCCTTTGAAGCATTTCCAGCTTCTACCAAGTACCAGGCACTGGCCTTCCAAATGCTAGAGACATGGCAGCAAGGAGGACAGTGATTCCTCAGTGTGTAGAAAGAGAGGGCAAGACTAAAAACCAAAGATTAATTCTACAGGAGATTGGCAGCCAAGCCTTCATGCAGAGTTTCCCCATGATTTAGAAAGTTGGCAGCTGGGTTGTGAAGATGTGGTAATTTCCTGAATCTCACTCTTGGCCAGATACTTAGCCCTTCTAAAAGGAAAGTGCTGATGCTGTCTTCAAACTGTTTTAAGCCAGAAGTCAATAAACCAAGTTAAATTTTGAAGAAAGCACAGGTCTACCTCAATTCCAGATTAGACTGACTCAGCCTCACATAATAGCAGCCTAACAGAGGAAGGGGTATGCTTATTTTCAGTGGAAATATTATTTGCTTCAGTGTCTTTTTTTGTCTGTCTTTTTGCTCTTTTTTACAAACGATGTTTGGCAATAACAATAATATGTGAAAAAGCATGAAAATGTGAACTCAAAGGGCAAGACAGGCAATAGTCAAGGGAAGCAGACTCAGAAATGAATAAGGTTGAATCACCAGACAGAAATTTTTAAATAATACTAATGACTATGTTAAAATATCTAGTAGAAGAGTTAGACAATATAAATAAACAAATGGGGAATTTCAGAAGACAGAAACTATAAAAAATAAACAAATATAAATGGTAGAAAAGAAAAACATATCATAAAGGAAGAATTTATTTAATTGGCTTTACATTACACTGGACAAATAAGGAAAAAATGAATTAACTAAAGACAAGTCATTAGAAATTAATAAAACTGAAAAGCAAGGAGAAAAAGAATGGGAACATAATATAGATAGTACAAGATTTTAAGGACGATATCAAACAGTCTAGCATCAGAGTCCCAGAGGAGACATCCCAGAAGGATAAATGGGAAGAAAACCACACCAAGGCATATTAAAGTCAATCTGCTGAAAGTTCAAAACAAAGAGAAAGTGTGAAAATCAGTCAGGGGAAGTGAAATATTACATTCAAGAGAAAAACTACAATAAATACTAACTACTCATCAGAAAAAAAATGATGGTCAGAAGACAATAATATAATAGAAAGAGAGAGAGAGAGAGAATGAGAGAGAGAGAGAGAGAAACAGAAAGAACGGACTGATGGATGATATCTACATATATGAATGGGGATACACACATGTATTTTTTTGTGTGTGTGTATTTAAAACAGAATGGAAATAATAAAATAACAACTAGATTTAATTTAAGTACTATTGGGGTTTTCGGTATACAGAGCTTTTAAATCTTTTGTCAAATTTATATGGTATCGATTTTAATTTAAACTTCTGATTGTTGCTTATATACAGAAATACACATAGAAATATACATATATAGAATTACACATAAATTAATCTTGCATCCTTCAAATGATCAACTCCCTTTTTATTTCTTTTACCTTTTAAAACTATTTCACTGGATTTTCTATAGGTACGTGTCTTCTGCTAATAAAAACAGTTTTACTTCTTCCTTTCAAATCTGAATGCCTGATTTCTTTTTATTGCTTGGTTGCACTGTCTAGAACTTACAGTAAAATGTTACTACTAGAATGTTTAGTACTATTATTAGTAGAATGTTTAGCAGTATTCTACTACAATAAAAGTAGTGATAGCATAAACCTTTGTCTTATTCCTGAACATAAATGAAAAGGCATTTACTCTTTCACTGTTGAGTATGATGCTAGTCACAGGTTTGCAAATACGCTCTTTAGCAAGTTGAAGAAGTTCTTTTCTCTTTCTAGTTTTTTTTTTAATAAGAAATATATGTCAGATTTTTTCTAAAGATTTTTCTGCAAGCCCTGAGAAGATACTATCTATCTATCTATATCTACATGTATTTTGTTGCTATAATAAATTACATTGGTTGATTTTTTAATACTGCTCATCTTGAACTTCTAGGATAAATCCCAAGTAGTCCTGATGTGTAATCCTTTTGATCTACTGTTGGATTCAAATTGCTTAAATTTTGTTAAAAATATGTGTATATATACACATGAAATATACTGATAGTTTTATTTCCTTGTAATATTTTACTTTGTTTTTATATCAGAGTAATGCTGGATTTAAAGAATGATTAGCCCTTTAAGCAGTCTTGAGTTTTGTTCTGGGGTGTAGTTCTTGGAAAGGGTTTGATTCATGTTGGTCTTGTTTTTTATAATTTTTGAGGTGAGTCCAGAGAACTTAATCAAGGTTGATTATTCCCCACCACTGAGGCTTGCCATTTCTAAGCATTTCATGCAGTGCTCCATGAATTATTAGTATTTCCTTTCTGGCTATGGGAACACTTTTCTAGGCCCTGAGTGAGTGCCAAACACTGTTCTCTAATCCTAATCCATGGTGTAGTTTTCTTCCCTAATGTCAGGTAATTTTGTCACATGTATGTACTCAACAGCATTCTGCTAAGTATTTGAGGGCAAACCCCTGTGGTTCCTGGGGTTTTCTCTCTACATGGCTTTCTCCTCTTTGGTGTTCTGTCCAACTACTAAAAACACTTAGGTCTCTCAACTCTGACCTCTATCCTCAATTTAAGGAATTTTTTGGTCTCTGCCTGGATTTTCTCTCCCTGAACCACATCCTGGAAACTCTTTCAAGACAGCAAGCTGGGGCAATCATAGCACTCACCTCAGTTGTGTCCATTTCTCATAATCATCATCCTTTATTACCTATTGTTCAATGCCTGGTAGACCATTATTTTTATATCTTTTATCACTGTTTTTGATCGTCAGGTAGGAGGGTAAATTCAGTCCCTGTTAATCCATCTTGGTTAGAAGCACTTCTAACTATTTAGAGATTTAAAATTTTATTTAACATTATTTGCTTTGCTTGATTTTTTTTTCAGGCTTATTCAGGTCAAATATTCTTTGTATATGGAAGAGATAATAATTTAGTCAGTGCTCAGTTATAACACAGAAAATATAATTATATATAACTTGTCACAAGAAAGATAAACACAAGATGCATTTTGAGTGAAGATAGTAAGACAACTGCGATGTGAGACAGTAGAAAACAAATGAAATATAATGGCCTCAAACAGTATAGGCTATGTCACAGGAAATAAGAGTTTTGACTAGGAAAGAGCTGAAAAAAGAAGAATGGAATGAAACAGATGCTAAAATATACCACAAATTGAAGTTTTAATTTTTTCCCTAATTTATATAATTAATATTTAATCTAAACAACAAAGCTTAACTTTATTTTACAAATTTACCATTTGGTAGCCACTATATATATAAAAAGTTATTTTCATTAAAAACCAAACAAAAATTAAAACAGATTCTGCTTTTGCCCTCCAGCAAATTAGGGTTGTTTGTCAAAACTAGAGAAGACATGGCAGAGGGGAAATAAATATCTATAATGCAAACTAGAAAAATATTATAAAGCATATGAAAGTTCAGAATATGAAAAAATATGATTCTTAATTATTCTGGAACTTTTTGCTTTCATGAATTTAATCATGACACTAAATTTACACATATTAATTATTATGGAATGATATATTATTCCTTTATACTAAAAAAATTGGGGCAGATAAATAAAAAATTCAGATAGATTTGTGGTCAACTTGATCAAAATTGTCCAACTTGTTAAATGTACTAAGCTAAATGTACAGCTTGTACTAAATAATTAAATACTTTTATGTGTACATAAGTTAAAACATTCTTTTGAAACCCTAAGAGAGTTTGCTATTTAAAAGAGAGACCTTCCTGAAAATAAAAGTAATATATGAAATCAAACCTCAAATTATTATGAATTATTTACATGTAAATTGTCTTACTGGGTTTTCTTTAATTAAGAGTTTTTGAACATATAGAAATTTAAAAATTAATTGTAAACTTCTCCTAATTTAAATTACCCCAAATCAAATAATTTACATATCAAAAATGCTTCTTGGAAAATTACTGTCAGGCCTAATTTTATCAATAGCTTTTGAAATTTATTTTTGTTCCCTGTGCTATACAGTAGGTCCTTGTTGTTTATATATTTTACATGTAGTAGTTTGTATCTGCTAATGCCAAACTCCTTATTTATCCCTCCCCACTCCTTTCCCCTTTGGTAACCATATATTTGTTTTCTACATCCATGAGTCTCTTTCTGTTTTGTATCATATTTTAGATTCCACAAACAAGTGATATCAGATTATATTTGTCTTCCTCTGTATGGCTCAATTCACTTAGTATGAAAATCTCTAGGTCCATCCATGTTGCTGCAAATGGAATTATTTCATTATTTTTCATAGCTGAGTAATATTCCATCGTATATATACACCACATCTTCTTTATCCATTCATCTGTTGATGAACATTTAGGTTGCTTCCATGTCTTGGCTATTGTAAATAGTGCTGCAATGAACATTGGGGTACACACATCTTTTCGAGTTAGAGTTTCCTCCAGATATACGCCCAGAAGTAGGATTGCTGGATTTTATGGCGACTCTATTTTTAGTTTTTTGAGGAATCTCCATACTGTTCTCCAAAGTGGCTGAGCCAATTTACATTCCTGCCAACAGTGCAAGAGGGTTTCCTTTTCTCCACACCCTCTCCAGAATTTATTATTTGTAGACTTTTTGGTGATGGCCATTCTGACTGGTGTGAGGTGATACCTCAATGTAGTTTTGATTTGCATTTCTCTAATAATTAGCAATGTTGAGCATCTTTTCATGTGCCTGTTGACCATCTGTATGTCTTCTTTGGAGAAGTGTATATTTAGGTCTTCTGCCCATTTTGTGATTGGGTTTTTGTTTTGTTTAGTTTTATTTGTTTTTGAGTTGTATGAGTTGATTGCATATTTTGGAAATTAAACCCTTGCCCGTCTCATAGTTTGCAGATATTTTCTCCCAGTCCATTTGTTGTCTTTATTTTGTTTATGGTTTCCTTTGCTGTGCAAAAGTTTATATATTTCATTAGGTCCAATTTGTTTTTGTTTGTTTGTTTGTTTTTGCTTTTATTTCTATTGCCTTAGGAGACTGGCTTAAGACAACACTGCTACGATTTATGTCACTGTATGTTGTGCCTATGTTCTCTTCTAGGAATTTTATGGTGTCATGTCTTATATTTAAGTCTTTAAGCCATTTTGAGTTTATTTTTGTGTATGGTGTGAGGGAGTGTTCTAACTTCATTGATTTATGTGTGGCTGTCCAGCTTTCCCAGCACCACTTGCCAAAGAGACTGTATTTTCTCCATTGAATATTCTAATATTCTAAGGTATATCCTAATTTTATGAATAGATTTTGAAATTTTAATTTAATGTGTTTTTATAATTTCAGAAATAGAAATGTAGCTCTAAGTTGTGGAGCCTCTTCTCAACATCACCTTCAACACCCTTAAGTAAACTATGTAGCACGAAAACATCACTTGGAGATAGATTTTTAGCTGAAATACTGACCTGTAAGTCAATTTTATCATATTGTTTGTGCATTTTCCTAAATTTGTTGGAAAAAATTCTAAACACCATAATTTTTAAAATCTTTCAAATAATTTTTCTATGTTAGAAAAATGCTAGCAATACAGTACGTTATTTTTTCTTTTAGAAAAATAATAACTTAGCTCTTTTAAATTTTTTAACAGTTACAAAAATTTTACTTTTATTCACTGCATGTAATCTGATATTTAAAACTTAAAGTATTAAGGAAATTTTTGAAAATCCATATACCACATCAGGTAATAGATTGGATTTTTCCCAAAATGTATATTTTGATTTTCTCATCATTGTCAATCACACATTAAAGTTTATTTGACTATTTCAAAAGAAACCTAAAGAATATGTTAGTATGATTATTTTCGATAATTTGAGTCAATTGAATTGAATCTTCTCAAAATAACTGACAATTCTAGACATTATACTTGACATGTTTTTGCACTAATAATTATATTGAGAAATAATATTTGATATAAATGCCATTATGAAATAGTATAGCAGTTAATTATGCTCTATGGGCATTTGAGCTATTCATTTTTGTTTTCAGATGTGTTAATAAAGTTCAATTTACATTCATAATTAGAAGAGGTTAAACACAACCATTTGTTCTATTCCATTTTCTAGAAACTGGCTCAGTTAACGCTATGTGTCCAACTCTTTTGTGTTTTTGCAAGAATTAGCATGATACAAGAAGGCATGCTTATGCAGATTTAATTATATTTTTGCTGTTATCAGATAATGATTTTATTTGACTTTATTTTTAAACAAAACACTGTCTCCTAAATTCTGTGAATCAAGGGACATCTTCATACAACATTTTGCCAAGAAATTAAATGCCCACTACACGGCACTTAAAAACCCAAGGTGTTTTTATCTAATCAAAGAAATTGTAGACTTGCTACCCTTCATGTGAATCTTTAAAATATAAAAGCAATGCACTGAACCTTTAGAGATTTAGTAAATAAGTTAAGCTTTTGAATTCAAATATCTACAGAATCACTTTGCATTGAGTTATTTATTCAAATATAAAGGATTTCAGTAGCTGAATGCCCTTGGATTCCGTTTACACACCCACTACCCTCACCATTCAGTCCCTCTTACCCTGTTAACTCACATCTAAGCAATTAAAATCTTATAATTGTGGGGAGACATCTTTTATCTGTGTAGGGATACATTTGATAACTAAGGAAAATAAAAGATACTCTCCCCACGAAATTACACAGGAGCATAAAAGTGTGCATGAAATTCAAGGGCCATGTCAACCTGCTGGAGTATTTTTCCTGGAGCTTTCACAGTAGCCCAGGCTGCAGCTGACCCTGGGCCAGATAACCACTGGTCATTTAAAACTATAACTGCCTCAGGTGAGAACTCCATCCAGGCCTAAATTTAATCCTGAAAAGTCTGATCTCCCTCCCCTCTTTCCCACTCCCTACTACCTCACCTTTGCCTGCCCTATGTACTTCCAGGATTATTTTCTTAGTCATGTTGCTGCCAGTACACATACCTCATTCCCTTTTTTTTTCCCCTTAGTTATGCACAAGATATGTGTACTTCTCTTTACAACCCATCTCTGTATCATTCCCATACTGTTCTCTGTTTCCTCTCCTTGATCTAAAGTTCCACTTTTCCTTCCTATTCCCAGCCCCACTACACACACTTTAAAATACTTCCATTATGTGCTCTAGAACTCCCTTCCAAGACTAATGGGCTCCAGCATTTTCTGGAGTCCTTTCACGGTGAGGCTGTTCACTCTCCCACATTCCAGTTTACTCCTTTGTCTTCCCCAGAGCTGTTCTTAGATCACTCTTTTATGAAAGTCACTTCCCCTTCAGGGCTGGCTCATTTCTACCACACATGAAGCTTTATCATCTCCAGTTGTATCATCAGGGTCTAAGAATAATGCCTGTACACAACAGCCTGCACCATTAAAACATGTGTCTTTTGTGATACATACTTCTCTTGTGGGAGAAAAGAGTATGTACAAATATCCATTAAGTTTTGACATGAACTGTGAATGAATATTTCTTACTCAGTATGGATAGAAAAAGTCTACTGTATAATTCTACTTGGCACTGAGCAAAAAAATCAATAGCTGTATAATAAACATATTTACTACAAGGATGTCTTCTATTAGAAAATACACTTTAAGTTTCTGTTTATATCATTGAAATTGATTTCTGAAAAAGCCTATTTCTTCTCAGCAACCTCAAGCTAAATACCTAAAACACTATCCTACCTTACAACATTTTTAAATTAACTACAACATCTGTGTTCATGCTGGCTACATTTTATCTATTCAGCATAAATATTATTTATACACTTGATTAGTCAATATAACATAAGTCCTACAGTCAGAGGTAGACTAACTATAATTGTATAATCTATATCTACAGAAGTCTTTTTCTTAACCTCATCTACTAGCAGTATTGAAGATGGGCAGTTATGGTTTGTGTAACCCTTAAGCTAAAGATATTTTCTTTCTTTTTTTTTTATTGGGGTATACTTGTTTTACAATGTTGTGTTAGTTTCTACCATACACCGAAGTGGAGTTCCCTGTGCTATACAGCAGGTTCTTATTAGTTATCTATTTTATACATATTAGTGTATATACATCAATCCCAGTCTCCCAGTTCATCCCACCTCACCCCCCACCGCTTCCCCCTTGGTGTCCATATGTTTGTTCTCTACATCTGTGTCTCTATATAGCTAAAAATATTTTCATGTCATCTTTTATTCTCTCTGGGACAGTCTTGGACAAAAGATGTACCTTGGGCTAATTTTTCTTAGCATTCTCAACATATCAACATACTAACTTTTCAATTAACTGAAAAAAATACACACATTAATTTTAATCTCATAAAGCAATAAAATGATATATTTAATGAGTGCTTTTTACATTAATTATGAAATGTTACATTTGAAACACTCGGAAATGCTCTTTATGTTTTATTTTGCTCTTATTAACTTAGTCCAGAATCACACAATCACATGTGCCAACTCTTTGGTCTGTTAGTTTTGCAGTGGCCACTGGCCAAACACAATAACATGCTGATCTAAACTGCCAGAGAAATATGTCAAAACATCTACTGTTTTGGAAACCACTGCCTTTCTCTCTCTGTCTCTGTCTCTCTGTCTCTGTCTCTCTCTCTTTCTCTCCCTTCATTTCTTCTGAAAATTAAAGGTATCTTATTCTCCCATGCTTTCAGTTTTTGTAAAGTCAACCTTAGTTGTTTCAAAGGTAAAGGATTTTAGTGAACATACAGTTTATCCAGTAGTTCTAGATTATGGTGTATCTTGACTTCTAGAAACTTATAAACAAATACTTGTACTTCTTAACTGTGTCTTAAAAACATGGGGGGCAGGGAATACTCCTTGGACCAGACTTAATGATTTTTGTGTCACTGACCCACTTTGAACCTAATAGAGCTCCTTCTCAGGAATGCACACAATAAAATATGAAGTTTTACAAAATAAATCAGTGTTATTAAAACAAAGTTTCATCTACGTACACGTTGTGAGGGAGTCTGTGTACCCGAGGATAAACTGACACTACTCAAGTGTATTTCAATTAATGTTCTGACATGAAACACCTTGACCCAATCATCAAGTTAACAAAATTACATGAAAATATATACAATTTCATGTTAAATGTACTGCAACACTTAAAGCAAAAGGACACATTAAATTATTTTTCAGGACACAATTGTTTAAATCAGTGAGACATGAACATATATAGACATGGATTTTAGAGACAGAGAACAAAATGGTATGACATAATTCTAGGGTAAACATACTCATACCTTTATGGCAGTGGATGCAATCTGAATGTGGTGAAGTCTCCGAAGGGTGCTGTCCCTGTCAATGAAATAGGAAGCAGCTAGTTGATGTAGCGTCTCCAGAGTGACCGAGGAGCTGTTGGTGCTGGGATCACTTCCTTCAGATCGTTTGCTCAGCTTCCGCTTGTCCACAAAAATTGTGAGTGACTCCTCTCCTGCATTAAAATATTTTACATTATTCCATTTCCCACTTCAAATCAATTTTTTCAACTACCTGCAGGTGAGGAAGCCTACATTACAGTCATAATGAAACAAAAGAGTGATAAACAACAAACAGGCAGGGAGTTTTACTTTTCTTTTGTTCACAAAGATTTCCCATATACCTAGAAAAGTACCCGGGATGTTGATGGTTGTGAATACATATTTCGTAAATATTAAACAGCAAGCTTTTGCAGAACACGTTCTCTAGATTTTATTGACTTTCTCATACAGTTTAGCTTACCTAACACTCGTTGGGTCTCAAAGCAAATTAAGATAGGAAAATATGTAAAACAAACTCAACCTTTACTACAGATCAGCATGGTAAATGGAAACATGACCAAGCATGTTACAAAACATTAGCTGTTTTCAATTGTACCTTTAAAACGCAGAGAAAACATACATGCATATATAGTAATATAAATATTTATGTATTAAATTCAGAGGTTTCCTACACATGGCATTAAACATTAAAATATTGTGTGTTAATAAGCTCTATGGAAATCACTAACCTCCATAAGAAGCTTTAGGTACTTGACAATGGATCCTCTAAGGTGAAATTTAAAGCAAATTACAATTAAGCTGCAATTTTCAATGTTTGAATATTGACAAAAAAGTGTCAATGCCATTCAAGTCTAACATTAAAAACTTGCCATCCTCAGACTTCCAGATTCTTAGATATTCAACTAGCATATAATTGTCAAACTTGAAGCTTGTTCTCATTCTTACAGAAACCCATCTGTTTAGGTGGCATTATGCCCACTGACAATTTGTCAAGCCAGTTTTCTAAAAGACCAAACAAGATTTTCTAGCAGAAGAATAGCTTGCATTTCTTCTCCAAATTAAAAATAATACCAATTTTAAAATGCCACAGCCTAACTGACCATCCAATTCTAAGTGACAGTTCATACTTCTCTGCAAGAGATCAGGTGAATTGGTATCAGAAATAAGGTGTCAACAATGTTATTTCG
The DNA here is from genome assembly GCF_964341445.2 of Mesoplodon mirus. Classification (NCBI taxonomy): domain Eukaryota; kingdom Metazoa; phylum Chordata; class Mammalia; order Artiodactyla; family Ziphiidae; genus Mesoplodon; species Mesoplodon mirus. Next base: position 188,591,691 of record NC_138978.1, read on the forward strand.
GAAAGCTGCATTCTCAGTTTGTATTTGGACATCAATATGCAAGCTGGAAATGAAGCAGACTAACTAGAATTGCTGAAGGAAAAAAAAACTCTCAAAAATATGAATGAGTGGGTCAAGTTATCAACAGTGTTAAGTCACGTACATGATAAACAGCTTTCGGTGAGAACATCTGAAAGCAAAAAGGGAATATATATGTCAAATACTATAAAAAAAATAATCCACGCTAATAATTTACCCCCAAAGGAGAGGATGAACTGGTGTGGAAATCTGAGTGAATACATTCTCAGAAAGATCACTGAATCTGAGAAATTCACCCATGTGCCCAAACAAACATCTTGTACATGGAGACAGAAAGAACAGCGTTGTGATAGTCTAAGAATTTATAATGCAGCTCAATGACACATGCAAGTGCTATGGTCTGAATGTTTGTGTCTCCCAAAATTCATATGTTGAAATTCTGTCCTTTTAAGGTGATGGTATTAGGAGATGGGGCTTGTGGGAGGTGTCTGGGTCATGAGGGCAGAGCCGTCAAGAATGGAATTAGTTCCTTTGTAAAGGAGGCTCCAAAGAGATTCCTTGTCCCTTCTGCCATGTGAAGATACAAGGAAAAATCTGTGACCTGGAAGAGAGCCCTCACCCAACCATGCTGGCATTCTAATCTCAAACTTCCAGCCCCCAGAACTGTGCAGTTTATAAGCTACCTTATCTGTGGCATTTTGCTATAGCAGCCCTAACAGACTATGAGATCAAGAGATGTATCTTCTTAAGTAAGGTTAAAAACAAAATGATAATGATATCTTGGTGAATGTAAATAAAAAAGGAAGCAAAGTTAATGATCTCTTCAGGACAAAATTATTAAATGAGAAAATGAAATAGACTGAATAGTGTTGAAGACTAAAACTTGCAAAACTGCTTTAATTGCAGCACTTTTCATAAAGCAGAATATACAGAAGATATAGGTTAAAATATACATAAACTACCAGTATTACAAGACTCCAGCACACACTTCCTAGACCTAGATAGACCCAGTGAGGGTAAAAATGTAATGAGATAGACACAACCTACTTAATAAGGTAGATCTTATAGGTAAATATTAAACTTTATATCAATAAAGAGGAAATGAAAGCTCTTTTCAAGAGTACACAGAACATTTAGAAAAATTGGCAATATATTTTGTTAAAAAAATCCTTAGTAAATTCTAAAAATTTGAAAAAAAAATCATTTGATTAAGACTTTCTCCTTGACCAAACGCTAGACAGGCTCCTATGAGCTTGTTTCTTGGGCATGTTCTCAAGAGCCCAGTTTTAGGAAGAATCCTGTCAAGTCACTTTGGCAAGGATCCCCTACCCTGGACATATGACCATCTTTAACATCTGACCAAATTCCTCATCCCCTACCATCTCCCTGGTGATATTTGATAACCCTGCTCTGCTTTCAGCAAGAATCATGTTAGGTCTCTTTAGCAAGAATTATCCTACCCTCTTTGTAATTTTCCATCCACTAATCCGCCTACTCTGCTCATTGCCAATAAATTCCCACTTTTCCTGGTTCTGTTCAAAATTGAGCTCAGTCTCTTTCCCCTCCTGTAAAACTCCAATGCAGGAGACCCCCTGAATAAAATCTGCCTTACTGTTCTTTAACAAATGTCAGAATATTGTTTCTTTAACACATTTACTGACTACAATATAGTACAATTAAAAATTGATAGAAACATTTTAAAAAATTCACATGGATAAATTTTCTATTATGTAATTCTTGAATAATAGGATACGTGAAAGCAAAATGACAAATTTTCTAAGAAAACCTGAGGAAAACGGTATATAATACAATCTAAGGGACATGGCTAAAGCAGTACTCAAATAAATATTCACAGCATTAAATATGTACTTTATGTAGATTATGAAAATATTTGAGATAGCCATATAACTCTAAAACTAAAAAAATGACAAAAATAAGCTTCTAGAAATTAAAAAGAACTAAAAGGAAGAAAACTAGTGTTAATGAGTTTAAAAAAAAACCAGAAGAAAAGTAGGAATAATAAATTGAAAAACAGCTTCCTTTGAAGGGAAGAAAAAAAACAAATACACCAACTCATCAACCTACCTTTTTTAACAGAGAAAGAAAATTAAATAATAAAATAACAAAGTAAAGTAAACATATTATTTAAAAATAAAATTATTTTGCAAAGCTTTTGCAGATAAGTTTAGGTGTCATACAACACCTCCACAAAATTTAAAAAAAAAAAAATCAATAGGCCAAGATGGTTTCACAGGAGAGTTCAGACAAAACTCTAAAGATCAAAAAATCTGATACTATTTACTTAAAATGTTTGCAGAGGATATGAAATGAAGGAAAACTTTTAATTACTTGTTGTAAATTGAGTAAAACATTGACATAAATATCTGGGAAAGATCACACAACGACAAAAACAACAACAAACATTATTACAACTTATTATTAGTGATGCAAAATAATAAATAAAGCAATAGTAAACAGTAACGCACAGTAAGTTTTAAAAATGTATATCTCAAAAAGAATAATTCTAGGAGGGCAAGGGTCATTTGATATTAGGAAATCATTAATATAATTCAGCATATTAACACATCTAGAAAGAAAAACCTTGATGTCCATTAATGCCTCAAATGCATTTGATGAATATTTATACCTATTGCTGGGTAATTTTCAGTAAGCTAGGAGTCAGTGGAAAATTCCTTAAAAGGATAAAATATGTGATTGTCAACCTAAAACCAACTGTCTTACTTAATCAGAAGACTCAGAAGTCATTCCCATTAAAATAATAACCTGACAAACAAACCCACAACTGGTACTATTTTCTGACATGATATTAAATATATTAAAATGTAAATATAGAAGAGAATAAAATTAGAGTAATAGTTTTTTAAGAACTTAAAATTATCTCTTTTTACAGATAACATGATTATTCATCTGGAAAACTCAAGAAAATCAATGGACAAACTACTATGCAGAGTAACAGAATTTAGTAACTGCAGAAAATAATAAAAACTTTACTAACTCAACAAATTGAAATATACAAATAATACTTCATTAGAGGTAATAATGGATTAGCATATACCATTTAAAATACCAATAAAAATTCAATACATATATGAAAAATTATATGCCACCCCTGAAATAACAAAAGTAAACTGAAAATGGCATGGTACTTTGTTTCAAATAGGAATATTTAAATTAAAATATATCAATTTTACTTAGATTAATGTATAACTTTAATGCAAACATCATTTCATGTTTATTATACATTTTTTTAGGTAAAAATTAGTCAAAGAAAAGTCACCAGAAGCTTTCCAAAAAATAGGCAACAGTGAGGATGCCTTGCTACGTATGAATACCTATTGTAAAATGTGTATAATTTAGACAGTGTAGTACAGAAGCATGAATAGACAGACCACTCAAACAGGAAAATTAAAAAAAAAAAAAAACGGTATATATGAAAATTTAGTACATGATAAGGATGGACTATTAATTCAATTGGGGAAAGGTGGACCTTCTAATAAATGACACTTTGACATCAGAATAGTCATTTGCAAAGTAAAGGATATGATTGTATATGAGGAGATATTGCAAACAAACTGGAGACATGAATATTTAATAAGATGAAACTACTCAACTAGAAAAAAAAAAGAATGAAAATGCATGAGTGGGAAAAGCATTCCTATCACTAAACGTCTGAAAGTAATAAAATAAAAGATAGATGAATTAGACCATATAAAAAGAGATTTTTTTTTCCTAGCACAGAATCACCCTAAGTACACTTTGCATTGGGAAGAGATGTTTGCAACTTACATAAGGGACAAATGGCTAATACCTCTAACATTCCAAAAACTCCTAAAACTCAATGAAAAAAAGAAATAAGGTTCGGGCATAAAAAATAGGAAAATAGTATTTAGATAAGAAGAGACAAAATGGCCCATATAAATTTGGAAAGGATTTCAATCTGTCATAGTATAATAAATGCAAACTAAAAATATATTGATATATCACGTAGCTATTATGGAATTTGCCAAAATTCAAAAATTTGACAACTTTGTCAAAGCTGTTGGCATACTAGAAGGAAACAGGCCCTATGATATACTGCTGCTGGAGTGCAAAATGATAAAACTATGAAGAGAAATTTGGCAATAGTTAGCAATAATTGACTCTGCAATCCTACTTTTAAGAATCTATCCCAATTCTCAGAAATGCACAACCTGCCTAAACTGAAACAGGAAGAAACAGAAAATATGAACAGACCAATCACAAGCACTGAAGTTGAAACTGTGATTAAAAATCTTCCATCAAACAAAAGCCCAGGACCAGATGGCTTCACAGGCGAATTCTATCAAACATTTAGAGAAGAGCTAACACCTATCCTTCTCAAACTCTTCCAAAATATAGCAGAGGGAGGAACACTCCCAAACTCAATCTACGAGGCCACCATCGCCTTGATACCAAAACCAGGCAAGGATGTCACAAAGAAAGAAAACTACAGGCCAATATCACTGATGAACATAGATGCAAAAATCCTCAACAAAATACTAGCAAACAGAATCCAACAGCACATTAAAAGGATCATACAACATGATCAAGTGGGGTTTATTCCAGGAATGCAAGGATTCTTCAATATATGCAAATCAATCAACGTGATACACCATACTAACAAATTGAAGGAGAAAAACCATAAGATCATCTCAATAGATGCAGAGAAAGCTTTCGACAAAATTCAACACCCATTTATAATAAAAACCCTGCAGAAAGTAGGCATAGAGGGAACTTTCCTCAACATAATAAAGGCCATGTATGACAAACCCACAGCCAACATCATCCTCAATGGTGAAAAACTGAAACCATTTCCACTAAGATCAGGAACAAGACAAGGTTGCCCACTCTCACCACTCTTATTCAACCTAGTTTTGGAAGTTTTAGCCACAGCAATCAGAGAAGAAAAGGAAATAAAAGGAATCCAAATCAGAAAAGAAGAAGTAAAGCTGTCATTGTTTGCAGATGACATGATACTATACATAGAGAATCCTAAAGATGCTACCAGAAAACTACTAGAGCTAATCAATGAATTTGGTAAAGTAGCAGGATACAAAATTAATGCATAGAAAGCGCTGGCATTCCTATACACTAATGATGAAAAATCTGAAAGTGAAATTAAGAAAACACTCCCATTTACCACTGCAACAAAAAGAATAAAATATCTAGGAATAAACCTACCTAAGGAGACAAAAGACCTATATGCAGAAAATTATAAGACACTGATGAATGAAATTAAAGAGAATACAAATAGATGGAGAGATATACCATGTCCTTGGATTGGAAGAATCAACATTGTGAAAATGACTCTGCTCTCCAAAGCAATCTACACATTCAGTGCAATCCCTATCAAACTACCACTGGCATTTTTCAAAGCACTACAACAAAAAATTTCATAATTTGTATGGAAACACAAAAGACCCCGAATAGCCAAAGCAATCTTGAGAAAGAAAACTGGAGCTGGAGGAATCAGGCTCCCTGACTTCAGACTATACTACAAAGCTACAGTAATCAAGACAGTATGGTACTGGCACAAAAACAGAAATATAGATCAATGGAACAGGACAGAAAGCCCAGAGATAAATCCACACACATATGGTCACCTTATCTTTGATAAAGGAGGCAAGAATATACAGTGGAGAAAAGACAGCCTCTTCAATAAGTGGTGCTGGGAAAACTGGACAGGTACATGTAAAAGTATGAAATTAGAACACTCCCTAACACCATACACAAAAATAAACTCAAAATGGATTAAAGACCTAAATGTAAGGCCAGACAAATGTAAGTCCATCAAACTCTTAGATGGACTTTTTTATAAGAAAGTGTATGATACAAATATATGGATGGATTTATTTTTATTTGGGGGGGGGAAACACTGGAAGGATTAACCAAAATCTTTTATCTATATTTACAGAGTGGAAGTAACACTTTGGGAAGAAAGACTTCTCTGAATATACTTTGTTAAAGTTTTTTAAACACTGGAAAGATTTTTTAAAATATTTTATTTATTGTAAAAATCAATTAAATCAAATAGAAAAAAAATCAATCTCTAAGAATTAAGAACAGAAACCAATGTTTCTAAATGCTTATTGTTTAGAGAAGTAATTATTTTAAGTGACTTACAAATAGAGTACTTTAAATGTAAATCCATTTTTGGAATATATTCTGAGGACAAAATATGTAAAAAGAATCAGAAAACTTCATTCTGTAATCTATTGTAGGTAGGGATATTAGTAGTTGTAGTACAGTTTTATATAGTTTGTATGGTTACATATGGGTGTATGGGCACTCACTGTACAAGTCTCTCTACTTTGAGTGTGTTTGAAAATTTCATTTGAAAAAAATATCATGGCATAAGTGTTTATGTTTGGCCCACATTTAAAATATGTTTAGTCATAATAAAATTTTCTTAAGTAATTAGTAAACTCATGACTTTAATGTTATGACTAAAATAAAATTCTAAATGATTTGACAGTTTCAGATGATTCCATTTGTAAAATACATCTAAATCCAAGCTCAGCCTCAGTGCATCCGTAATGTTTTCTACAGATTCCTGTATTTAGAAGGACACTTACTGTAATCTTTACTTCAATTCAGCAATACACAAATGAAGTTCAAAACACTGGTTCAACTGATTATTGGACATTACTTTTGCCTCTGGAGAGGCATGAAAGCCATGTAAATACGTGAAGAGAATCATCTTCACTATGTCTCTCGTGCATTGTAGTGATTTTCCCATTACTAGAGGTGTCCAACATTAATTATATGTCATAGAGCAGAAGAGATAATTAGACCACTATAATGGATTCTTTCACTGGATTATGAGGTTCTGTATGAAAAAAAATGTAGAATTAATTATTATGGTTTAAGTGTAAGTGTACCAACTACTGGTACCAAACAGATTCAGGTTCTAATGCTAGCTTCTACTTAGTAATTGAATGATCTTGAATATATAATTTATGATTCTGTTTCCTCTTACATGAGTATAGTAATTTCTTCTTCAAAGCATGTCTATAAGCATGAAACAGATAATATCTGTAAAGGACTTACCACATGACTAGAATTCAGAAGTTGCTAGTATACATTTTTTTATTCATCACAATTCCTTAGAATTGCATAAAGCAACTCATTCCATATCTGGGCATTTCTAGTAATTTTAGCTATTTTGTCTTATTTGTGAGGAACAGAAGACTGTCCTACTTCTTTAATGATCTCCTTCTTTTATAAACTTATTAACTCTAGTCCTAGTTTGCATTCACATACAGAGAGTAAAGATCTCCCAAAATAGTCCATTATATACTATATCCCCCTAATCCCCCTATATGTCTTCACTCTTCAGGTGAAATATGCTATACCATTAATTCTTCTTAATAGGACCTCTATTGAGTCCTACCTCACCCAAAAAGGGAGAATAGCATATGCTAATTTTAAAAAGCAAATGAAATCTTACACCTGCAAGAATTAGAAAAAGAAGAATAAATAAAACCCAAAGTTAGTAAAAGGAAAGAAATAAAAAAAGATCAGAGCAGAAATAGAGACTAAAAAAAAAAAATAGGAAATATCAGTGAAACTAAAAGCTGCTTCTTTGAAAAGGTAAACAAAATTGACAAACCTTTAGCTAGACCCATCAAGAAAAAAAGGGATGGAATTTCCTGGTGGTCCAGTGGTTAGGACTCTGGATTTTCACTGCAGAGGGCGTGAGTTCAGTCCCTGGTTGGGGAACTAAGATCCTGCAAGCTGCATGGCACAGTCAAAAAAGGAAAAAAAAAAGAAAGAAAAGAAAAAAAGGGAGAGGGCCCAAATAAATAAAATCAGAAATCAAAAAGAAATTACAACCAACACCACAGGAATACAAAAGATTATGAGACCATTATGAACAACTATAGGCCAATTAAATGGACGACCCAGAAGAAATGGACAAATTCTTAGAAAGGTACAATCTCTCAAGACTGAACCAGGAAGAAACAGAAAAGAAGAAGAGACCAATTACCCGTACTGAAATTGAATCAGTACTGAACCGGAAGAAACAGAAAATAAGAACAGACCAATTACCAGTACTGAAATTAAAACATCCCAACAAACAAAAGTCCAGGGCCAGATGGCTTCACAGGTGAATTCTACCAAACATTTAGAGAAGAGTTAAGACCTATCCTTCTGAAACTACTCCAAAAAACTGCAGAGGAAAGAATACTTCTGAACTCATTCTATGAGGCCAGTGTCACCTGATACCAAAACTGGACAACAATATCACACACACAAAAAAGAAAATTACAGGCCAATATCACTGATGAAAAAATCTTCAACAAAATACTAGCAAACTGAATCCAACAATACATTAAAAGGGTCATAAACCATGATCAAGTGACATTTATCCCAGGGATGCAAGGATTTTTCAATATCCCCATATCAATCAATGTGATATAACACATTAACAAAGTAAGAATAAAAAATAATATGATCACCTCAATAGGTGCAGAAAAAGCTTTTGACAAAATTCAACATCCATTCATGATAAAAACTCTCCAGAAAATGGACATAGAGGGAACATACCTCAACATAATAAAGGCCATACATGACAAACCCACAGCAAACATCATATTCAATGGCGAAAAGATGAAAGCATTTCCTCTAATATCAGGAATAAAACAAGGATACCCACTCCTGACCCTTTCATATAACACAGTATTGGAAGTTCTAGCCACAGCAATCAGACAACGAAAAGGAGTAAAAGGAATCCAAATTTGAAAGGAAGAAGTAAAACTGTCACTGTTTGCCAATGACAGGACACTATACACAGAAAATCCTAAAGAAGCTACCAGAAAACTACTAGACCTCATCAATGAATTCAGGAAAGTTTCAGAATACAGAAATCTGTTGCACTTCTATAAACTAACAATGAACTATCAGAAAGGGAAATTAAGAAAATAATCCCATTTACCATCACATCGAAAAGAACACAATATCTAAGAATAAACCTACCTGAGGAGGTAAAAGACCTTTACTTGGAAAACTATGACACTGGTGAAAGAAACTGAAGATGACACAAACAGATGAAAAGATATACTATGTTCATAGATTGGAAAAATTAATATTGTAAAAATGACCATACTACCCAAGGCTATTTACAGATTCAATGCAATCCCTATTATAATACCAAGGGCATTTTTCACAGAAGTAGAACTAATTTTAAAATTTGTATAGAAACAGAAAAGACCCAAACAGCAAAACAATCTTGAGAAAGATGAACAGAGCTGGAGTAATCACACTCCCTAACTTCAGACTACACTATAAAAGTACGTACTCAAAACATTATGTTACTGGCATAAAAAAAGACACACAGATCAATGGAAGAGTATAGAGAGCCCATAAATAAACCCACTCACTTATGGTCAATTAATCTATGACAAAGGAAGCAAGAATACAGAATGGAGAAAAGACAGTGTCTTCGATAAGTGGTACTGGGAAAACTAGACAGCTGCATGTAAAAGAATGAAATTAGAAGACTTTCTTACCCCATATACAAAAATAAACTCAAAATGGATTAAAGACCTAAATGCAACACTGGAAACCATAAAATTCCTAGAGGAAAACATAGGCAGAATACTCTTTGACATAAATTGTAGCAACATTTTTTATGGATCTGTCTCTTAAAGCAAAGGAAATAAAAGCAAAAATAAACAAATGAGGCCTACTTAAATTTAAAAGTTTTTGCACTGCAAAGGAAAGCACTGACAAAACAAAAAGAAAAACTACTAAATGGGAGAAAATATTTGCAAATTATATGACAAATAAGGGGGCTATTATCCAAAATATATAAACAGTTCATACAACTCAAGATCAAAAAAACAAACAACTGGATTAAAAAACGGACAAAAGGCCTGAATAGACATTTTTCCAAAGAGCACATGCAGATGGCCAACAAGCACGTGAGAAGATACTCAACATCACTAGTAATCAGGGAAATGCAAATCAAATCCACCATGAGATATTACCTCACACCTGCAAGAATGGCTACCATCAAAAAGAACACAAATAACAAATATCGATGAGGATATGGAGAAAAGGGAACTCTCATACACTCACGGTGGGAATGTAAACTGGTGCAGTCACTGTGGAAAACAGGCTTCTCAAAAAACTAAAAATAGAATTACTGTATGACCCAGCAAAATTCCACTACTGGGTATATATCCATAAAAACCAAAAACACTAACTGGAAAAGATACATGCACCCCAATGTTCATAGCAGCATTATTTACAATTACAAATATATGGAAGCAACCTAAGTGTCCATCAACAGATGAATGGATAAAGAAGATGTGATATATATACACAATGGAATTCTACTCAGCCATAAAATGAAGGAAATTTTGCCATTTGCAGCCACATGGATAAACTTGGAGGTTATTATGCTAAGTGAAATAAGTCAGACAGAGAAAGACAAATACTGTATAATATCATCTATATGTGCAATCTAAAAACTACAACAAACTAGTGAACAATACAAAAAAGAAGCAAACTCACAGATACAGAGAACAAGCTAGTGGTTACCAGAGGGGAGAGGGGAAAAGGGAGGAGTGGTATAAGGGTTAGGGATAAAAAAAATAAAAAGCAAATTCAAACTAATTTGATTTAAGAATATTTTACAAATGTTAGATTGTCTCATGACACAACTGGAAAATGACACAAAATAAGAGCTAGGGATTAACTATTTCAGAGTGTTTCTCATTATAAGAATATGAAGGAGAAGACAAACATTAATATATGTTTCAGCAATCAAAGATGAAGGTAGGAAAATGATGGCCCGTGAACATCATCATGAATATTTGAAGTTTTCATTCTCTATCTATTGGAGATTTTTGAAATATTTCTTTTATTTTTCACAGAGCTCACATTTGCTTGTAAGGTACAGGTAAATGTCTTTAGCATTCTATGCTGAGAATAAATATATGTTATAGACAACAGGGAAAATCAAACAGAAAAACTTCATTGTAAATCTTAATACACTTTTATTATTAATGTTGCTGTTTATTTTTTAATTTGATAAAATTTAATGATATATTGAGGTAAAGGAAAGCATGAGTTTTGGAGTCAGGTGTATGGGAGGCCTTATCCTCATAGCCCACAGCCCCACTATCGGTTGGCTGTAGGACTTTGTTAAAGTCACACATAACCTTAGCATTCCCATCTCTAAAACAGAGGCAATATCCCACTCTCAACTGTTAGAGAAGATTAAACAATACAGTTCCTCTTTAGAGTCTGGCACAACACGTTTGCTGTGTACAATAAATGTTGATTTCCTCTCCTTTCCTTTTTTATTAGGGCCTAACAGGAAATGATGAGCTTTTAAATTTTCATAAGTTAGAATTTCATAGATATTAAATTTCACCACAGAAACCTGATCTTAGTCAAAATTGTTTTCTAGTGGAACTTTTAATCAGGATGTATAGGATTACTAAAGATAATAGTTGGTTATCCTTCCAATAAGCAGATAAAGAGAAGCCATTCATAAATTGCTTGTGGTTCTTCTCCACAATGGAACATTATTCCATGTATGCAAAAGCTTTCACTGCAGTCAAGCATGTAAGGCAGTTTAAATCTGCAGTTTAAATTATCATAATTGTTCTTTTATGAATGCTTTGTTTTAAACCCTTACTTACAACAGACCAGACAACTAGGTGATGTAAGCTGGCTAGTTTATGCCACATTCCAAGTTTTGTAAATCATGGATTGTTAAATATCTAAGATATTCTGACAAGGCCATTCAGTCTAGATGGAAAATAAGGCTACTTCTTTCCTCCAAGAGATCTGCTTTTCAAATTATACACAACTACCATCTTTTGTGATATTCATGGTCTTTACCTTCTTTGAGACTTTCATAGTCATCTTAAGAAAGAAGAATGCATTCTCAACTTCAATTGCAAATCTCTCTCAATATAAAAATATTCAGATTTGAAAACTGAGATATATTATTCAACTAAAAATTTGTACTCAAATGTCATTTTCATTCACATTTTTTAAACCAGCTGTAGCTCATAAGCATGACATGAGTGCCAAAGGACATCCACCCATTTTGTAAAAACTAAGTGTGATTTTGAAGTGATTCAACATTCTGAGTCTGTTAGAAAGTGAAAAGGATTAATGATTGTAGAGATAAAAAGATGTGATTATTTCACATAGAAATCATGCAGCTGTGCCTTTTACAACTAAAATGCTGTGGTAGTTTATGGACATTAAAAGCATATATTGAAGGATGCTTTCATAGAGAATGAGAAACAGAGGACAATAAAACAAAAAAATCATGACTTTAATGGTATCCTATGATTAGTTCATAGGGTAGGAGTAGGTATATTTGATATGTTGTGGACCTCACAATTATGTATTTTTCTGTCTTGGTTTTCAGGTAATTGATGTTGTGTCCATGACAAACAGAAATGAAAGAACTTTCATACAATTATCTCTCCACTTGGATTTTCTCAACTGGCATTCTCATGTATATAGTTATTGGGGATAGAGGTAATACTTTCAAAATGTTAGAACAAAAAGCAATGGATAAGAGAATGACTAAAAGAATCCTAGGGATAAATCAAGAAGATGCTGCAGATTATTCTTTGCAATTTTAATTCTATCATGGATGTAAACATGCATACATGTATTTATAGTCCATTGTAAAGAACAAGTGATGCCCTTTAACCTGGTGTCGAAAATAAAAATGTTTAGATCAGTGAATACATACAAACCAGCTGTGTCATGATTCAGTACAAGTTTTGAGAGGCATCAGAAAGTTATACTCATTTTTTTGCTTTTGCCCTCTGCCAGGAGGACAGCATGTTCCGAAGAGGGCCTTCCTCATCTTTATTCCCAGAATGAGCGAACAACACTCAGAGCAGAATCGCAGGGGATCCAGAGTCAAAACATGTAATATTAGGGAGACACAACCATTATAGTTGTAAGGCACTGAGATTCGAGGTTATTTCTTTTTTAACTGCAATGAAGCTAACTCTTGGATGTCGGCTGTATTTTATTTTATTTTATCATTGCTACTGCCCTTGGACTAGTATCCTGACCTGTAAAGTGTACCGTTCTACCCAGGGAAAAAAAAGGTACATTTATGGCAAATATCTTTCTGGTCATTCAACTGCCTTATACTTGAAAATCTTATTGTGAATGTCTATTTTGCTTTTGTGTGAGTTTACTTATCAAAAACTGCTATTTGAGTAGAAATTCTTTGCACAGGAATAACCAGTGCAAATATAGCTTAAATGTAATTGTAGGTTTTACTTTTGATGTATCGTTTTGGTTCAAAAATGTTATCCTATTGTTAGTAATAACAGATCATATTATTGTTTTTTATTCCTTAAAACATTCCCTAAGTTTTACTATATTTTAAGTATCACTGTCCTTTTGAAATTTTATTTCACTTTTCACAGTGTTTTACTTTACTCACACTACTAATGATCATCCTTCCCTAGCTTAATGTGTTAAAAGGTATACATCCTGACATGTATCTTTCCACTAACATAGTGTTGTAGAAAAAAATGGTGTTTTAGAAACATATAGAAGATAAAAAAAATTCTAGAAAAATAAGCTTCTAACAAGGAGCAGAGGCAAATATATAAAGACCAAAAAAAACAGACATGTTGGCTTAACACCAATTGGCATCTGCAAGATATTTTTGGAAGGAAATAGCTAGCCTTCTACAGCTTTGACAAAGAAACATAATATGTTTTGCAAAACATTCCAAAAGAAAACAACTGATCTTATGGTTATTAACCATAAGTTATCCCCCCTAAAAAGTCTGAAAATTTTCTAAATAAAATTGCCCAGATACAATAGTCTCTATAGAACGATGACATGAAAGAAGAGTAACTGGAAATATATAGTTCCAAGGATAGAGGGAACAGAATACATCCTGAATGAAATACAATTAAGGTACTTCCATTTTGGAGCTGCTTATTAACAATGCTATAATGAACATTTTGTTATGTAAAATTACAGACTCTTGCTATTATTTTGGTAAAATTAATTCTCAGAAGCGAGATTTCTGGAACAGTTAAGTACTCTCTAAATTTATATAGATACTCTAAATAGTGCTGTTCAAACTTAATGTGCACGTAAATCACCTGGAGATCTTGTTAACATGTTTCTGATTCATTAATCAGGGATGGAATCTGAGATTCTGCATTTCTAACAAGCTCCAAGGTGATGTTGATGCTGTTGGATCATGGACCACACTCAAGTAACAAGGCTCTAAACCACAGTAAAATTTATTACCAATTTAAATGTCTGTCTTTATCAGTGACCTGTGTGTTCCTTTAAGGAAGGTGGTGAATCTTTGCACTTTTATAGGTAACTCAGTATGTATGTGTCAAATAAACGGACAGGTGATTTATCTGTCCTATTAAAGTGCTACAAAGAACAAGAAAGTATATAATCATATTTACAAAGTTCTAAAATTTAGCATTTATCTTTTGACTTAGTTGCCAAGAACGCTATTATTAAGATCAACTGACATAGCAATTTTAATTTCATCTTCTTCTTTGTTATCTTTATTATTATTTTTATAAATGGGCTCAAATCACTTTAGTAGACAGCTGCCTTATAAACCATCAAAAGTGAATTAACAATATTATTTTAATTTCAAAGTTTTCATTTTATTTACCAGATAAACATGAGAGATAGGGATAGAGATGAGAGAATGAAAGAGAGAGAGACAGAGAGATGAACTGATATAATTAATCTTAAGTAGTAAGAGTAAATATTCAGTTTAATACCAGTATGGCAGTACCATTATTTTAATAATTCCCTGGGATATAAAGCTTCAGAAAATTGTTCTTTTCTTCCTTTCAGTTCTTTTTCTTCAACAGAATATGCATTCTAATGGAATGCATACATTCCATGTACCTTCAAGTATTTATATTTGATTAAGAAATAAATTATATTTACATATCTTGGCAGATTAACTTCTTTAAATTACATTACAGATAAACTAAAATAAAAGGATTTGTACCTCCTAAGAAGAGACAAAGTGAAAATGAGAAAGACAGCTGTTAATCTATTTTGAAAGAAGATGGTTCATGATATAGAATTAAAAACTATCTGTGAATACTTTATACAGAATGTAATTCACATAGTAAAAAGTGAGAATTGAGTATTTCTGAAATTAAACAAGGATATTTGGAGTCCTATACTTACAGGGATGCTAGAATATAGGGAAAAAAACTAACTAATATTCTATCATATCCCAGCTTACCTCTGTTTTTTCTTTGAGAGATATACACACATAAAATATGTATCATAAAACTTTTGAGCTAAATAAACTACCTTGCAGGCATAGTTAGTTATATACTATGTAGTCACTGAGGCAATACTTGTTATTTTAAATAATTGCCCTAGTAAGTTAATTTTACTCTGGACCACAATCAGGCATTTTTTTCACTCCAACAATGAAGAAAATATTTTCTATATTTAACAAAATTAAATACCTGACAAAATACTTAAGTTGAGCAATATGGTAACCGCAGATACATGATCAGAAGAAGCACTTTCAGAAAAAAATTTCAAAAACAAACTTGCATGTGAAAAAAACAATTGTAACTCTTTCTGCTAAAAATTTAATTATGGCCTTTAAAACTATGCATTCAAAACCAGTGGTAAAAATGGAACTGTTTTTATGTTGCTGAGAATGAAAAATATTCTTTAAAGTTGTAAATGAACAAATATTAATACATTATCCAGTTGCTCCTAGAATGAATTTTGGTCCAATAAAAAAAAAAAATCTCTATCAGGAAAAGAGTACTTTGGAGGGAAGCTATTTTGCCTCCAAAGTCCTCACTGTGTCCACATTCCTGACTCCACCCACAGAGGTGTAGTGAGCTGACAGACAGGCTGGGTGTAGGGAAGGGACTGGCATGAGTAACCCAGCCTCTTGCTCTTCTTCCTCTTTAGGATGTGCTCTCCGGAGAGCAGAGTACCTGTTTCCATCAGCTTCTCACTGCCTTAAGCTTTAGAGAGCCAAGTCTCACCCGGGAAGTGTTCACATTCTCATGTGACTGTGAGTGGCTGAGGGCTTGGCCTATGTACTAATTAGACAAGTCTGTGTAATTCTGGAGGTGAAGGTGAGGTCATATTTAAAATTACTATAGGCCCGGAGGAAGATGGCGGAAGATTAAGACGCGGAGATCACCTTCCTCCCCACAGATACATCAGAAATTCATCTACACGTGGAACAACTCCTACAGAACACCTACTGGACGCTGACAGAAGACCTCAGACCCCCCAAAAGGCAAGAAACTCCCCACATACCTGGGTAGGGCAAAAGAAAAAAAAGAATAAACAGAGACAATAGGATAGGGACGGGACCTGCACCAGTGGGAGGGAGCCGTGAAGGAGGGAAGGTTTCTACACACTACAAGCCCCTTCGCGGGCGGAGACTGCAGGTGGCGGAGGGGGAAAGCTTCGGAGTAGCGGAGGAGAGCGCAGCAACAGGGGTGTGGAGGGCAAAGCGGAGAGATTACGGAACAGAGGATCGGTGCCCTCAGGCACTCACCAGCTCGAGAGGCTTGTCTGCTCGGCCGCCCTGGCGGCGGGGCTGGGAGCTGAGGCTCGGGTATCGGCTTTCAGTCAGAGCGCAGGGAGAGGACTGGGGCTGGCAGCAGGAAGAGAGCCTGAAGGGGTTAGTGCATCACGGCTAGCCCGGAGGGAGTCCGGGGAAAGGGTCTGGAGCTGCTGAAGAGGCAAGAGACTTTTTTCCCTTTTGTTTCCTGGTGCGCGAGGAGAGGGCATTAAGAGGGCTGCTTGGGGAAGCGCCGGAGACAGGCGTGAGCCGCGGGTAAGGCGCGGACCTCGGAGACGGGCGTGGGCCACCGGCGCCGCCGACGCCCGCCGCCGACGCCGCCGTCGCCGTCGCCGCCGCGGACCGCCGACGCCGACGCCGACGCCGCCGCGGACCGCCGACGCCGACGCCGCCATCGCCGCGGCCCGCCGCCGCCGACGCCGCCGCGGCCCGCCGCCGCCGACACCGCCCACCGCCGACGCCGCCGCCCGCCGCCGCCGCCGCCGCCGCCGCGGGGCCTGTGTGCGAGCGCGGGTCACTGTCCGCCCCGCCTTCCGGGGGGCCTGTGCACCCCGCCACTGCCGGGGTCCCGAGACCCGGGGACGGCTTTCCCGGGAAAGCGCACGGAGCGCCACGGGCTGCTGCAATATCACGCCGGCCTCTGCCGCCGCAGGCCCGCCCCACACTGCGCGCCCCTCCCTCCCCTCTGCCTGAGTGAGCCAGAGCCCCCGAATCAGCGGCTCCTTTAAACCCGTCCTGTCTGAGCGAAGAACGGACGCCCTCCGGCGACCTACGCGCAGAGGCGGGGCCAGGTCCAAGGCTGAGACCCGGGAGCTGTGAGAGCAGAGACAGGTAAATCTCTCTGTGCAGCCTCGGAGGCAGCGGATTAAAGCTCCACGGTCCATTTGATGTGCCCTGCGTCTGTGGAGTGCATGAATGAACAGCGAATCATCCCCAATTGAGGAAGTGGACTTTGAGGACAAGATTTAAGACTGTCCCCCCTTTTCCTCTTTATACAACGAATTATTCCAAATTAAGGAAGTGGACTTAGAGAGCAAGATTTCAGACTTCTCGCCCCTTTCCTCTTTTTACAACGAATTATCCCAAATTGAGGAGGTGGACTTGGAGAGCAAGATTTTTGATTTTTCCCCCTGCTCTCTTTTTGTGAATGTGTATGTGTAATCTTCTGTGTAAGATTCTCTCTGTATAGCTTTGCTTCCACCATATGTCCCAGGGTTCTATCGGTCCGTTTTTGTTTTTTTTTCCAATAATTACTTTCTAATTTTAATAACGCTACTATATTTCATACTTTATTCTATTTTACTTTACCTGCTCTTTCTTTTTTTCCTACCTTCCCTTCCTCCCTCCCTCCCTCCGCTCCTCCTTTCCTTCTTTTTCTTTCCTCCCTCCCTCCCACCCTTCTTCTTTCCACTTTCTTTTTTTCCTTCCTCCCTCCCTCCTTCCTTTCTTTCTTTCTTCCTTCCTTCCCTTCTTCCCTTCTTCCTTTCTTTCCCTCTCTCTTTCTTTCTTCTACTAATTCTTTCTTTCTGCTTTTTCTCCCTGTTATTCTGAGCCGGGTGGATGAAAGGCTCTTGGTGCTGCAGCCAGGAGTCAGTGCTGTGCCTCTGAAGTGGGAGAGCCAACTTAAGGACACGGGTCCACAAGAGACCTCCCAGCTCCACATAATATCAAGCAGCGAAAATCTCCCAGAGATCTCCATCTCAACACCAGCACCCAGCTTCAGTCAACGACCAGCAAGCTACAGTGCTGGTCACCCTATGCCAAGCAACTAGCAAGGCAGGAACACAACCCCACCCATTAGCAGAGAGGCTACCTAAAAACATAATAAGGCCATAGGCACCCCAAAACACACCACCAGACGTGGACCTGTCCACCAGAAAGACAAGATCGAGCCTCAACCACCAGAACACAGGCATTAGTCCCCCCCACCAGGAAGCCTACACAACCTACTGAAACAACCTTAGCCACTGGGGTCAGACACCAAAAACAACGGGAACTACGAATCTGCAGCCTGCAAAAAGGAGACCCCAAACACAGTAACATAAGCAAAATGAGAAGACAGAAAAACACACAGCAGGTGAAGGAGCAAGATAAAAACCTACCAGACCTAACAAATGAAGAGGTAATAGGCAGTCTACCTGAAAAAGAATTCAGAATAATGATAGTAAAGCTGATCCAAGATTCTATTTCCAAGATCCATAATCTTGGAAATAGAATAGACAAAATGCAAGAAACAGTTAACAAGGACCTAGAAGAACTAAAGATGAATCAAGCATCGATTAAAAACACAATAAATGAAATGAAAAATACTCTAGATGGGATCAATAGGAGAATAACTGAGGCAGAAGAACGGATAAGTGAGGTGGAAGATAAAATAGTGGAAATGACTGATGCAGAGCAAAATAAAGAAAAAAGAATGAAAAGAACAGAGGACAGTCTCAGAGACCTCTGCGACAACATTAAAAGCACCAACATTCGAATTATAGGGGTTCCAGAAGAAGAAGAGAAAAAGAAAGGGACTGAGAAAATATTTGAAGAGATTATAGTTGAAAACTTCCCCAATATGGGAAAGGAAATAGTTAATCAAGTCCAGGAGGCACAGAGAGTCCCATACAGAATAAATCCAAGGAGAAATACACCAAGACACATATTAATCAAACTGTCAAAAATTAAACACAAAGAAATCATATTAAAAGCAGCAAGGCAAAAACAACAAATAACACACAAGGGAATCCCCATCAGGTTAACAGCTGATCTCTCAGCAGAAACTCTACAAGCCAGAAGGGAGTGGCAGGACATAATTAAAGTGATGAAGGAGAGAAACCTGCAACCAAGATTACTCTACCCAGCAAGGATCTCATTCAGATTTGATGGAGAAATTAAAACCTTTACAGACAAGCAAAAGCTGAGAGAGTTCAGCACCACCAAACCAGCTTTACAACAAATGCTAAAGGAACTTCTCTAGGCAAGAAGCACAACAGAAGGAATATACCTACAATAATGAACCCAAAGCAATTAAGGAAATGGGAATAGGAACATACATATCAATAATTACCTTAAATGTAAATGGACTAAATGCTCCCACCAAAAGACACAGAGTGGCTGAATGGATACAAAAACAAGACCCATATATATGCTGTCTACAAGAGACCCACTTCAGACCTAGAGACACATACAGATTGAAAGTAAGGGGATGGAAAAAGATATTCCGTGCAAATGGATATCAAAAGAAAGCAGGAGTAGCAATTCTTATATCAGACAAAATAGACTTTAAAATAAAGACTGTTAGAAGAGACAAAGAAGGACACTACATAATGATAAAGGGATCGATCCAAGAAGAAGATATAACAATTGTAAATATTTATGCACCCAACATAGGAGCACCTCAATACATAAGGCAAATACTAACAGCCATAAAAGGGGAAATCGACAGTAACACAATCATAGTAGGGGACTTTAACACCCCACTTTCACCAATGGACAGATCATCCAAAATGAAAATAAATAAGGAAACACAAGCTTTAAATGATACATTAAACAAGATGGACTTAGTTGATATTTATAGGACATTCCATCCAAAAACAACAGAATACACATTTTTCTCAAGTGCTCACGGAACATTCTCCAGGATAGATCATATCTTGGGTCACAAATCAAGCCTTGGTAAATTTAAGAAAATTGAAATTGTATCAAGTATCTTTTCCGACCACAATGCTATGAGACTAGACATCAATTACAGGAAAAGATCTGTAAAAAATACAAACACATGGAGGCTAAACAATACACTACTGAATAACGAAGTGATCACTGAAGAAATCAAAGAGGAAATTTAAAAATACCTAGAAACAAATGACAGTGGAGACACGACGACCCAAAACCTATGGGACGCAGCAAAAGCAGTTCTAAGGGGGAAGTTTATAGCAATACAATCTCACCTTAAGAAACAGGAAACATTTCGAGTAAACAACCTGACCCTGCACCTAAAGCAATTAGAGAAAGAAGAACAAAAAACCCCCAAAGCTAGCAGAAGGAAAGAAATCATAAAGATCAGATCAGAAATAAATGAAAAAGAAATGAAGGAAACGATAGCAAAGATCAATACAACTAAAAGCTGGTTCTTTGAGAAGATAAACAAAATTGACAAACCATTAGCCAGACTCATCAAGAAAAGAAGGGAGAAGACTCAAATCAATAGAATTAGAAATGAAAAAGGAGAAGTAACAACTGACACTGCAGAAATACAAAAGATCATGAGAGATTACTATAAGCAACTCTATGCCAATAAAATGGACAACCTGGAAGAAATGGACAAATTCTTAGAAATGCACAACCTGCCAAGACTAACTCAGGAAGAAATAGAAAATATGAATAGACCAATCACAAGCACTGAAATTGAAACTGTGATTAAAAATCTTCCATCAAACAAAAGCCCAGGACCCGATGGCTTCACAGGCGAATTCTATCAAACATTTAGAGAAGAGCTAACACCCATCCTTCTCAAACTCTTCCAAACAATATCAGAGGAAGGAACACTCCCAAACTCATTCTACGAGGCCACCATCACCTTGATACCAAAACCAGGCAAGGATGTCACAAAGAAAGAAAACTACAGGCCAATATCACTGATGAACATAGATGCAAAAATCCTCAACAAAATACTAGCAAACAGAATCCAACGGCACATTAAAAGGATCATACACCATGATCAAGTGGGGTTTATTCCAGGAATGCAAGGATTCTTCAATATATGCAAATCAATCAACGTGATACACCATATTAACAAGTTGAAGGAGAAAAACCATATGATCATCTCAATAGATGCAGAGAAAGCTTTTGACAAAATTCAACACCCATTTATGATAAAAACCCTGCAGAAAGTAGGCATAGAGGGATCTTTCCTCAACATAATAAAGGCCATATATCACAAACCCACAGCCAACCTTGTCCTCAATGGTGAAAAACTGAAACCATTTCCACTAAGATCAGGAACAAGACAAGGTTGCCCACTCTCACCACTCTTATTCAACATAGTTTTGGAAGTTTTAGCCACAGCAATCAGAGAAGAAAAGGAAATAAAAGGAATCCAAATTGGAAAAGAAGAAGTAAAGCTGTCACTGTTTGCAGATGACATGATACAATACATAGAGAATCCTAAAGATGCTACCAGAAAACTACTAGAGCTAATCAATGAATTTGGTAAAGTAGCAGGATACAAAATTAATGTACAGAAATCTCTGGCATTCCTGTACACTAATGATGAAAAATCTGAAAATGAAATCAAGAAAACACTCCCATTTACCATTGCAACAAAAAGAATAAAATAGCTAGGAATAAACCTACCTAAGGAGACAAAAGACCTGTATGCAGAAAATTATAAGACACTGATGAAAGAAATTAAAGACGATACAAATAGATGGAGAGATATACTATGCTCCTGGATTGGAAGAATCAATATTGTGAAAATGACTCTACTACCCAAAGCAATCTACAGATTCAATGCAATCCCTATCAAACTACCACTGGCATTTTTCACAGAACTAGAACAAAAAATTTCAAAATTTGTTTGGAAAAACAAAAGACCCCGAATAGCCAAAGCAATCTTGAGAACGAAAAACGGAGCTGGAGGAATCAGGCTCCCTGACTTCAGACTATACTACAAAGCTACAGTAATTAAGACAGTGTGGTACTGGCATAAAAACAGAAAGATAGATCAGTGGATCAGGATAGAAAGCCCAGAGATAAACCCACGCACATATGGCCAACTTATCTTTGATAAAGGAGGCAGGAATGTACAGTGGAGAAAGGACAGCCTCTTCAATAAGTGGTGCTGGGAAAACTGGACAGGGACATGTAAAAGTTTGAGATTAGATCATTCCCTAACACCATACACAAAAATAAGCTCAAAATGGATTAAAGACTTAAATGTAAGGCCAGAAACTATCAAACTCTTAGAGGAAAACATAGGTAGAACACTCTATGACATAAATCACAGCAAGATCCTTTTGGAACCACCTCCTAGAGAAATGGAAATAAAAACACAGATAAACAAATGGGACCTAATGAAACTTCAAAGCTTTTGCACAGCAAAGGAAACCATAAACAAGACCAAAAGACAACCCTCAGAATGGGAGAAAATATTTGCAAATGAAGCAACTGACAAAGGATTAATCTCCAAAATTTATAAACAGCTCATGCAGCTCAATAGCAGAAAAACAAACAACCCAATCCAAAAATGGGCAGAAGACTTAAATAGGCATTTCTCCAAAGAAGATATACAGACTGCCAACAAACACATGAAAGAATGCTCAACATCATTAATCATTAGAGAAATGCAAATCAAAACTACAATGAGATATCATCTCACACCAGTCAGAATGGCCATCATCAAGAAATCTAGAAACAATAAATGTTGGAGAGGGTGTGGAGAAAAGGGAACACTCTTGCACTGCTGGTGGGAATGTGAATTGGTACAGCCACTATGGAGAACGGTATGGAGGTTCCTTAAAAAACTACAAATAGAACTACCATATGACCCAGCAATCCCACTACTGGGCATATACCCTGAGAAAACCATAATTCAAAAAGAGACATGTACCAAAATGTCCATCGCAGCTCTATTCACAATAGCCCGGAGATGGAAACAACCTAAGTGTCCATCATCGGATGAATGGATAAAGAAGATGTGGCACATATATACAATGGAATATTACTCAGCCATAAAAAGAAATGAAACTGAGCTATTTGTAATGAGGTGGATAGACCTAGAGTCTGTCATACAGAGTGAAGTAAGTCAGAAAGAGAAAGACAAATACTGTATGCTGACACATATATACGGAATTTAAAAAAAAAAAAAATGTCATGAAGAACCTAGGGGTAAAACGGGAATAAAGACACAGACCTACTTGAGAATGGACTTGAGGATATGGGGAGGGGGAAGGGTAAGCTGTGACAAAGCAAAAGAGAGGCATGGACATATATACACTACCAAACGTAAGGTAGATAGATAGTGGGAAGCAGCCGCAGAGCACAGGGAGATCAGCTCGGTGCTTTGTGACCGCCTGGAGGGGTGGGATAGGGAGGGTGGGAGGGAGGGAGATGCATGAGGGAAGGGATGTGGGAACAGATGTATATGTATGACTGATTCACTTTGTTATAAAGCAGAAACTAATAAAAATAAATAAATAAATAAATAAAAATAAAAATAAAAAAATAAAAAAATAAATAAAATTACTATAAATATTTTGCTATAACATTCTTATAAATTTTTAAATGAATTTTTGGTTTTCATCTTCCTTAGTCCTTTGTCCTTTACTATGGATCTAAAATCCTGATCTGGTACTTTTAGCAAACACCCTCTGTCTGCTCAGTAAGCCCAATTTTAAGGTCTTTTTGTTTTCATTCACTTATTTTTTTTTTGTATTTCTACATTCACTGAAATAAAAGATACACTTTTATTTCAGTGTTTGTCATATATTGTATTATAATGAAATATATTACAAAAACAGTCATGAAATATATTCCATAGCTAGAAATCAATATATCCCAGGAGTGCAATCTATTTCAAGATTGATTCTTTAAATTGAGTAGCTTATTTTAGATTTTAAACAGTGATGGAGTTTAGATATCATTATCCCAAATAGAAGCAAGCTAAATTACTATATTGATAAATAGTCTGGAAGCTATAAGATGAAACAAATAGGGAAAATGATATATATTGAAGAAGGTTTTTTATAAATTATTTTCCCTATAGGAAGATAATTCAATCACTGGCTTTATCTATCATAAAATATCCCATTAAAGGCTTCAAATATGCTATCCCAAGTTTTATGTCTAAGTCAATAATATGACGTACTAAATAACTCGGGAAAAAAAGACATTTTTCATTTATTTCCTTTTCATCGCTTTAATGCTGGTAGAGAGTATTTTGCACTCAACTTGTTTTGAAAAATGTTTAAATTTAGTTGAAGATCTAGTTACTTAGGAGGCATCTACTTATAAAATAACTGGTTTTTTCAGACGCAAAGTAGTATGTATAGACTGGATAAACAGCAAAGTCCTACTGCATAGCACAGGGAACTCTATTCAATATTCTGTGATAAACCACAATGGAAAAGAATATAAAATGTATATATATATATATATGTATAACTGAATCACTTTACTGTAAAGCAGAAATTAACACAACATTGTAAATCAACTATATTTCAATTAAAAATAAAAAATAAGAAAATAATTTTTTAAAAACTGGCTTTTTGTTAAAAATATTTGCTTCTATACATGACATCCTCAGTGTGTTAATATTAGAGTTGTTCCTCAATCTGGGTCAATTAAGGAGAGAGAGAATTTGCTCAAGTTAAATACCACCAATCTCAATTTTTTAAGAAATAGAGTAATACAATTTCATGTTCAGTCAGGTAAAACATATGAAATTAAAATACACTTATAGCAACAAAAAAGACTTACTGTAATTACAATAGCAATAATTTAAAAATTGCCTGAAATCAACCTAGTATATATTTTAATTGCAAACAGTTTATATCCTTAAGCTACTTAACTAATTTCATGCATTTTAGCTAAATTATTAACATCAGCCAACAGAGAGATTCCTGAAGGAAAATATAAGTAACATTTAAAGACAAAAATAGAATTCCAATAGAAAATACCAGGAACACTAAATCCAAAGAATGGTCAGAGATTAGAAGGCAAGTGAGGGTGGCAATTCTATTCTTTCCCCCTCCCCACCATTGAAGAAATTGCTTGAACTAGACTTTTAAATAATTGAAGTAAAGCAATTTTGAAAAGCGTATTGTCATTATTAATCAACCCAAAGAAGTGATTTACCACAAAGGTTGTTATAAACCCCCTTTATAAAAACAAACAAAAAACATGCAAAACAAAAACTACTTTAAGACAACCGTGTGGCACTCATAACGCGAAAACAATGAAATAAATCAAAATGTCACTGTAATTTTGCTACTAAGGAACAAAAATGTCCTTGAGAATCATCTGTACTTTTGATCTCTTCTGCATTCCACCTTGTCCCTTCCTTCCTTTCTTGTTTGAAGAATATATTTCATGTTCTGAAATTCTTCTGGGAACTCTGTGTTGTTGATACAATGGTAACGAAACCTAGGATGTGTTTCAAGACCACTGAACTTTTTAAAAGGAGATGTTATAGAAATAATTTAATTTTCACTTTTACTTCAGATTTTATTACATTAATAATCATTGTCAATACTAAGCCAAATAGACACTGCTTTCAAAGAATCAGTTTTCACCATTATGGGGACATTTTGTCATTGTTTTGCTATCCATACTGCTGTAGTAACAATAGCAATAACATTAATTCATGGCGTGTTTATGCCAAGGACATTTTCCTACACTTACACTAATCTTCCCATGGCCTTGTCACACAGGTGTTACTCTCCCCCTTTCAACTAAAAAAAACCCCTAAAAATCAGTGAAGTTACTTAACAGTTTTTAAAGTCTCACAATTGTTTTTTTTTTTTTTTTTAAATGGAGCCAGGATTCAACACCAGGCTTGTCTGACCTCTTTATCTCATTATTTTAGTATTATTCATTTATGGAGGAAAGCAATGGAAACAGAGTGCATATTCACAGCTAACTTTTCTGTCCTCCTGAACCCCCTACATCTTCTGCCTTTAATTCCTTAGGGTTACATGGCAGACTTGTTTCTTTGGTTTATCCAGGGATCTCTCTTTCTTCACCCTCTCCATGCCTGGCTCTCCTGCTCTCCCTTTCATCCTGATTCTCCCCAATTCTGAATCTATTTGTTTAACTGACCTTTTTTGGATTCATAGATTTTCTTTCTCATTCAGTCTTCTTCCTGAATTAGGTCTCAATTATCCTCTGTCCATTTCAGAGTTTTGCTGTTTATCTAGTGGACTGGGCAGCCTCAGCCTCCTAGCGAAGTGTAGTTTCACTTATATTCATTTAACAAGTATGTAATGAGAACCTATTGTGTGCCAAGCACTACTATAATGTCGATTGAAAAAAATTCACAACCTAAAAGTTGAGAATTAAGTTTTATTTGGTGGACAAAATGGAAGACTTCAGCCCAGAACACAGCCTCTCAGAGAGCTCTGAGGGATGGCTCCAAAGAAGTAAGGGATGAGCCAGGATATATAGGAGTTTTGCAATAAAAGCAGGTAGTGGAATATCAAAAGATTGCTGTTAATTAAAGAAAACCGGACATCTCAAGTTAATGAATTTAGCGCTTTTCTATTTATGGGAAGATGCAAGAGTCTGGGCTCACTGAAATCATTCCTCTGATATGCACCTTAACTATCTAGGGCCACTATCCTGCTTTCTCCATCCTGAGTCCCCTCAGGGTGCAGAGTCGGAGGCAGCTGCAGTGGCTGTTGGCCTGATGGCCACAACATGCTTTGTTTACTGATATGGCAGGTGACATTTTCCATCCTCAATAACTACGTGAGTAAACTGGTAACAAATACAGGCAAGATTCCTGTTTTCAAGAAAATAAAAAATTTTCACATAATAATAAATACTATGAAGAATGCAGAGTGAGATCATGAAGTAGTAGAGAATATTGGTTGTCTATGGGCACTGTTGCTGGTAGGATGATCAGAAAAGGTCTCTCTGAGAAAGTAACATTTGAGTAGAAAACTATGAGGTTTCCTTGTGGCTGAAACAGAGCATGATCAGGAGAGAGAACAGATAAGGTTTGAGATGAAAGCCAATGGCAGAGCATTCATGTGGTGCCTTAAGAAACCACAGAGAGACATCTGGATTTCATTTCAAGTGGCTAACTGTAGGTTTTAATTAAAACAGAAAATGATTTGACCCAACTCAAGTTTAAAAGATCTGTGTGAAGGATGGACCTTAGGAATATTCTAAGAGAAACATGGCGGTGAGTCGGTGTAGGGACATTGGGGTGGAAGTCAGGAAAGAGTTTGATACGGGATATATTCTAGAGGAATAAACTGACGTGACTTGGTGACAGACTGGACTTGCAGGTAAACGGAAAAAAAGACACATCCTCTAAGACTGGGAAAATGAAGAGCATTTTCACACTACCTCACCATTAGTGTGAACTAGCCTGCCCGGCTTTGGTAAACTTAACTGAGAAACTGACAAGGGAGCAGGGAATCACTGTTTTGATGGTGATTCCTATCCAATTTTGTCCACTGCTCCTATTATAGGAAAGAGTAACATCTATTTAAAACGGAATGTTTGGACATTATTTAAAGTCCTACACAAAATTAAATATACAGAATTCTGGGGTATTTATAAGTTTTAGAAAAATGTCATTTTCTTCCTATACACACTATCTCCCCCCAAATCATTTAAGTGTATTCAAAATACTGAATTATACATCACCATGATAAAACACACATTTAATGATATTACATCACATTGAGGAGGGTGACATTATTAATCTCTACTTTCATATCGTGCATCTTCATTGATATTTATTTAATACTCCCTTCACATCATATATCAACTACAATCAGAAATGCTAAAATAGCTCTAAAAAATGTAATTTTAGAATTTCAACATTTACTTTGGGACCTTTCCTGCTCTCTGTAACCTGAAGTCCCAGCTGTGACTTGATTGCTTATTATTCAATTTTTAAACAAAATTTGGCTCATCACCTTGCATTATAGAGTGTAATAACTATGCCTATATTTAACAGAGGCTATTAGTTTGTAAATTGCTTTCAGGCAGAAACTAAGTGAAAATCCTCTACCTCATCATTGTGATCACCATACAAGTTATTTAGTAATAACTCAATAAATGTTTTGATTAAGTTAATGAATGAAATTTAGGATTATTCAAACTGCAGTGATTTGGATGAATCGACACTTTTCCTTGACTTATACAGTTTTATGCACAAGCACACACAGGTACAAATATTTTCAAAGAGTCGTACCTCCCAGAGTAGCAGATAGCAAGAAATGTGTCCCATATTTCTTGATAAGGTTTTCTGTGATTTGCTGAAGGGTAGGTCGACGTCCCAAAAGTCTTATGTTGCGGAAGAATTCAGGGGCAAGAGGCAGAGGGGAGCCAAGGAAATTTCTTCTCTCAACTGCAAGGTTATTTACTTTCCAGCGGCCAAACTCCCTGAAAAGCAAATTTATTTTCATTCGTAAATACATAATCTATCTGAATGTTTTCATTTGAAAAGTTCACTTGATAGTTTCGTTGGGGTCACTACATTACAATGATTCTTGTTTGTAATAATACTTCATGTTCTATGAGTAAGTAGGAGAAGCAATATTTATAATTTATGTAGCTGGAGTGAATATCCTGAAACCAAGTCATGGAGAGGAAAAATAAACCACTTAAAGCAACAGACTCCACTGATTTTTTTCCAAAGGAAAAATGTACTCATAAAAATGATTTCAGGGCTTCCCTGGTGGCGCAGTGGTTGAGAGTCCGCCTGCCGATGCAGGGGACATGGGTTTGTGCCCGGGTCCGGGAAGATCCCACATGCTGCGGAGTGGCTGGGCCCGTGAGCCATGGCCGCTGAGCCTGCGCAT
Organism: Mesoplodon mirus; assembly: GCF_964341445.2. Taxonomy (NCBI): domain Eukaryota; kingdom Metazoa; phylum Chordata; class Mammalia; order Artiodactyla; family Ziphiidae; genus Mesoplodon; species Mesoplodon mirus. The sequence continues at coordinate 188,620,845 of NC_138978.1, forward strand.
CCAGAGCCTGTACTCCGCAACGGGAGAGGCCACAACAGTGAGAGGGCCCGCGTACCGCAAAAAAAAAAAAAAAAAAAAAAAAAAAAAAAGATTTCATTATGTATAGAATATTAATGTAGAATTATTTTTTAAAAGGGAAACTAAAGTAATATTTTATCATTTTCCAATGGAAATTGAAAAAAGAATAAATTTATTTTCATCATTAATGATTATTTTCTATTCACTTTAGAGTGGGAACTTGTCAAACCTCAAGAATATTAAGGCGCTGTAGAAGAATTTTTAAAAATATGATCCAAAGAAAAACTGTTTTTTTATAATAATTATTGTTTACAACATAATTTGAAACCCCAATTCAACTTAATTAGTAATTACTCAAGATGCAAAATAACTTTTAAGGTTGATATGGTCAAATTAGAGAAGTAGCAAATATGATTATAAAAGATTTATATATAAAAAAGTATGTATTTATATTAAGTTAAAGTCAACCTAATAATACTTTAGAAAATAACTATGGTGAACTGGATTGCCTGATATCAACCATACAGATTTTTTTTCTGAGGAGTGGTCTGATAAAATCTCAAATACCTTCCACAGAGAAGACTTCCCCTCTACTAGATTTAAACATTCCTATGTGTGTAATTTAACTCTGTTACTACTTAGCAAATAAAATGTTGATTAAATATCGTATAACTACTTGTCATACTTATTTATATTTTTGCCTCCAAAAGCTTCCTGGAATGCACCACGAAAAGGTGCATGATAGATACATCTGTGAACCACACTCTGCATGGAGTTCACATTCTAGAGAAAGTTTAAAAAATAAATAAAATAAAGATGTTAAATTTTGAAAACATCCAGATTGTGACAAGGGCTGAGAGCTACCACAAACAGACTGCTGTGATGGGCCATAGGGCTGTGGACAGAATGGCCCTATTTTATTTTAAGTGCCCTGAGAGGGCAACTCTGGAGAGGTGGTATTTGATACTTAGTCTCTAAAGGAAAAATAAAAGAGGCTAGATGTGGGGAAGCACAGAATAGATTTACACAGAATAAGGAAAAACAGTAAATACTTCCAGGACCAAGAACCATGCCCTGATAGAGTCGCTTGCCATGAATAATTTGTTCCTGTGACACACATCTGGCAGCCACACAATCCATCCAGTCTTTTGGAAGTTAATTATAAGATAAGATTCACTAAGGAATCTAGGTAAGGCCTTGGCCTGAAAATAAGTCAACTTAGTGTTTCCTTCATTGAGAAACTCTCGCTATTACCTCTGCAAATCAGCTGATCCAAACAGTTTTGAATAGTATTATTCTAACAATGGTTCTCAAATTTCAGCACCTATTAGAATCACCTGGAAACTTCACCCCAGAGTTTCTGATACATGAGGCCTTGGATGGGGTCAAGAGTTTGCATTTTCAACAAGCAATGCTAGTACTGATATTCTGGGGAACATACTTTGAAGAAAACTACTGATTAGCTAATTTGGTATGTTGTTTTTAAAATTTACTCAAAGTGCTCTCTTTTCAGTAAATCTTGGGCTTTTAGAGATACTATACTGTATTTATTACTTCATATTTCCTCAGAAGAGAGTAAAAATATCATTGTTATTGTTCCAAACCTAATTGGTATCAGTAATTTTTTGTCTTTTCATCTTGTAAGAAATTTACCTGACTGTATTTGTGCATGTGTGTGTTCGATATATATGTAGAATATACATATGTAAATACATATTTAAAACTGTGAAGGAGAGCATTTAAAATAAAATATTTAAGTTTTAGTGTTTTGTGAATATAAGGTATATAGTAATACAATACTTCTAAGAAGCTGTTTATTAAACCATGATCTAAATAGCTGCTCATTAATTTCCAAACTTTACCCTCAAACATTTACTTTTTATTTGCTGAAAAAATTTTATAATTTTATCAAGGCATAGTAACATAGCTTGAACCTAAAGTTGTGGTATATCTTTTTCAATGGTTTAAATTACCAAATTTATAAACTCATATGTATATTCTCATAAATTAAAATGTGAATTGCTAAGTGAAGTAATTGGACTTAAGTAACCAAGAAGATTGTGTCAATGGTGGTATTTTACAATGCATACAAACTCTCTCTAAACTGCTGAGTATTTCTTTCTAGATGGCTGTGGGTAACTCCATATTGGGAGAGTGCCATTCTAACCTCCCTTATTTTTTTAACAATTTGTAAATATATAATACCAACCCGCAATCAGTACCAACCCATGATCTATTCTGACATGAAATATTTGCAACTTTCTTTAGTTTGTTCCTCTTAAATTTGACAAAGAATGGATGTAATACGAAAGAGCTATAACAAATTTACATCATTTTCTGAAATCAGCTTATAACATTAATTTAACAAGAAAATTTATTAATGGTTTGCTACTTATTGTCATAACTACCAGATATCTTGGTAGTAATATAGATGAATAGAAGAAAACCTCTGACCTCAAGGGTTCCCAAATTATACTAAGTGAAGTATAATATGAATGAATAAATTGCAATTCAATGGCTTTACAATATTTTTATGTGCAAAAATACAAGTAGGCCAGTAGCTTATTGAGCACAACCCCTCTGCCCAATTCCTTGATATAAATGTTGCTAATCTAACTCACTTCGAATATGTTTTCTCTTCCCTTATATTCACACACTTCAGAAGGCTATAAAGAGCCTAAGACTATGGACAACCTTCCAGGGAGCTTTCTTCATCTATCAGATGCTTTTTATTACCGCAGTATGTTAACCTCAATTAAGTTTATGGTCTCAATTCACCTTTTGACATTTCATTGGAACAAAACACTTTGCCACCCCATCTGATTAATTTATCCTCTCTGTCATGCAACACCAAAAGTAAAGGACAAACTCTGGCAGTGTCACCAAACTAAGACTATAACTAAACTAATCAACCAATCAACTAACTAACTGAATGAATGAATGAATTTTAAAAAACAGGATTGTTAGTAACCATAGCAAATTGATTTCTTAATTTTCAGAGCTTCATCTAAAATTCTTCTCCTAGTTTTTTTTTATATTTTCATATAAAGAGTGAAGTAAAATATTTTACTTTCTATTGTGTATATCCCAAAAGTATAATTTGAGTAGAAAAAAAATGTTGGTTTGAGAACTGAGATCTCTCACTTCCACTCACATTTGGTTTATATTGTAATGATATATGATCACAGTTATAATCTCCATATATTTTAGTGAAAGCCTAGTTAGTACAGAAAGAGCATTTTAAGTAAAGGAAATCATCTCTGGACAGTTAAGTACCACACTATGAGCTGTGGACATAGATATGAATACAAATATTGTGTCTCTTACCTGGGCACAGGTATGATTGCATTTACTAGGGTGGCCACGCAGCTTCCTTTGACCAATAAAGTGTGAGCATGTAGGTTAGCCTGGACCCTCAGCCTGGGACTTTGATCAGCAAATATGATTCGAGTTCCCATCCTTCAACCACTACCCCTGCAGCTTCTTAGGATGAACAAGAGCATGAACTAAAAAGAGATCTTGTCATGTAAAGCTACCAAGATTATAGAGTTAGTAGTTGGTTTCCTTGCTTTCTAGCAATGTCATTTAGTATACCATGGCTGATGTAGAGTATTTTGACTGTGGGGTAACTTGAGAAGGCAAGAAGGAACTAATGGTTGTACATAAATTAGAAACATATGGGCACAGTTTGTTTTTTTTTTCCTTCCTTAAGAATAGATCCACTTCAGTTCAAACTAGACCACGCACTCATTAAATTTTGGAAAAACAAAGCAATGGAGTGCTGAATTGAAAACATGCTGTCTGGTATGATTATCATAATGAGAGCATTTTACCCAAAGGCATCTATGGAGTCTATCCAGATGCATTATGTTTATATTAAATAAGAACATTGTTATATCTAACTAAATGCTGCCTTCTACCTGAAGCCTTCACAGACTGTAAATATCTTCTCATCATAACCTTTGGAAGTCTTTAAATGAAACAATCATCATTGTTTAATTTAACTCAGCCCCTTTAGAATCACCACTATTTTGTGGAACACACAAATGGACTGTAACCAGTTCAGCTGGAACATTACTTTGAAAATGTTTTTGTTGGCTCTAAGGAGCCTCCATTAGTTGATTAGAGTTATATGTTTGCTGCTAAAAATTCTGACTTCCAAGCATCATGTTTTATGCGTGTCCACGTAATGTTTACTTTTCTACAACAATATATATTATAATTTTATCCCCACGCATCTCATAAAAAAGGTTGGAAAACCAGAATGACATCAACAAATTCCATTTAAGTAATGGTTACATCATTGCCACATTGCCACTGACCTTTCTTATTTGTATTTAAATTCTGTGTGAATGCATAAATGTACTCAGTATATTTGAAATATATTAACTACCATGATTTCTTTAAAATTACACATGTATACTTGGTTCCTGAAAAATACAGAATCTGCCACTGTTGATATACATTTTGGACTCACTACCAAAGGAAAGGCAACATAAAAATATTGATAAAATCAGACGACGAATTTGCTGAAAAGGCTTATCTTTAACTGCTAACTTAACACTAAATAAAGTTGTTTGTGTAAAGCCCTAAAAGTTTTTATTACATTAGTTTTCACAATATTACATTTGTTGTTGCAATTTTAATTCTGTCAATATTCATTAACACTTGCAGACACAACAGAATATTAAAACAAAATATATTACCCAAGCACTAATCTGTGAACAAATCCAGCCTAAGAATTATAAATTGAATTGCCAATCTTTAGTAGTTAATAACTTTCTAATTATATCTGCAAAGTCATACTGATCTTAAGAAATGCCACTAATAATCAATACTATCCCCCCATAATTCTATTATGTGTAACTGTTATATATAAAATTGGCTCTTTTAACTTTCTTTCTGTAGCACTTCCACATCTCACAATTGATGCTGTTTTCCATTTGGCCAGAACAAGGGAAATGTTCCTAATGACCTGAATAGCTGTAGCTCTGAAGGCAGTTTTTTAAAAGCAGCTAAATGCTGAGCAGTTGGCAGGGTAGAGAATCCACTCTCTTTCACCCTCCTGCCCCTTAATACACTAATATGGCTTTTTTTTTTTTTAATTTAACAGTAGCAAGGCTCTTAAAGTTTGGGAGGTATTTTGGTGTGAAGCTAGGAATTTAGAAGAATGAATCTATTTTAAAAAAACTGGAGGAAAGGTACAATCACAAATATGACGTTTGTGAAATGTTTACATGAAGGATTTTGAGAAGCATCATTAATGACTATTGTGTTTTGAATGAGTTGCCAAATTCAGAGGAGAATGGAGAAGACAAATTAGCATTATTGCAACAAAACATTGCCCAACCCAGTAAAGAAACAAGAATTCATTGTAGCTGTAGCCTCTTGACTATATTATTGAATATATAAGATTGGGGTGGGGTTACTGAGAATTTTTAATGAATGGTCTGGTTTATGGCTACTAATGTATATTTTTAATTCTTAAAATACGTTAAATTTTTAGGGCTATGAAATAACTGAAAGTGATTTAATTTTATCTTACATAGCTTTAAATCATTTTCTGTAGTTTAATAAATAGGGGTTTAAATCAAATTTTAAGGGAAATACCACAGAATTCAATTGTCATAGTTACTGTCATTATTCCCAAAGGTAATTCATTTCATAGGACTAGAACGGTACCACATGCTTATACCCTTGCAGATATATATATATATATAATAGAGATTTATTATCCATTTTTAGATTAAATCACTCCTTTGAAGAGGTGTTAGCAAAAGTTTTGATGTAAAAAATATACATACATGCTGTCAATGAATTACTTTCTAAGTTGAGGAGAGAGGGAATTATTTAACAAGCAAAAGCTTTCCTTTCTAAATTTTGGAAGTATAGTTTTAACATCTGTTACAACTCATCACAATTATTCCTCAATCACATTCATATAATTATACAGATTTGGTAATTATTGATCAGTGTAGATAAGCTAAGAGACAGATACAACTGAGCTAAAATAAAATGTCTACTCTGATTCCCTGTGAAAAAAAGTAATAAACAAATACAAATGTCTCTTTTTTGAAATTTATTATTAAAACATCAATTATTTATCTGTGTTACTAAGTTGAAAAATTTACACTTCTTACATAAATTTAAATATTTTAGGGAGATAGATAATGTTAGTTTTCCAAAGGAGAATGGATTTAGGAGTCAGATAGCTAAAGTTTCAAATCTCATCCTCACCAATTCAGTTCACAAAATTCAAAGCTGATTACATTTTGGCAAGTTCTTAACCTCACTGATGTAAAGTCATTTCATTTATAAGTGTACGTCCAATAATATTGACTCTGTAGAGTTTTTAAAGAAGTAAAATTTATAGCAATTAACTAAAATAGTGCAAGGAGCACAGTTTACTTCTTGGTAAATTTCGGTGTGTGTACACTTGTGAAGTCACAGTTTTTTGTCCCAGGATGTCAATGTGAATAAAGATAGATAGATAGATCAAGGTAATAAGCTTTAGTGAAATTAATGAGTAAAGTTAACAAAAGAATTTTTAAATAGGGCCACACTCAAAGAATCTGCAAATTGTTTTTCTTGGTCCAGGCACAGATTAATAAATTAAATGCTCATCAGTAAGAATAAATGCCAAAAGAATAGTTACCTGCTAATGAAAAATTAATCTGCATTTGATAATTTCTTTAAACATTTAAGCAATAATTTCATTGAGATTGCTTTATAATGGTACAACCTCTACCTTAAACATTGGAACAAATATTTATAAATCATGAATTATGACAATGTGGTTAACCAATTAAATATCTGAGCTTGCAATAAATCAAAACTTCATATACTTCTTAATTTCAAATAACCTTCAAGTTGCCTCCAAAAAGGCAAGATCAAGGACTTTTTTTAGAGTAACTAAATGTTTAGAGACAGTGAATACAAATTGTTAATCTTTTTATGAAAATTTTCTATAATAAAAATTATAATTAAGTAATAGTAACTCAATTTAATAGAATATTTTTCCTGTAATAAGTTTAAAATATCTTAAAGAAAACTCTTTTTAAATGTTATGATTTTTAAGGAAAATAAAAATATGTTGTAGTAGGTCACAGGTTTTAAAATACAAATAATTTATTTCAACTTGCTATTAACTTTGTCTTTCAAATCCACATGTCATAGGGAGGCTGGATATGGTGTTTTATGACAAAATAAATTTTCAGAAAAATGTATAATTTTAATTTTACAAGGTATAAATTACTCATTCCCTAAATTATAACCTTTCAGTTTGAGTCAGGCTTGAGTTGTCAAAATATCACTTTACACACAAAAAGCTTGTGAAACATAAACTGGTAATGTTACCTTTCTCTGGATATTATTGTCAGAATTTATGGATTACAAATTGAAACATTATCTGACAGGCACTTAGTCCTCCTGTCTTCTATGCTTGGGATTCATATAAAATAAATTTGCTGTATTTAAAATAGATAACCAAAAAGCACCTACTGTGTAGTACAGGGAACTCTGCTCAATATTCTGTAATAACCTAAATGGGCAAAGAATTTGAAAAAGAATAGATACGTGTATATGTATAACTGAATCACTTTGCTAGACACCTGAAACTAACAAAACAATGTTAATCAACTATACTCCAATATAAATAAAAATTTTTAAAAAGAAAAGATATTAGTTGAAATATCACCCACTATATAACCCTTCAAAGACATCAATAACACATGGGGAAATTGCTGTCTTCTCTGCTCTACCAACCCTGTCTCCAACTAATTCTGCTATGTACTCATAGCAAAGTATTCTTTTCCTTCCTAGAAGTTAATATATTTATCTATGTGGTTATTCAATTAATGTCTGCCTCTTCCATTATATAATAAGCTCCACATAGACATGGATTACACCTTCTTTTTATAACTATGTATTCTTAAGACTCAGATACATGATCCATAGTAGTCACTCAATAAATACATACTGAAACAACAAAGGAGTGAATGTTATCATGTGAGCTAACATGAAATAACCACCTAAGAAAGAAAAAGGTTGAAGTCTCTGACTTGTGAGCACAGGCCCTGGCTAAAGTTCACAGAAAACCAAGCTCATTGGAAGAATTCATTTTTAAGTTGGGCTCTTTGAGTGTTCAAGTGACTAGGGATGGTTAGGAGTTAACTATTTGCTTTAAATTGAGCATCACTAAGGACTAGGTAAAAACCTACTCCTACTAAAAGTCGAAACATATATTTGAACGTTGAAAAAAAAGCTACCATTGTCTGTGAGTACAGTGAAATCTACAGAGTTGGGGCTCACAGCCTCCATTAGCTTATGCACTTCGGGGAGAGGAGTCCTGCTATCAGTTATAAGAGGATCTTCAATCTTTCGTATCTGTGTCAGCCTAAAGACAACGGAAAGACACTGATTGTACAAACTCAAATCCATACCGCTAGGGGATAGATAAATATATAATATATACTTTGACTAGTTTTTTTCCTAAAAACATTAAAATGTGACTTTTAACAGGCAATAAGTTTAAAGTCTGACTGGCAAAAAGCAAAATTTTCATATTATTTGAAATTTTGATTGTCAAGTAACATTTACCTCAAGATGGAATTTGAAATGATAGTTAAATTAAACTTGTGTTTAAAGTGACTCATTGGTTTAAACTATTGTACTGTGAGGTACATATGCTCTTCTTATCTCCTTTTGGCACATGAGGGTTTTGGTGCAAATTATTTCTCTAAGGATGTGTACCTAACAATAGCTTGAATCCAGGGAATTTGACACCAAAAGTAATGAACTTAACTTCTTTATAGATTAACAGCAACTTTGAAAGGTGGATTTTAATAGTAATGCATGATACTTGTGTGTAGGGATTGTAAAAGGGAGCATATGGTGAAAGAGAGGGAAGGAGATAGAAATATATATATATATAGAGAGAGAGAGAGAGAATGGTGGGAAGGAAAGAAGTTGGGAGAAGTTTATCAATAAAATGGGGAGGAATGTGAGAAATATTAATATAAATTATTATAATAGAAACAAAATACTGACTATAGATTAATCCTTTATTATCCTAACTAAACAGTCATCCAAGAAATACAGAATGTAAATATCTGTTTGGTAGAAGGAGCTAAAGAATGCTTGGGACTAATTCACATTTCTCAGAAGAGGGCAGTAGAATTGTAGGAACTGAATGATTAAAGAGATTTACAATTAATTGCTTTCATAAGTGATATAGTAGAGTCCAAACTCCAGCCTCAGAGTACAGAGAATAGAAGTCTCAGAGTGAGTCTCAGATGGTGAGAAAGAAAAGAGAGTCTTCGATGGGATCACCCAGCTGTGATGAGGGAATTCAAGGATGAAATTGGGAAAATGATGGGAAAAATCTGTTACATCAAAAAATCACTAAGCTGAAGGTTGCCAATATGTCTCTAATGTGTAAGAAGGATTCCAGAGAAGGGTGAAGTACTGTAAATCCACAGGGAAGCTTAGATTCCATGATAAAACATTAACATCACCGAACACAAAGGGAGGTACTCCATCACAAGAAAAAGAGTGCTATTCCACAGTGGGGATATTATGTCTCATCCCTTTACTGGAACTGCTTGTAATGAAAAATATGCATGTAGAAAAAAATAAATTCATAAATATAATCTATTGATTCTTAACAAAATAAATGATGTCTCCTCCTTAAAGTTTGCTTTAAAAAAAACAGGTCGCTGGACTACTGAGTAGTGCAGAACACTTTGAGAAAAACCTATGCAAATACTGAAAATATCTGGAAAGAAAGGTTAATCACAGCAGAAAGAACCAATCAGGTGTGCAGCCTAATTAGTGCAAAGTAAATAAACAAGCTATATTCAGTTAAAGTGCTAACACACCTATAGAGGTAGAACAACTGAGAAGGATTCAGGGGGAAAACTGTTAAAAGAGAAAAGACATTTTTTTCAAAAATGAAAGGGCATAATGAAGGATATACCAGCGAAGACAGTGAAAGACAGTACTTTGGGAAATATAACAACCACTGAAATATAATCTTTGGATGATTATATTATCACTTCATTATTGACTCTGAAAAGGAAGTAAATAAACAGGTCTAAAATACTGATGAACCTAAAAACTTATCATGGAGAGTCAGTCCATGTGACCAAAGAAAATAGAAAATAAAATGGTGAAACAATAATCAAGGGAGTATCTAAACAAAATTTCCCAGAATCAGAGAAGAGTGTGGGTGGGGTAAAACTGAGGACACTACAGAGGAAAAATGAGAGGAAACAAAAGGAGAAATAAAAGATTTATATCATTTTGAAAGGAGAAAACAAAAAGTGTTTCCATCTCAGCAATAGAGGATTAAGAGCAACAAATGAAAATGGATATATAAAAGTGGTTGTTTTTAATTGCTCAGTCACCATCCTAAGTTTGTAGTTGTCAGCATGACAGACCTGTACATGATTTTTCAGATTTGCACCTATGTATTTCCTTTTTTTTGAATGACTGTAGATGATATTGTATTTTTAATTTTGGTGTCGATATGTTATTTGCTAGCTTATAAATGCAATTGATTCTTGAATGTTTATCTTACAAACTTATTAAACTCCTTCATTATTCTGGAAGTGTTTTGTAGAGTCTCTTGGAATTTCCTATGTAGACCATTATGTCATCTGCAGACAGTGACAGTTTTATATCTTCTTTTCTCATCTGTAGACTTTTCACTTTTATTGCCATATTTTACTGGATAGAATTTCCAGCAATATATTGAGTAGAAGAGCTTAGATTGGATGGATGTCCATGCCTAGTTTAATTTTGTTAAATGCTTTATCTCCATCAAGTGATGTGATCATGTTTTTTTTTTTTTATCCTGTTAATGTGGTAGATTATATTTATTAATTTTCAAATGGTGAGCTAGCCTTGCAACACTGGAATAAACCCCACTTGGTCATTTATGTATAATTATTTTTACATATTGCTGAATTCTATTTCCTCAGATGTTATCAATAAACTTTTATCAATATTCATGAAAGAGATTGGTCTATAGTTTTCTACTTTGGAGCTGTTTTTTGTTCATTTTTTTTTTCTTTTTTGGTTTTGATATCAGATAACACTTGGGTGATAGAAATAAATTGGTATGTGTTCCTCCTCTCCTATTTTCTGAGAGAGATTGTGCAGAATTAATGTTAATTCTTATTTAAATATTTAGTAGAGTTTTGCAGTGAAATTATCTGAGCCTAGAGATCTATTTATCTGGAGGTTTAAAACTAAAAATTCCATTTCTTTAATAGTCTTAGGGCTAGTAAAATTAAATCTTTTATAGTAAGTGTTCTATGAAAGTTTGTATTTTTGAAGACTTGGTCCATCTAATCTAAGTTGTCAATTGTATGTGTGTAGAGTCATTCATTGCATTCACTTATTATCATTTTGATGTCCATAGGGTCTGTAGTGATAATCACTGTTAAATCCTGATATTGGTAGTTTGTGTCTTCTGTTTTTTTTCCTAGAGTTTTGTCAATTTAATTGATTTTTCCAAAGAACCTGCATGTTTTACTAATTCAGTCTATTGTTTCTCTGTTTTTAATCATTGATTTGTGCTATTGTCTCTATTTTTTAAAATTTTGTTTGGGTTTATTTTTCTCTTCTTTTTTGAGGTCTTTTTTATTGTTGGTAGGCAATTTTTTTCCCTTTACTATTGTGAGCAGTTTGTGCTATAAATTTTTCTCTCAGTATCACTTAAACTGTGTACTATAATTTTTGATACTTTGTATTTTTCTTTTCATTTAGTTCAAAGTATTTTTTATTTATATTGAGGTTTATTATTTAACCCACAGTTTATTTAGTAGTGTGTGATTTACTTCCCAAGTGTTTGGAATTTTTCATATTGTTTTGTCATTGATTTCTAGTATGATTTCATCATGATCAAAATAAACACTGTACAATTATAATTCTTTCAAATTTGTTGAGGTTTATCTTACGATTGAGGAGATCTTCTATTTGTTATATGTTCCATGAGTACTAGAATATCTGTACTGGTCTGTTTTACAGTAAAGGGTTAAATAAATGATTCTATTCTATTGGTTAATAGTGGTGTTAAGTTTTTCTATATTCTTGCTGATTTTTTGTCTAGTTGCTCTACCAATTCATTAGAGACACTGAAATCTCCAATCTATAATTGTGGATTTTTCTATTTCTTCCTTCATTTCTATTAGTTTTTGTTTCTCATATCTTGTAGCCTGGTCTTTTGGTGCACACACATTTAAGATTAGTATGTCTTCATATTGGATTGCTTTCTGATTACATTAGGCAGTTCTTTGTTTCTTATGATTTCCTTGCTTTGAATCTTACTTTATCTGATGTTAATGGATACTACTGCTTTATTTTAATTAATGTTTGCATGATATTTTTCTATTCTTTTACATTTAACCTACCCATCATTTTGAAGTGAGGTTTATCATAGACAATCTATATTTGGCTTGTGTTTTGTGGCCCATTCAGCCAATCTCTGTCTTTTAATTAGAATACTTATACCATTTGTACTTAATGCAATTATTGATATTTTGGGGCTTAGTTATTTTTATTTTGTCTCTCTGCTTTTCATTTTTATGTTTTCTCTTTCTTATCTTTTTGTAGGCTACTTAAATAGTTTTTAGAACTTCATTTTGATGTGTCTATAGTTATTTTGAGTACACGTTTTTGTGTACTATTTATTATTGACTGCTTTGTGTATTAATTTTTTTGCCTTTGAGGGATGGGAAATTTAATAGGAGAGATAGATATATGAACAGACAAATCCAATAAGTTATGTGGATGAGATAATACATCTATGTGAGTCATATAGAAGGATAGTTCAAAATATATTCAGAAAAGATTAATATATGAATCTGTTACAGGGATGGTATGCCTAAGAAATTAATCATCAATTCAACCAGCCTCACTAAAGACTCAGAGTTATAACAATAAGCAGCCAGATGATAGGAAAGGCACATTGCCAGAGAGTCACAAATATTTTTAATGAACCATGAGGATATAAATATACCTCTGAAAATGACACTGGAAAATATTTTCTTTTCTTTTAAGTTGTGGCAAAATGAAATTTACCATCATAACCATTTTAAAGTACACAGTTTAGAAGTGTTAAATGGTTGCAAGACTGAAACTCATTTCTCACTAAACACTATACCCTGGGCACCACAATTCCACTTTCTGTTTCTATGAGTTTGAATACTCTAGATAGCTCGTATAAATGGAATCATACAGTATTTGTCTTTTTGTGACTGGCATTTTACTTAGAACAATTACCTTAAGATTCATTCATGTTATAGCCTGTGTCACAATTTCTTCCCTCTGTAAGGCTGATTAATATTTTATTGTTTGTATACAGCATATTTTATTTATCCATTCATTCACTGATGGACACTTAGGTTGCTTCCATGGTTGGCTATTGTGAATAATGCTGCTATGAGCATAGTGTACAACTATCTCTTCAAGACCCTACCTACTTTCAATTCATTTGGTATCCACAAGGGTAATTACTGGATCATATGGCAATTCTATATTTAAATTTTTGAGAAACTACCATTTTTATTCCCCACAGCAGCTACAGCAGTTTACAGTTCTCCCAACGGTGCACAAACGTTTTATTAATTTCTCCACATCCTCACTTAACACTTACTATTCTGCGATTTTTTTAAATAGTAGCTATATTAATGGGAATGAGGTGATATCTTGTGATTTTGATTTGCATTTAGCTAAAGATTGGTGATGTCGAGCATCTTTTTATATGCTTATTGGTCATTTCCGTATCTTCCTTGGAGAAATTTCTATTCAAGTCCCTTGCCCATTTTTAAATCATGTTTGTTTGTTTTAGCATACTACATTTTATATACATAACTAACAATGGTCTACTGGGGTTAATCAACATTTTACCATTTCATTCAAGCATAGACACCATACTTCTCTCTACTTCCTTTTCTCTTCCCCATTTATAATAAAATTGCTTAAATGTTCATTCAAATTTATTTTGAACCATATAAGACAGTGTTATAATTTTTATTTCACAATTCAAAAATAATATAAAAAAATGGGAAGGAAAATGTTTTGTGCTTACCCATTTTTACTCTTATTTTTTTCCCCTTCTTAATGTTTCAAGGTTTCTTCTTTTATCATTTTATTCCTATTTAAGAGAACTCTCTTTTAGGTTACATTTTATGGCAATAAAATCTCTTCATTTTCCTTAATCTGAGAATGTCTTGATTTTTCCTTTTATTCCTAACAATTGAATAGATTTCAAGTAGATGCTGTATTCTGTGTTGACAGTTCTTTTCTTCCAGCACTTGAAAAAAATGTTCTGCTACTTCTTTCCAGCTTCCATTTTTCCTAATGAGAAGTCTGCATTTAAATTGAATTTCCCCTAGTATGGTATTATTATTCTCTTGTTGAAGATTTTTTCTTTCTCTTTTGCCTTCAGAAGTTTGATATGATGTGGCTTAGTAGGTATTTCTCTACATTTCCCTATTCAGGATTTTTCAGTTTCTTGAATCAGAGGGATTATGTTTTTTGACAAACTTGAAAAGGTGTTCTTTGTTTGAGTTGTTTTTCCTCCTTGCCATCTACCTTCTGGGATTTCAGTGACATAAATGTTAGATATTTTGTTATAGTCCCATGGATCTCTGAGGCTCTGTTCATTGTGTTTTGTTATTGTTTATTTATGTTGAATTTATTTGTTTTCGCTTGAGGGAAGCCATATACAACTATATATAGTTATTCAGATAAGACAATGTCTTTTGTTCTGTCTTTAAGTTCACAATTTTTTCTCTTTCCTTATCATTTACTGCTACCCAATCCATTGAGATTTTGCTAAAGAACTTATCATATTTTAGGACAATTTTAGGTTGACAGCAAAATTGGGGAAAGGTACAGAGATTTTCTATGTATTCCCTAGCTCCACACACGCATAGCCCCCCTCAATTATCAACATCACTCACCAGAGAGGTACATTTGTTACAAATGATTAACCTACATTGACACATTATAATCACCCAAAGTCCATAGTTCATATAAGGTTCACTTTGGGTGTACATTCTTTGTGTTTGGACAAATGTATAATGATATGTATTCACCACTACAGTATTTTCACTGTCTTGAAAATACTCGAAGATTTGCATATTCATCCCTGTTTGCAACAACACCTGGCAACCGTAGATCTTTTTACTGTCTCCATAGTTTTGTGTTTTCCAGAATGCCATAGCTTTGAAAACATATAGGATGCAGCCTTTATAGACCGGCTTCTTTCCCTTAGTAATACGCATTTAAGTTTCCTCCATATCTTTTCATGGTTTGTAGCTCATTTATTTTTAGCACTGAAAATCATTCCATTGTCCGGATGTCCATATCTACCAAAAGGCATCTTAGTTGCTTCCAAGTTTTGGCAATTATGAATAAAGCTGTTATAAACATTTGGGTACAGGATTTTCTGTGGATATAACTTTTGAAATCCTTTGGGTAAATACCTAGTACAATTGCTAGATCATATGTTAAGAGTAGGTTCAGTTTTCTAAAGGAACTGCCAAACTGACTTCCAGAGTGCCTAAACCATTTTGCATTCCCACAAGCAATGTATGAGAGTTCCCATTGTTTTACATCCTTGCTGTCATATAACGTTGCCATTGTTCTGGATTTTGGCTATTCTAATAGATGTGTAGGGGTACCATTGTTGTTTTAATCTGCATTTCTCTGATGACACGTGATGTGGAGCATCTTTTCTTATGCTTATTTGCCATCTGTATATCTTCTTTGGTAAGATGATTGTTAGGATGACCCATTTATTAATTGCTTGCTTTATTTATTTATTTATTTGCTTTATTTGCTTTATTTATTTATTTATTATTAGGTTGTTTTCTTATTGTTGAATTTTGAGTTCTTTGCATATTTCAGATCAGGTTCTTTATCAGATGTGTCTTTTGCAAATTTTTTTTCCACTCTGGGTCTTGTCTCCTCATTCTCTTGACATTGACTTTTGCATAGCAGAGGTTTTTAATTTTAATGAAGTTCACCTTATGAATTACTGCTTTCATGAATCATCCTTTTGGTGTTGTATCTAAAAGTCATTGCCAAACCCAGGAATAGCTAGGTTTTTTCTTCTATGTTATCTTCTAGAAGTTTTATACTTTTGCATTTACATTTAAGTCTCAGATCCATTTGAAATTAGCTTTTGTGAAGAGTGTTAAGTCTCTGTCTAGATTTTTTTTTTTTATTTTGCAGGTGGATATCTAGTTATTCCAGCACCATTTGTTGGAAAGACTATCTTCACCTCATTTTATTGCCCTTGCTTCTTTGTCAAAGATTAGTTGAACATATTTATGTGGGTCTTTTTCTAGGTTATCTATTCTGTTCCACTGATCTATTTATCTATTCTTTTGCCAATACCCTACTCTCTTGAAAATACTTCTTTATAGTAAATCTTGAAGTTGTTAGTGTTAGTCCTCCAATTTTTTCCCTCATTATTGTGTTAGTTATTCTGGGGTTTTTGCCTCTCCCTTTAGAGTCAGTTTGACAATATCCATAAAACAACTTCTTGGGAATTTAATTGAGAAGTCATTGACTCTACAGACCAAATTGAAAAGAACTGACATCTTGAGAATATTGTATCTTTCTCTCCATTAATGGAATATCTCTCCATTTATTTAGTTCTTCTTTGGTTTCATTCATCAGAGTTTTGTAGTTTTACTCATATAGACCTTGCGCATATTTTATTATATTTATACATAAGTATTTATTTTTTGTATTGTGTCTTTAAATACAACTTCTGCTTTTTCATTGACAGTATATAGGAAAGCAATGGACTGTGTATTAACCTTATATCCTGAAACCTCACTGTAATCACATGAGTTTAGGGAGTTTTCTTGTTGATTCCTTCAGATTTTTTTTTTTGACATAGATTTTCATGTTATCCAAGAACAAAGACAGTTTTACCGTTTCCTTCCTAATTTGTGTAACTTTTATTTCTTTTTCTTGTCTATTGCATTAACTAGGACTTCATACACAATCTTGAAAAGGACATCCTTGCCTTAGGTAAAAAACTTCTAGCTTCTCACCATTAAATGTGATGTTAACTGTAGGCTTTGTGTAGATATTCTTTATCAAGTTGAGGAGTTCCCCACTATTCCTAATTTACTGAGAGTTTTTATTATGAATGGGTGTTGGATTTTGTCAAATGCCTTTCTGCATCTATTGCAATGGGCATAAGATTTTTCTTTTCTAGACTGCTATGTGATGTATTACATTAATTAATTTTCAAATGTTAAACCAAGCTTGCACGCCTGGGTTAATTCCCACTTGATCATGGTGTGTAATTCTTTTTTATACTTTGTTGGGTTAAATTTGTTAATATTTTGTTGAGGATTTTTGCATCTATGTTCATGAGAGATATTGTTCTACATTTATCTTTACTCGTAGTATCTTTGTCTGGTTTTGGTATTAGAGTAATGCTGGCTTCTTAGAATGAATTAGGAAGTATTCCTTCAGCTTCTATTCTCTGAATGAGATTGTGGAGAATTGATACAATTTCTTTCTCAAATGTTTCGTATAATTCACCAATGAACCCATCTGGACTTTGTGCTTTCTGTTTTCGAAGGTTATTAAGGATTGTTTCAATTTATTTAATAGATATAGGCCTACTCAGACTGTTTTTTCTTGTGTGATTTTCTGCCTGCTGGATCTGTCCATTTCTGATAAAAGGATGTTAAAGTCTTCCACTGAGTTTCTTAAATCAATTTTTGTATTTTTCCATTCTGAAATTTCCAATTTGTTCTTTTTAAATAATGTTATTCTTTTATATAAACTTTTTCAAGAGTAATTGGGCCATGTGTTAAGAGACAACATCACAAGGCAAAAGGCCAAATGGCATGGACAGTTCTGAGGTCCGAGCCCATAGGTCTCCAAGATCCAGGATGGCCTCAGACTGTAGTTTTCCACACTGGAAAACTCACCAGAGGGCATCCAAACTAGCCCATCAGGGAGTGATGACCTGGCAAGGAGGAGAAGGGAGTGGTTTTAATGAATTTAACTTAGAGCTTCAAAGATTTCCACTCTATCACTCTTCAAGATGTACCCTCTCTGGGGAGAAATGAAGATGATCAGATTCCCTCACTATTGTGTTCTGAAAAAACACTGCTGCTGCTTTAAAAAAAAGAAAAATAGTTGAAATAAGTTGAGACTTTCTATTGCTTTACTGAGGGTTTCTATTCTTTTTTTCTACTGTTTAAGCCTGTTCATAATTGTTCAATGACACAATTTTATTATGGGTCTTTTCAAGTAGTTCTCAAATAGTTCTAATGCATCTGACATCTTAATGCTTTCATCTATTCATATTTTTTATTCCAATTGAGATTTTCCTGGTTTTTGGTATGACAATTTTTAATGAAAACCTAGATATTTTATATATTGTGTTATAAGACACTGGGTCTTATTTAAATCATCTCTTACAGCTGGCATCCCCTGATACCTTATATAGTGGAAAGGGGGAGCACTGCTGCATTGTTGCCAGGTGCAAGTAGACATCCAATTTCCCTACTCAGCCTCCTTGGCCCCCAATAGAAGAAATGGTTCCTGAGGGAGGTGGGGGGTGAGAGTTCCAGCTCTGAACTAGACTTTTGCTAAGTCTACCCTTGCTGTTAGAAGTAGTAGTATTAGTCATAAAGCTACTAATACTACGAGTACTACTAGTAGTGCTCCTGCTCCCCACCTGGTTCCTACTGACACCACGGTTGGGGCGGGGGCTTGCTTCATTTCCACTGAGTGTGGTAAAAGTCTTCTTATCTATTTGGCCTCTGCTGACACCACACCAGTGGAGAGAGGAAGGCAAATCTGGTTTATGCTTGGTGGGGGTTAACATGTGTGCTCCACATGTAGATTCCACTGACACTGTGAGGGAGGGGTCTTGTTACCACCAGCAGGGATGAAAAATTCAGGCTTCCACTCACCTGGACTTCCCTAGAACAACCCTCGATCTGGGGGTTGGCTCCCTTGTTACAACACGGCAAGGGTAGAAGTCTAGGACCCATTTGGTCTTTGCTGGCATGGGAGCAGTGAAGACAGAGTGGTTTTCTGCAAGTGTTTGGCTGGGGTAGAGACATTACCATCTAATTTCTATCTGTTTTTGCTAGCCAGCTCCTTTCCTGGTTGTTTAGCTAGAGAGCAGGCTTTTACTGATTTTTTTTTTTTTTTTTTTTTTTGTCTACATTCAATGGCATTTCTGGCTTACTGGCATTTTCACACCAAGTATGGGATATATGAGGCAAAAGCAAATCTAGAAACTCATCAACTGTCAGTGCTTGGATTTCAACATCCCTAGCCAGTCTGCCTGCATCCCTATAACTTTTAAAGTCTCCTCAGTTTTGTTTTATATCTAAAATCCAGGTTATTTTAGCTGGGCTTAGTGGGAGAAATCAAGAAAACTACACCTACATTTTTCCTTGAAGCAGGACTGCTATAACAATGCTAACATTTTTAAATTACTTTTCATTTATTTTATAATGGGTATTAAAATGTAATTGCATTATTAAATACAAAACACTGCGAAGAGGCTAATAATCCTGTTAAATGCTAAGGAGGACTTACTAAACTTTCAACACAGGTGTCTGTGAAAAATGGTGGGTGTAAAATCCTTTCTACCAAGTTTACACACTTTTCTGAAGATCCGTGGAAAGAAAACAAAGAGAAAAGTGTATAGTATATTTAAAAATCTTTTAGAGTTTTTGGAATATATAAAAATATAAAAGTGGTAAATTAGGAAACAAAGTCAGATGGAAAAACCATCCATTTGTAATTACATAGACAATTTAATTTAGTAAAAGTATAATTGGAGTAATCTGAGGGAGAGTTATGTGTTCATTTAATCATAGGGTTTTTGTAATAATCTATAGAAAAGTCACATGATTGTATAAAAAATGCTACTTGTTAAGATTAAAATGTGAGCAATGGGACCTAATCGAACTTACAAGCTTTTGCACAGCAAAGGAAATCATAAACAAAACAAAAAGGCAACATACAGACTAAAAGAAAATATTTGCAAATGATGCAACTGAAAAGGGCTTAATTTCCAAAATATACAAACAGCTCATACAACTCAATAACAAAAAACCAAACAACTCGATCAAAAAATGGGCAGAAGACCTAAATAGACATTTATCCAGAGAAGACATACAAATGGCCAATAGGCACATGAAAAGATGTTCAACATTGCTAATTATTAGATAAACGCAAATCAAAACTACAATGAGGCATCACCTCACACTGGTCAGAATGGCCATTATTAAAAAGTCTACAAATAATAAATGTTGGAGAGGCTGTGGAGAAAAGGGAACCCTCCAACACTGTTGGTGGGAATGTAAATTGGTGCAGCCACTATGGAAAACAGTACGTAGGTTCCTCAAAAAACTAAAAACAGAGCTACCATATGATCCAGCAATCCCACTCCTGGGCCTGTATCTGGAGAAAAACATGGTTCAAAAGGATACATGCACTGCAATGTTCATTGCAGCACTATTTACAATAGCCAAGACATGGAAGAAATCTAAATGTCCACTGACAGATGAATGGATAAAGAAGATGTGGTACATATATACAATGGAATATTGTTCAGTCATTAAAAAGGATGAAATAATTCCATTTGCAGCAACAGGGATGGACCTAGAGATTATCATACTAAGTGAAGTAAGTCAGAAAGAAAAATACCATACGACATCACTTATATGTGGACTCTAAAATATGACACAAATGAACTTATTTACAAAACAGAAACAGACTCACAGACATAGAAAACAAAGTTATGGTTACCAAAGGGGAAAGGGGGGTGGGGAGGGGATAAATTAGAAGTTTGGGATCAGCAGATACAAGCTACTATATATAAAATAGATAAAGAACAAGCACCTACTGTATAGCACAGGGAACTATAGTAAATGCTTTGTAATAAACCATAATGGAAAAGGATATGAAAAAGAATATGTGTATATATCTGAATCACTTTGCTGTACACCAGACATTAACATTGTAAATCAACTATACTTCAATAAAAATAAATAATAAGTAAAATGGCAGCACAAAACCAAGCATTTTCCAATAAAATGTATAATTTAATTATGTATAATATTGGTATAAAACCACATTTCTCTATGTATGTATAGGAATGGTTTGTATATTTATATTTCCCTAGATTCCTATGTTGAAAGTGTTTTTGGTGCCAAATTTGATAGGCTCAAGTTTTGTTTTTTTATAATTGAAAGTTGTAACAATTATCAAACACACTCTGTAAGAAAAAAAAACTCACACTGAATAAAAATAATAAAGTCAATGACAAAAACAATCTAACATTAGTTACAATAGCAAGAACAAGAACAACAAAAAAAATTGTTGTGACTTAGTAATAACATATAATATATGCCTTAGTTACTAACTTCTCACACTTTAATTATTCCCCATGCCTCCCAGAGACATAATTCCTCTTGTTGGTTACTCAGGCCATAAATATGAAAAACAGGCAAGAATCTCAGGACTACAGAGTTCCTCTAAACAAGAATACTTTTAATAGTTAAATGCTGTCCATATTCAAATATAATGCAAATATGATTTTAGAATGCAGAAAACACTCAGCTTCTATCTGCTGAATATTATTTTAAGTGCTTATTAGAAAGCAAAATTAATGCTGACCATTAAATATTTTTTAAATGTGTAGACTTTTAATAGTGTTTTTTCTTCAGTGGACAAACTTCAGAGAAATATAAATTTAATCTTAACATCTAAAATAACTGTCTTATTACATCAAAATGGGGTGGGGGGATTCCAAGGCATTTTTATTTTTTGTACTGGTCGAGGACTTAATGATAACTCTAATATTAGATAACATATTTTAATTTATGAAGTTTAAGCATTAGCAGCAGATGGAAATTAAGTTTTTGTTAACTTTAACAGGAAGATCATGCCAAGAGGATCCCCAGAGAATAATTAAAATTGAGTTTTGTAGAAAAATTAATATTTTGAGGTCCATTGCAACCTAAGTTAAATTGTGTGATGACTCTTCTGATGATAATTTAATGAAAATGTTTCTTAGGAAGGAAAGAATTCAGGTGGCTAAGGTGACTGTGAGGTTGAAGGTGACCATGTTTTTGGTAAAGCTGATATATTCTAATCAGAGACAGCAACTAGGTAACACAAAAATAATAGTAAATAAAGGCTGAAAAGGGAGGTGGTAAGAAAATACAAGTTAAATATTCAGACATCAGGCTAAATTGTTATACAATTATTAAGCTGACAATGAAAAATGAATTTTTAATGCCAAAAATCAGACACTTATTTCATTTATAAAGTTTAGAATAAAATTGCAATTAAGTATTTGAACAAGTGACCTTCCTCATTCTGGGCTGAGCTTGAATAACTATTTTATAAATTAGGTATTACGACTCTTCTGAAAGAACTAGGTCAATTAAAAGTTAGTAAAGCCAGAACTCCAGATGGCATTGAATTCACCCAACTAAAATTAACTCTCCTGGATTTGGCTGATTCTCATTATTCAATTATTCATGTGATATATGTGAAAATCTGGCAAATTGGAAAATTGCCAGTGATCTGCTTCATCAGTGGGAGATGACTCAGTTCTCCTAATTACAGACTTAGACACAATAAGTGTCTTCTCTTCCCCCCTAGGTATTTTTAAAAGCAACTGACTCTCTAATACTAAAAAAAAAAAATTAACAATCAAAAGAAAATCATAGGTAATTTAATTTTTCCCACAAGTTAGTAACACAAGTAACCATTCACATAAAAGGTAACAAGTAGTCATCTAATGGAGAAGTGAACTCTGTATTGAATGAATTGATGAAGAAAAAAATTTAAGAAATGGAAACCTACACAGAGGAAGAATTCTATATTCATATATTTTTGCACTACATTGTTTTATGACCTTGAGTAAATCACGTTATCACTCAGATTCTTAATTGTCTATGCTATAAAATCAAGCACATGCACTTAAAAAATCCTTGTCCTTTTTTCATATTTCTGATTTCCTGCTTTAAATTTATATAATTCGGTAGAAGAAAATTTAAACGACTAAACTTCTCAAGATTAAGCACATCTGTAGATAGCTAGCATGTGTTTCATATTATTTTAAAAGGACTTATATACTGAAAATTATTTTATATTGTACCATCATATTATATGTATATACTTTAACAACAAAATGTTGCTTGTTCACTTGTGCTTTTTTGTTTTTTTGGCAATATTCAACTAATACTCTGTGAAAACAATGATAATTACAATCAAAGATATAGATAACTTTATGTTTTCTCACTGAAGACTCACAATAACCCTATAAGGCATATGTATTTATTTTCAGTTTTCTTTATTTACAAATGATGAAAATAAGGCATAGTTAAGTTAAAGTACTTGACCTACCTGAAACAGTGTTTAAGTCAGTACTGCCCAATAGAAATACTTTGTGACCCACAAATGCTATTGATCATCTGAGCAGGAGGGTGACATAATCAAAAGGCAAGTGAAGAGAAGCGTATTGTGACCCTCAGGCTAGAAAAGGGTATCTGAATTTTTTGTTGTTAGTAGTGTTTTTACATTATCATTATGTCTTATTTCTTTTATATTTTTTTTAAATTTTTATATAATTCTAAAGGTTACTTTCCATTTACAGTTACTACAAAATATTGGCTATATTCCCTGTGTTGTACAATGCATCCTTAAGCCTATCTTACACCCAATAAGTTTATGCCTCTCATCCCCCCCACCCCTTATTGCCCCTCCCCGCCCCACTGGTAACCACTAGTTTGTTCTCTGTATCTCTGAGTCTGCTTCTTTTGTTATATTCAACAGTTTGTTATATTTTTTAGATTCCACATATAAGTGATATCATACAGTTTTTGTCTTTCTATGTCTGACTTATTTTACTTAGCATAATGCCCTCCAAGTCCAAGGGATATCTAAATTTAAATAAGCCATTTTGGAGGCCACTGAAACATTCTGGTTGTGAGAAAAGTGAGGCCAAGAATCATAATGACAGGAATGCAAAGAAAAGGAAGAGTTTGAAAGGAAACAGAAAGATATGTTTTTATTATCTATTTGCAATATGACCTAGCGAAAAACATGAATTACCTCTTCAAGATGATAGAATTCTTTTCAGATTAAAGCCAATGCTGAATGGAGGAGTTTGCACTATTTTAGTGAAAATGGCTATGACCTGGATTTAGTTGATCAATTTGCAATATAACAAACATCTCATCTCTGTAGTCCAACTGGGTAAATCAGTTGTTTATTTTCTGTGCTATAGATCACTTAGCACAGATAATCAAGATTCCTTGTACAATAGCTACAGTAGACACAAGAATGACGTAAAGAGACCAGGTAGGAAAAATGGTTTACATAAATGTTGTATCTCAAAGGTAGATGGGATAATTTCTATGTGTAAAATTCATAAAATATTATTAGGCCATCTAAATAAAAAGTACTCAGATAATATTACCTTGATCTTTATATTGCTCAAATTTTATAGCCTTGCTTAACAGTAAAAATTACAGTTGGCTGTACTAATTTCCTAAACAATGAAAATTGTATGGTACTGAGGAGCACAGAGTGCAAAACACTCTGTGTCTTGTTTAATGCATTTGTCACTTTACAGACTTGGAAACCAAGTCCTAATTAGGCTGGGTTAAATGGCATTGCTAAGGTCAAGGAGTAATAGTTAAGAACATGAATTAAAAATTAAAACATAATTGGTACTAAAACATTTTTAGTTTTTTTATAAATTGAATGCACTGTGATGAACTGAACCTCATATTAAACACATCTTTAAATCGTTCCTAAAAATGAGAATAATATTATTAGTCAAATTTCAGAGAAGTCTGGGCTGTCCCAAAGTGAGTATGTTATGCTCCCATCTCCCTCTGTATATTTAAATAGCATTATACAAAGATTCACTTAGTGGATAAAGAGAAATATCATATATTACTTTAAACTAGTTATTGTCATAGTATGATGGTATTTACTCCTGAAATTCAAAGTCTAATTTCTCTCTTTGTAATTAAAATATTTTCCAGGGTAGATTTTAGTCATCAATAATGCTAAGCAAGGCTCAATTCTACCAAAAAAAACCAAAAAAACAAAGAGGTTTCCGTATTTAGAAACAGTTTCCTTTTTTCCTTTGCCTTACATATGTGCTTTGAAATAGTAACAAAAAGACAATTAAAAATAATGAACAAAGTTTCCATTTAGAGCAAAATGGTAGACTGTCTCTACCATGAAAGTAATTAAATACGCTAGACTAAGTCTTTTAAAATTGTTGAACTGAGAATAAAATTAGAATTCTTCAGAAGCAAAAATCTGAAAAAGCAAAAACATAGAAATAAGAAACAGTTTAAAACTGAACAATGTTATAAGTCAACAACTATTGGACACAGCTAAAGTAGTTCTAAGCATGATATTTATAATCTCAAATGCTTACATTAGAAAACCCTGAAGTACTGAAAAGTAGTTAGATGTACACCTGTTAACAGGAATAAAAAAATCACAGCAAGAAGAAAGAAGGAGAAAAAGACAAAGTAACAGAAAAATACAATATGGAGTATCTATAAAAGACAAAGTTGTATCTCTGACACAGGCAACGACAGATAGATAAATAGATAGATAGATGATATATAGATAGACAGATAGTCCAATAGATAAATTGGACTACATGAAAATTAAAACTTTTTCTTCAAAGGATACAATCAACAAAGTGAAAAGGCAACCTACAGAATGGGAGATAATATTTTTAAATCATGTAACTTGTAAGGGGTTAATATCCATCATATGTAAAGAACTCCTTTAGCTCAACAAAAAGAAGAAGAACCAACAACCCAGTTATAAAATGGGCAAGGGACTTGAATAGACATTTCTCCTAAGAAGATATACACATGGCCAAGGAGTATATGAAAAGATGCTTGACAACACTAATCACTAGGGAAATGAAAATCAAAACCACAATGAGATATAACCTCATACATATTATGATGGCTACTATGAACGAGAGAAGACAGAAAGGAGGGAAGGAAGGAAGGAAGGAAGGAAGGAAATAAGTAATGGTGTTGGCAAGGATGTGAAAAAACAGAACTTTTGACCTTTGTGCACTGTTGGTGGGAATGTGCTGCCAGCAGCCACTGTGGAAAACAATAAAGTGGTACCTTTAAAAATTAAAAATAGAATTACCATGTGATGCACCTATTTTACTTCTGCATATACACCACCCCAAAGTTGAAAGCTGGATCTCAAAGAAATAGTTGTATACTCATGTTCACAGCAGCAATAGCTAAAAGGTAGAAGCAACCCAAATGCCCATAGACAGATGAGTGGATAATGTGGTATAAACATGCAGTGGAGTATTATACAGCCTTAATACATTCTACAACATGGGTGAACCATGACATTCTGCTATATCAAATAAGCCAGTTATAAAAGACAAATACTGTATGATTCTACTTATTTGAGTTAGGTAGAATAGTCATAGAAAGTAGAAAGGTGTTTGCCAGGGCTGGGGAAGCGACAATGGAGAGTTATTATTTAATGGCTACAGAGTTCCAGTTTTCACAAGGTGAAAAGATTTCTAGAGCTGGATGGTGGTGATGGTTGTACAACAATATGAACATATTTAATACCACTGAACTGCACACTTAAAAATGGTCAAGATGGTAAATTTTATGTCATGTGTATTTGGCAACTATTTAGAAAAAAATAAATTTCTTTTTAAAAAGTATGATCCAGACACATGTTTTCAGAGATGTGGAATATATATTTTGTATAGTTACAAAAAAAAATAATTTGAGGAGAAACGTTCAAATGAATGGTATAACTGGCATTAAATTCATTGTTTAAGATTTTTATTTTACAAATATTATCCTGTGTTCTACTCTATATTGTACCATAGGATTGTATATATGAGATAGGAAATTTTTTAAATGGGATCTTGTTGCCAAAGAATTATTTGAAAGGAAATCACTTTTATTTTCCAGTTCCTTAGCAATTTCTAGATTGCTTCTATAAAGGGAGCTATCCCATGTTCCTTAAAAAATAATTATACCTATTATAGGATATTTTACTCTCTCTAATTTATAATTTGCTAATCTGAAAATATTACTGTTACTTAATCCTTATGAAAATAAACTTTAAATCTCAAAATTAGTCTTCAGAATAAAAATGAAATATACTCCTGAAATTAATCTCATGCATTTTATTTTAATCTTCTAGTGTAGTAGTTTAGAAATTTTGCCCAGTTTTACAGAACTCTCTTCAGGGACTGCAGCTATAAGACATGGAGTGGGCAATGGAGCCAATCTCTACTTGTCTGTATATTCTCTCCTCTTTGTTACTTTTAGTTTTTAGAATATTGGTGCTCACTTTTTTTGTTTTCTTAAGAAAACTGTTGTTCTAAGTGACTACTATTTAAAATAACACAAAGTAAAAAGCCCACAATAGGAAGGGTTAATAAAGAAGAAGATGGGGCTTCCCTGGTGGTGCAGTGGTTGAGAGTCCACCTGCCGATGCAGGGGACGCGGGTTCATGCCCCGGTCCGGGAAGATCCCACATGCCGTGGAGCGGCTGGGCCCGTGAGCCATAGCCGCTGAGCCTGCACATCCGGAGCCTGTGCTCCACAACGGGAGAGGTCACAACAGTGACAGGCCCGCGTACCAAAAAATAAAATAATAATAATAATAATAATAAGGAAGAAGATGATATATTGAACCCAAAGAATTTACAGTTGATTGTATGGGAATTTTTTACTGTCTCTTGACTTTTGGTTTACCAAGAAAAACTTTTGACAGTTCATACTCACATTTATAAAAGCATATAGGCTTTCTGAGGCCATTAATTTGTCAGATAGTGATTCAAGTGCTAGTCCACTAAGATGAAATGAAAATACATTTTTGTAGTGTTTTCAATACTAATATATTTTTATATATGCTTACAATAATTTCAATACCATTCTGACGTGTTTTATCAACCAAAAAAATTTTGGAAGAAATATTATAGGATATGTAAAATGCCTAGCACAACATCTGGCATTTAATTATTTACTAAAGGAGCACCGCTAAAAGCTAAGACCATCATCATTATGGCCATTTAAAATCTATATCATGAGTTTCTCATATTGAATCCTCATAACTTTTTCCCTTTGTTACTGTTTTCCTCAGCCTTCTTCCCCTCCCCCAGTTTCTCTACCTCATTAATTATATAATCACAGAACAGCCCTCTCTGAAAATACCTGAAGCCTCCACCTTCTAACCCAAGGCTTCTTACTGCTCATCCTCAACCATCATCAACATTACTTATCCTATACTTTTCCCTCTCCAGGTCATTCAAAATACACAAGGTGAGAATAAATTAAATTAATTGATTAGCCCATGATGCATTACAAAATGGCTATTTAATTTTCAATGCAAAGGGCATAATTCAAATCAATAAACATTGAATGAATAAATACCTGCTAATGTAAGTAATTCCTTAACCATGGGCTGGATTCCATACTTCAAGAAAGGAACTAAGGACTCTCCATTTCCCTCACATCTTCTTAGCCACTTGGTAAATCAGTTCTTCATGCCAGAGCCTGGTCTAAAACCCTTGTATCTTTCATTTCCAAACCCAAGCATTTTCTGTTATCCTGTATTTTCTCCTTGATTCTAGGAGTCAGGAGTCTAGTAAGAGAGCCAGGGAACTAAAACAGTAAGCCCAAGTCTCACATGTTAGTATTTAGTATCATCCATTTTTGTGGTTTGAAAAGGTAGGCCATTTATTTTCATCTTGATTATCAAGGAAGGCTTCATAAAAGACATAGGATTTAAATTTTGCCTTGAAAACTGACAAGAATGTTCATATATGAGAAATGTGAGTAAAGCATTCAAGGTTAAAGGAAAGACTATATCCACAGGCATAGATAATAAAAAGTGCACTGAATGTTGATGACAGAGATTAATCCCAGGTTACTGAAAGGTAGACTGCAAGGAGGTAAATAATAAAATTTGGGGAAAAAACACAGACACAAACATGGTGGTTGGCAACAGAGTATAATGATTAAGAGTTTGAGGTTTGAAACCAAAAAGAATAGGAATAAAATAGAACTAATAATGATGCTTGTTTCGAGGATTCAAAGAGGAATGTTAATGAGTTAATCACAGAATCTGGAAAACAGTATTAACCAAATGTCACTATTAATTTTACTGTTATCTTGAGTATATATAGAATAAAGATTACTTTATTCTGTGAGAAAGCTTAAATCATCATAGTTTTATTTTTTAAAAAAGGATCAAAAAAGCTTTCCTTGTATAAAAAGAAGTTTATTTGATCTTTTAGGTAAAATAAAAATACAAAAAAACTGGTGACACTGAATAGATGAGAGAGAGAGAAATTGGAACTAAAGAGAGTAGAGGGATAAAACAAATGTAAAGTCTATTGCCACAGATCAAAAAGAGTTTATAAAGACTGAAACATCAAAACTTATAAGGATGGTGCCAGTAGAATGAACACTCACATGCCTGGAAGCATGTTGATCACATTTTCAGAATATAAATTCAAAGCATATGGTCTTTTAATTGCACAGAATATTTAAAATCAAGACTGTCCAGAAAACTCCAGTCACAGTAACTATTTCTAAGGTCACCTTGTAGATGAAAACAATAATAGAAGCTTTTTTTATGTTTAAGTAACTAACCACATTTGAAATATTGTCAAAACTTAATAGAAAATGACGGTCATTTATAAATTTGTGTTCTTGAAAAGCTGAACATAATAACAGCCCAAAGAGTTCCTACATAGTTGAAAATGAGCTATAAATTAGAGACATTATAAAAGGGAATATACATGCATTTCAAAGAACTAAATAATCTTGGAATGGTGTCAAAGCATGGAGGCAAGTCAAAATAGAGAATTTCTAACAATACATTTATATGCTACCCAGAGGCATTTGAAAAAAAAAATTATGCATCTCAGTGATCTTCTAAATTTATCTACCCTACCCTAGAGTGTTGAAATATATAAAGCAGCTTTTCCTAAGTTCAAAATACCCTAGTTGTAGATCTGGTTATATCTAAGTTGTCTCTGTGTCTCTAAATAGGAAATGAAATAGACCTTAAGGAGTATTTTCAATATTCTCAGGTTTTCTTCTGAAAAGATTCTTCCCAAAGTTACTGAGAGATTACAAATGTGACAGGTAAAAGGTTTTGAAAGCAGAGTAAGATAAAATTTCTTAAAGCTCTAAAATACTGACCCCAAATCTTAAATTAAATCTCATTTTGTATCATCAGATAATAACACATAGCTAAGGATATGGGTGATATTTGGGGGAAATGTCACATCATATGTGAAGGGCTATTTCTTTCATGATCTCTAACATTTAATTGGAAATCTTTGCCAACTTGTGGATATAATAACCTATTCTGGGAATATGTGGCTTATTGCTTAAGCAAAATTGTCATTCTATTCAATTTGAGTTTAAAACATTCATTTCAAATTCACCAATGTATTCTTGCAATAACTAATACTGTGATCAACTACAAACTTTACACTGCATAATGATTTTTAATTTACAAATAACTTTTAACATATATATTGTCACGTTAAGATAGGGACCACAGATTACAAAAGATTTACGATAAATTGAAAATAGAAAAGAATTAAAAGTATTATTGGCTGTACCTATTTGAGTGTAATTAAATATAATTAAGTATAATGGGAAAAATTGGTTGTCTAGTTAATGAAGTACAGGGGATTAGTACTTCCAGGGTTTTTTGAGACTATCTCAAGAGAAGTTGGTACTATGCTTAGTAAATCAGTCCAACAAAATTTGGTAGTGTCTTATTCTGCTGCATTTATATCAAGCCAATAAGTAAAATGAAAGTAGAAGAAATAGGTAGCATATATGAAGCAGGAGCACGAAAAAAAAGCAGAGGTCGGGGTGGGGAGAGGTGAGGAGGGCAAAATGAAAGGGACAAAAGTGGTAAAATAATATGCACCAAAACAATAATGGGAACTGAACACATTTTGTTAAGTAGGGAAGGCTATCTAAACAGAGAGAACTACAAAGGAGAACTCTACAAACTATGTGATATATATTGGAATAGTAAATACATATAATGTAAAGTATATCTACCCATTTTTACTTGTGCAACATTTTCATTCATATAATAACATCATTAAAAATATGCTCCAGGCATTCTGATAAGTGCTTTCTAAGTTGTATCTTATTTAATCCTCATAACAACCCTTGAGGTAGCTACTTGGACTCTCCCTACACAACAAATTAGAAAACTGAGGTTTAACGAAGTAAGTAAATTGTACAGATACACACTAAGAAAAGTGGAATTCTAGTTCAGATTCATCTGACCTTAACGGCCTCTTATTGTTTTAGTTTTATGCCTCTATTATGCAGATACTTTGTGAACTAAATATTAAAACACTTTTCAAGTCATATTATCAAATTCAGAAAAACAGTGGCTAAGTACTTGAATGTCTGGGCAGAACTTTCTTCTGTCAAATGCAATTTTATAAAATAAAATATAGCTGGAAGAGATTTTAAGAGCCACCTAGTCCACTTATAGGCCTTGTTTTTTGTTTTTTTTTTTTTTTTTTGCTAAATGATCTGATTTATTTTCAACCTATAATAGGTTACGTGTATATATAGAGACTGGGCTAGACATTTTGATATTTAAAAAGAATATTTTAAAACTTTGGTCTCCATCCGGGATCAAACTGCATCAAAAATATACTTTGTAATGGAGAATAAAATATCTGAGAAATGCACACACAAATAATATGCTATGGAAATGGAAAGGTATAATTAATGGTAACCAAGGAAATTAAATCTTAAGAAAGTAGGTTACACTTGAAGGTATTAAAGGATTATTAATATTTCAATAAATGAAAAATGAGAAAAGATATATTCTGGGAAGGAGGGAACAGTATAGACACTGGAAATGTCATTTCACCAGTTTTTCTCCCTTGTTTAATGGGAATAAAACTCAGAAAAGTACAGTGATGATCGAGAAAGTTAATGGATACAAAGCTCATGTAATATTTGAAATAATGTAAGTGTTACCACTACCACCAATGCTGTTGTTATAGTTAGAGAATAGAATGGGCCGTTGCCACGAGTATTCTTGGAAAATACATTTTACAATGAAATTAATAATAGGTCATTTTACAGAGAATGATCAAATATGATATGACTTAGGAATAGAGTATAATAAAAACTGACTGGAAAAAAGAGATATGACTATGGGATATTATTTGACACAGTTTTAGAAAAATAAATTTAGGCCAGTTAATGGAGGATCTTAATAAAATCCATCGAATTTGAAAATTTATTTCTGGACTGATTCTCATGGCTAGGTCTTTGAGAAAGGAAGTAAAAAGATTCAATTTATGTTTTAATAACATATCACTTTTTATATATATTAATAGGCTTATCAATTAACAACACACATATGTGTTTTAGTTCATATTATTAATTTGATAACTTTCAAATGTAGGACACATAATATTTTGTGTAACTTGTAGATAAAGGAAATGGAGACTTGAAACATTAAATGATTTCCATAGCATTAGCTTGTAAGTGGTAGAGCCAAGACTTAACCTAGTCCTCTAACTTCAAATCTAAGCTTTCTGCACAATGTATTCGTTCATTCATTTGGTTTATTTCTGGAGGAACTACTGTGTGTATGAGTGTTATAATAGTGAATAATTCAGACGCAGCCCCTGCCATCATGCAGTTTACAACCTAGCAGTAGAGACAAAAATATTTAGGTTGTGACCTATAGTATAATAAGTGATATTTAAATTTTAGAAGTAGAACTTCAGGAGCACAAAAGAGGAATAATCATCTAGACAGGGGAATAAGGGAAGGTTTCCTGGAGAAACAAATTCTGGGGTAGGCAGGATGAATTGGGAGATTGGGATTGACATATATATGCTAATGTATAAAATAGATAACTAATAAGAACCTGCTGTATAAAAAATAAATTAAATTAAATTAAAAAATTAAAAAAAAACTAAACTAAAACTGGTTTGGAGTTCACAGGAATGGAATTAAAAAAGACACAATGACATTTTAAATTTTCAGATAGTTACTCTGCAAGTATTTGTTAAGTACCTAATATATAGAGGCTCTGATTAACATGAACAATGAAACATATCCAAAAGTAAATAAATGTCTTTTTTAATTAAAAAAAAAAAAATTCTGCGGCATAATAATGCCCCCACTTCCAAATGTCCACCATTCTACTCCAAGGAACCTGTGAATATCTTAGGTATGTGACAAAGGAGAAAGAAGTTTGCTAATCAGCTAACTTTAAAATAGGGAGATTATCCTGGATTAACCAGGTGGGCAAAATGTAAACAAAGGGATTGTTAAAAAATGGACAAGAGAATCAAAAGAGAGAATCAGAGATGGCAGCATAAGAAAGACGTGGCTTGACCATGCTGGCTTGACATGGCCATAGACCAAGTGATGCTGGTGACCTCTAGAAAGAAAAAAGGCAAAAGCATTCATTTGGCTCTAGAGCCGTTAAAATAAGTACAGCACTACTGACATTTTCTTTTTAGTATGAGACCCATGTTGGATTTCTGGCCCCCAGAACTAAAAGATAATAAATTTGTGTTGTGGTAAGCTATCAAGTTTGTGGTAATTTGTTATAGCAGCAATAGAAAATTAATACAGATTCCTACACTGAGGTCTTCAACGTACTAGTAAGACTCATGGCATCTCAATGATGAATCATTTAAAATTCATAAGCAGGGAAGTAGCAAAAAGTTTGTATTTAAGAAAATAGCACAAGTGTTAAAGATGTAGGAAATGAGAGTTAAAGGAGAGGGTAATCAAGACGGAAGACAAGTATTAATGGTAAGTTGACAGAAAGGTGGTAAAGACTGTGATGAAATAAAAAACAGGGTCCCTGCCTCCAGACCAATAGGTATTCTCATGCTAAAACAATCACATATAATTATAATAAAATTTGAAGGAGCACCACCATGCAAAATCCAGAGGGAGAATTGAACTTAAGGCAAAATGCCAGAAAGACTGTAAGGAAGGTCCTGAGAAAAAGTGATGTTTGAGCTGTAAGAGAATAAGACGAGTCAAGCTTCTTTAGGAGAAATGTAAAAGGGAAGAAGAAATAATCTCTACTAGAGAAGAGCATGGGCGTGTGGCTTAATGCAAGATTGATGTGTTGACAAATAATAACCTTAGGTGACTAAAGTTAATATTTCCAGTGTAAAACAGCTCTAGGTCATGACAAAGTTAAGAATGTGACCAAGAAAATAGTTGTCCAAGTAAACCGAAGGTGAAAGGAGCTAAACATGAAAATGTAGCAGAACTAAAAGACTGGCATATGATGTGTGTGTAGCCCAAATGGATGTTTAAATTAGCCCCAGATATTAGTCAAGACTTGGTTTAAGAGGAGTGTATACACTTTGTTATTAATCAGAAACTAACACTCCATTGTAAAGCAATTATACTCCAATAAAGACGTTAAAAAAAAAAAAAGAGTTTATAGAGCCTGGAGATACAGTCTCCAGAAAATGTCATGAAATGACCTACCGATCAATATTTTACAGGATGAGGAGAGGAAAGGGGGAAAATGGTCTGACAGTTTAAGCTTTAAAACAACCGATGATTTTATTCAATGGCAGAAGAGATACTGACAGGGAGTAATAATATGGTAGTGGTGTAAGGAAGTTAATTTAAGGTAAGGAAGGGTGAGTGAGAATAAGCTTCTCCTCCTTGATTTGGCTGCAGGGAAAAGAGCTTCAGTGGAGAGCTAGGTGTCAATTATACCACTACGAGGTAAAGAAGCTTACTATGTGGGATATTTATTTACTGTGAAATCAGATGTTCCAGAAGGCATGGGGAAAATGCCAGGTAGGGGTCAGATTAAAGGGAAGTTGATTCAGGAGAAACGTAGCACACTAAAATCTGAGAAACTAGCAGAGGACATGAACCGTCAGCACTCTGTATCCAGGGGGTTCGGCATTGGTGGATTCAATCAACCACAGATTAAAATTTTCTGAAAAAAATTCCAGAAAGATCCAAAAAGCAAACCTTGAATTTGCTCTGCACCCAGCAACTATTTTCAGAGCATTTATACTGTATTTAGAAACATTTACATTGTATTAGGTATTATAAGTAACCTAGAGATGATATAAAGTATACAAGAGGATGTGCATAGGTTATATGCAAATACTATGCCATTTTATATAAGGGACTTGAGCATCCACAGATTTTGGTATCCACAGGGGATCCTGGAACCAGTCCCCCGTGGATACCAAGGGACAGCTGTAATGAATAGCTTATGTCTGGCAACACTAGGCCATGATGACCATATGAAGAATGAATGCAGAGTCTAGAAATCATAGGATGGAAAACTTGCTAGGGCTTATTTTAATAGACCAAATAAAAAATAATAAGTAAAGTAAAGTCACAGAAGGAATAAAGAAATAAGAGAATCATTACATATTTGAATCTATAAGACTTAGCCACCATAACCTAAAAGTATGAAAGGGAAAGGTGAAGGAGAAAAGTCTGATGCTGCTATTCTAAGAAATGAGAAGGCTGATGATGTTAATATAGGGACATACACAATAAGGAGTTTTGGAATACAGCGCGTTCATTTTCTCAAATACTAAGCCTGATGTAGTAGGGACATCCCAGAGGAGGTACCTACCAAATCATCTGAAATTTTGTTCTGGAATTCAGCGATTAGGGGATTAGGTCAGGGATTAATCTATACTCTCCAAAATCATCAACACACAACTATAGTTAAAGTTATGTTAAACATATGATCACCTATAGAGAAAGAAGTTTAAGAAGAAAAATATGACTTAGAACAAAACACTAAGAGAAATTATCATTTAAATTGTGGACAGAGTAAAAGGATAGAACAGAAAGCTATGAAATGTTCTGGGAGTTCAGAGGAGAACTAGAAATGATATAGACTTTGGAAGGTAAGTATTAACTGTGGTCATATATACAAAGCAGCCAAAAAATCACTGGAAATGTTCATTAAGCACTTTGTTTCACGTGTTGTTCCAAGTGTAGCAGTGAGTATTAACTGATCACCAAAACCATTCCCTTTTTTCTTGAACACAGATGGGCACCATGCTTCCTTCCCCTTTGCAGAAGATGTGGCTCTGTAATTGAGATCTAGCTACTAGAATAGGAGCGAAAGTGATGTCTACCACATCCATTCCTGGCCGACCAAACCACCAACACAATTCACTATGTGCTTTTCCTATTTATTTTAGTAAAGGCAGCCTTAAGAAAGCTCTATTAAGTTGAGAGAGAAAACGGCATGGGGCAAGAAGGCAAATAAATACAGGAGATCTTGAAAACTATGATTCCATAAAGACTCTGAGTGGGATTACATAACATTGGAAGCAAATAAATTCAAAGAACACTAACTAGGGTTTTATGGACCCAATATTGACAAAGAAACCATAAAACCCGGATCAAATGAAACAATGAGAAAACATTTACCTGTTTAAACCTTGAAAACTTTTAACTGTTTGAGGCTTAAAACAGCTCTATGTGTCCACCCTAGAATAGGCAAGTGGGCTGCAGAAGCAGTGGTGGCCCCAAGAAGGAAACTCCACCTAATGCCCATTGCAGATATGGCCATGAAGAGCAACGGATAAGGAAGAATCTTCAAGAAGGAAGAGTTCAGGACCACAGAGAACACAGACAACTAATTTTCTCACAGAGAGAAGAGCCTAAGTCTAATCAATCTATGTATTCCTAGGGTAGGAAGTCTTCAGCATGTCTACCAGCATGGTTACATACCATCTATTGGTCAATAATTACTGTATGTCTTCTATTCTTCTTCAGAATGAGAAATTGTATTATGGTTGTCCAGTCTCCAGTCCATAGAATAAGTCTTTTTAGTTCATTAGTTGAAAGAACTCTGCTACACCCAGAGATCTTGGGTACAGTGACTTGATAAAACTTTGATCTGTCTTTCTTGGGGTGAAAGTGTATTCTATATATAAAAAAGAAGGTTGAATAGATATTTGATGTCCAGAAGGGTGGAATTTTACAGAGATTGCTAGCTGATCGCCACTCTCAGTTCTTCCTCAACACAAAGCCAAACCACATTTTCTAGCCTCCCATATTGTCTCCCATATTGATAGAAGTAGCCACATGATTGAGTTCTAGCAAAAAGAAGGCACACGGAAATGAAGAAACTCATTTCTAAGCTTGGTGTATGAAAACATCTCATGATAGATCCTCCATGACCCATCCCAACCAGCAACTGCACACCAATGAAGTGGAAGATGGTAGAGCTGCTAGCAACACGGGTCCCTGAATGACTTCTACCAACAGGATGAAAAAAGGAATTAGTGAAAAGCCAACCTGAGCCATCCTCCCAAACTCAAGGCAAAGAACAAAAACATAAAAATCACTAGAACAACTATGTAACAGACCAATCCCCAAGGATATTCAACATTCGCAGTCAGTTTAATCTTTTCTTGAACACTTAAGTTTCAGGAAATATTCTAAGCAGTGTGGGCACAGGTGAGAAAAAAATAGACAAGGTCCCTAAAGAAAATAATTTCAGGTAAGAATAAATGCTCTAAAGGAAAAAAAGCCCCAGCACTCTTAGCTCTGCAAACCAGGAATACGAACATCAAAGTGTTCTGTGAGTGCCGAAAATGGTTTAGTCACTGAAACTTGGGAGTTTGTTTGTGACAGTTGCTAATGGAACCTCAACCCAGATATTGTTACAACTCTGTTAGGTAGATTCATTAACTTCATTTTAGATATAAGAAAATGGAGACCCTGAGAAAGAAGTCAGGCAACTTGCCCAAGGTTACACTAATTAGTATGTAGCAGAGTCAGATTTGAACCCAGGAAGTTTGGCTACAGGTGCCCTTCTCTTAACATGTCTTACACGTGTTACTGTATGACAAAAAGTCTTTGAGATTGAACAAGAATAAGCACTGATGATCCTGGAAAGAATTATTTTATAGTAGTCATGAGGATAAGGTGTGATTGTGTACAGAAGATAAAAGATAGTGAATATAAACTATTTTACTGAATCTCTCACCTAAGATGGATTATTTTCATAGATCCTGACAAACTCAGCATTATAAAGCTTAAGAATTGTAGATACCCTTGAGACCTCTAAAATCTAAATACAATTGTATTTCTAGGCAAAAACATCAATGATAATATTCACCCTGAATATAAGTTCTGAAAGAATTTCTGGGCTTCTGTTAAATACATTTTAAATTCACTAATCTAGCATTCTTTTGTATTCAACATAAGCAAATAAAAGGGTCAATATAGAAAAATTGTTAATTTTTGTAATGGTTTTCATTATGCTAAATTATCTCTAAAATAGCTTGCCTTTCAAAAAGCTGTTGCTCTCAGCGGCAGCCTATCTAAGCATCTTTAGAAGAAGCAAGACACATAGTAATTGTTGCTAAGTTTTAGGCTTAAAAATGGACGAGGCTGGCATTAGCCTATCCCAGCCTCAAACATTTCCAGGGGCAGCTATTCCAAGTTTTTCTCTCTTGTCTCAAACCTCCACAGAGCTCCCATGTTGTCCACAAACGGTCCTGCGTCCAATTTTATAGTAGAAATTGAGGTCACTGGGGAGAAAATCCTTTATATTCCTTATCTCCATTTCTTGAGTTTGCCAAAGCTCCCATGCGCCCCTTCTGCCCCCCTACCTCAGGGAAGGTAGTGATGTCCTTCTACTTTAACTCCCTGTCCCATCTTCAAGTCCTTTGTTCCATCAATGACTCCCTTTATCTTGCATTTTCAATCGTGCTTTCTCTGCCATTCATTAGTTTCCCAGTTCTTTAGAAAGTCACTTTGAAAAAAAATCACATTGAACTATTGTCATTTTCCAAATATAGTGCATATTTCTTCATATATCCATATGCCTTTCCCCATCTCATTCCCCTGCCTGATAGCCCTCTTCCTTACCTTTGCCTGTTTAAATCACATTTTTCCTGTAATATTTTGACCTTTACTTCTCCTTCTCAGTAAAATCTATACCGGTTTCAGTGGACAGAATCATTCAGCCCTGTTACATTCTAGGTACAATTGATTGATATCTCTATTTGTTACTTGTGTTATAAAATAGTTTATCTGTTACATGTCGGTCTCCCTCCTAGACTGAAGGCAGAGTTCATGTGTAAGCATAATCAGTCCTGAGCACAAAGACCAGCATTTAAATGCTCAATATATATTTGACACAATGAATGAAAACACTATTCAAAGAAAGAAAGCAAAGAAAATACGCCTTTCCTCTTTCTTTATATTGGTAAAAAAAATTGGACAAGGGAAGGTTTGCTCAAACTGACTCTCTTAAGTTGGACCTTAAAGCTAGACTTGTTGGATGATAAAATAAATATAGTAATACCTGTCTCTGCATCTCTTCCTAAGAATCTTTCTGCATTTTTAGCTGAGCTCTCATTCCCATTCTAATTTTATTTACCTTTTTCTAATGTTTTCAGTACTTCTGGATACATAATGAGAATGTTAACTCCATGGTTTGACTGTTTCATTTCTATAAAGACCTCACCTTAAGCTCAATATTTTGATTTGTTCCAATCTGCCCTTCACTTGCTTAGAGGAATGAGGCTGGAAAAAAACAATTTATTATTTCAAGTCTTTTTTATCCCAACAAGGTTTTTAAAAAATAAGTGCTTATATATTGTCACCAACTGTCCATGCAACCCTATCTTCTAACCTGCTTCTCAAGGTAATGCACCCATGGACTGAAGGTTCTCCTTGTGTCTTGTGATAAATGTGGGAGTAGAGAAAATAATTTTAATTATTATAATCTCCTCCTTCCATCTTTATTCTCCTGTGTAAAAGAATAAAGATAAAGAATATATCAGGATTAAATCTTTTGCAGATATGCTTCACCCAAATTGACCCTTGAATTATGAAACTGGACCACTTCTGACTGGTTCCTCTTCCCTAAAATGATTACATCAGACATAGAGTCTTATGTTTCCTTTATCTTTCACTCATTTGATTAGGTGAACAGTTTTAATTAATTTATCTCATTGAATGAGTGAAAGCTTATTAACAGGAAGAAGTAAAACATTCTTTTGGTGAGCATATAGTAATAATAATAATAATAAAATGATTATTAATTTGCTTTCTTTTTAGGGCTCTCTTCTTGCCCTTACTTTTTCTGGCTGGATAATTGCAATCAGAACTTTAGGACATTTCTTGCCTGTGACTGGCTCAAACATGACACCTCCATCTAAATCCACCTTTTAAGACCTATACCCATTCATCTGGCTTCACACGCTCTTCCTGAAGCAAGGAGCACCACAGATTCCATTACTCTTTTTTTCATCTCTTCATGGTTCTGTCTTTCTCTGGCACATCTTTTTCCCTCCACTGTCCTCATCATGGGTTTTAATACTACATCATCCTATACATTCCACTGTCATAATT
Source organism: Mesoplodon mirus (assembly GCF_964341445.2). NCBI lineage: Eukaryota > Metazoa > Chordata > Mammalia > Artiodactyla > Ziphiidae > Mesoplodon > Mesoplodon mirus. The sequence continues at coordinate 188,661,346 of NC_138978.1, forward strand.
CCTATCCCAAGACTGCTTTTTCTTTTTTTTTTTTAAACTTCTCTCCTTCCCCTACCAGAGAATCAAGTAATTTGATAAACACTGTATTATATTTCTCTTTGTATACTGATACCTGGCACTGGGCCTACCACTTAGAAGATGCCCTGAAAATTAATTAATAACTGAAAAAGTAAAGATGTTTAGAAAATAGAATAAATAATAGAAATCCCATAGATCATTGTTGAAATCTTGCTCTTTGTGCTGTCCCTGTGTATTTATGTCTTTACTGCCAAATTAAAGTGGAGTTTATAACAAATTATCCTTTAAGATAAAAGATAAATGTTTAGAAAAATAATGAATTATCTTAGTTTTTCCATGATTAATTGGGACCAAGGCTAGACTTCTTAGTTAGACAACATGCCCTACCATCCTTTGGGTCAAAATATTGAAGAACAGGGTTAGGTCAGCAGACACAGAATAAATCAAAGCTAATCTCCACCATAAACTCAATAAACAATGACAAGTATCAGAGGTGGAAGGAAGTGATTACCTTTATATTTATAACCCTCAACTTGAACAAAACAACTATGTTTTGAGTTAAGCTGAAAAAAATATACCTTTTAAAATACCTTTTGCTTATATTCTCAACACTCTTCAATTAACTATTTATAAATCATATATAAAACAAAATTCCAAGGGAGAAATATTTGAAAAAAATAAAGTATAAATCTCAAGAATCTTATATATCTAAATAAAAATTAGACTTCTGTATATTTGAAAATCTTACAAAATGGTAGAATCAAGTTTGTGTAAAGAATGGTGTCTTAAGTGTTAAAATTAGACAAAGGGTCTCAATTAAGAAAAATAAAATGTTTTCAGTGCCACTGGTTTTACATTTTAACTGATGAAACAAATTAGGATATCATTTGCTCATCATCATTTTTCATGAATTGTTTTTTCATTATCTTTGGAAACGTTATGTCAAAAAATGTCCTTAATGCATTTTTATTTGAAAATAATTACGCCGCATATTTTCACCTGAAGTTGATAGAACTATAAATATGTAAACACAGTTGATTTCCATGCTGATACGAAAACTTCATACCATTTGGAAAAACTGTTGCTTGCCATAGCATTTAGTAGATTTTGTTTTTAAAACGTATGTTGTTTTTCAGGTTACATGCAGAAAAAATATAAGGCTTACAATGATTAGGTGGATATTTTCTGAAATTAGTAAGAGGATGTTTTTAAAAACTAACTATATATATATGTATATATGTATGTATATGTATGTATATATATATATAAATCAAATATTCTTTACATCAAATATACCAATAGATTTCACATAATACATCTAGAAACTGGAGAATTTGAAATTTCAAGCAAATACAGTAGTTGATCCTGAAAATTTGCTCTGTATCTTACCCAGTTCTGGGGATGATGGGGGTGAAAGAAAGTCCTGAAAGGTTGGGCACTTGAGAAGAAAATCAGTCCTCTGTCACTAAATATAGACCATGAAAAATGGCAAGGTCCAGCCCCTTTGCTCCCAGCTTTGCCTGGGAACAAAATACTAGTCGGTACCCAATGTTTAAGCAGATACGCCTAAGAGTGAGCCATAGGGATTAGAGATAGAGAGCACCTGTTTCTCATTCATGCTAGAACGACATGGATGTGACTAAGTAAGCAGACAGATCTGAAGAAAGAGAAGTAGCTTTCTAATGGCTGAGAAAGGGGAATATCATAGAGTGAATTTTATCAAGTAAGGGTGGTGGTAAAGATATTTCAGTGGATGTCAGGATGAATAAATGATGATCCCAATAACCAGAAATAGTCCTCCCCATCATCTACCACCAGGTGCTATGTCAATCTTCCCAACCAATTTCAAAGAAAGGAAAGAGGAACCCTGGATTGAGCAAGTTTAAATTTCTGCTATCCTGACAAATGAAAACTCATATTGAAATGTAAATCTTCTGATAAAAATAAAGTTACATTCCTCTTACTTCTGCAATTGTGTGATTGTCAGCTGTGTAATCATCATTATCATCATCACCATGTCCGGAGTGCTCATTTTGTTTCAAGCAGTAATAAATTGCTTCACATTAATCATCTCATTTAATCTGATGAACTCCTTTAAAGAGTAGGTGACGTAACTCACATCTTTTTACATATACGAAGATCAGAATTAAGTAACTTGAGCAAATCATACTTTAAGGATACAAGATCTTTACTAGGATTGTAATAATTAGTTCTAGGTATTTAGATCAGCTACCTATAGAAGTACTTAGATACATAGATAGACTGCCATATGATAAAGACACCACTTTTATATATAAGTCCTAGTCAGTGAGAATTTAATGATGAGAAAAGCTTTTTCCACCACAAATTTTGACCTAAAGTTGGATTTTTTTATTATCATCACTACCATCATTTTTCTGTTTAGCAAAAACCTGGATAGAAAATAGAAAGGATATTAAGTCCCCAGTCTCAAAGAATGCTGGGTATCAAAATGATGACTTGATTTTAAAATGTAGTTGACATGTTTAGTGATCAGATGGGAGCAATGGAGATGCTCATTAAGAACCATAACATTTACAAAAGGAGAAAAAAAAACACTTCTAACTTTGAAGTCTTCTCTTGAGGAATGCAGCATGTTGTAGTAGTTTAATTTTCTTTTAATCTGATGAGATTTGCCCAACTGAGCGAATAAGATAATAATAAATGATTTAATATTTAACAGGTAACAAAATTGCATGTACTTCAGAGAAATGCTTAAAAGAATATGGAAAGTTTACACAAGAATTTTTTTCTAATCTGCATTATAACTAGTTATTTAAACTGTTCTTTGTGGTTGAATATTATAGCTCATGTCACTGAGATTACACAGAAAAGCAAGACAAACATGACAAGCATGGCAGAATCATGAGACAGCTGCATAATTACTGCAAATGAAAGCCTTCAGTTACCTGTAAGAAATTTTAAGAGAAAATCCCTCTGCAGCTTCACAGCTTGAGTGCGTAAAAGTACTGAGTGATAAATTCTTAGGCTTTTTGGAAAAAATATCAACAGTTTTACAACCTGAGCTCTAAATAAATAAATGAATAAAGCATGCTTAAAGGAAGGCAAATATACCATTGGAAAAGCATGCTTCTGGCATTAAAGATAGGAACTCTTGAAAATAAATACATACAAATGACTGTTTCATGACCATACGTAGGTTAAGAGCAAGTGAAATTGTTTTCAGCTTGTTTCACAATGCAAAAAGTGGAAGGAACATGTGGAAAAAATGCTAGATGTAGTCAAACCATGTTTTTTATTATAATCCAAGCTACTAACTTGGTTTGGTAAGCAGCAAGGAAAAAAGATCACTTTCTATGTTCTATAGTTACAATACTTGAGTGATGTCTCAAAACTAGGAGGCAGAAAGAGAAAGAAAACTTAAAAAGAGTGGTGAAACATGAATAGGGTGAAAAGTAATATGGCAGTTTCCAAAATTATGTTCTATTCTAATTTTTGGAGATTGAGATCACACACACCTGTCTCCAATACATAATGAAGCTATATTCCAGAGCCAATAACTTCACCACAAGCCACTGAACATAAACATTTTCCCTAATAAATAGTTGAATGTTATTGGTAATAAACAAGATGCTATTTTGGGGAAATCTTAGCTTTGATGAATCACTGAAAAGTATAGTATTTCATTCTGTTTCCAGAATATGATGACAAATATTGCTCTTGAAACATTTGCCAAAGTTTGATAAGTGTTCCTTTTGATTAATTTGGGGGAAAAAAACAACTTGTTTAAATTGTTTCATCAATATTTTTTACTGTTGCTCATTATCAAATATTTCTAAAATATCATTTATATTTTAAATAATAATCAATGTTTATATCATTAGCTATATAAAAATACTTTGTAACCACAAAGCAATTATTATCTTGATGATATTTGTTGTCATAAGTTTAGTGATAAATTACCTCTAACAACTAGAAGAGATGCAAGGGAGCATAAAAAAATAGCAATATTGATGGCTTTTTAAAAACTTCAGTATCTTGCAAGCATTAGGTTAGTCAGAGGGAATAAGATTCAAAAACATGGGGACCTTAATAAACAAAAATCTGATAATGAACTGTTGTTAGAGGATGAAAACAAAAAGTGATAACATTAATATATTTCTGATTTTTTCAATGTGCTTGAATTTTAAAATAAGAAGATTAAAAATTAAATAAAAGGAGTATCAGCAGAACAAATACAAGAGTCATAAATGACTAGCATGTTCATGTGAAATACTGATACCCAGAAAGAAGCTTATGTCAAATACTGAAGGGAATAAAAAGATATTTTAAAGTCACTTTGAGTAATAAAGAGATAGATATTGCTTTAGACAGCAAAATTCTTCATTTGCTCCCAACTTCCTTGAAAAATAATATTGGAATGAAGTATTTGTTGGTTTTAGAGGAAATAAAGTTTACAAAAGGAAAATTATGGTGAGCAAGGATTTAGCTACTTTAAATTACAGATCTGGAATATTACTGCCCTCACTGCTGATAAATGGGCTGACAGAATGATAAAACTACAATCAGCAAACATTGAGAAATAATGTACCAAAAAGGGTTAAGAAGAAACTTACACTGACTTTTAAAGGTTGGGGAAGTGGTATGAAGTAGATATTTAAACTTCATGCTGAAGACTTTGATATCAAGTCCATGCAAACATTTAATCAGAATTGTAAACTAATAGTTTGGGTGTAAGAAAGGAGCATTCCCTAGGCACTGATGTAAAGACTAGGCCACTCAAGAAAGTTATCCTCAGTTATCTGATAATACTCAAGTAACTAGGTAAGCATCTATTCAGAAGCCAGTTTTATAACATGCCTGTGTAACCAAAGACCCAAAAATGTTAGTCCCTTTGCTGAGTCCCTTTATTATTTGTCCTGCCCATGTCCAAAAATATTTTATTGTATCTCATTTGTACTATTAAAATTGATCCTATTATTACAAAATTTTAAAAAATATATAAACTAAACTATTTTATAAAAATTCAACCCTGTTTGAATTCTCTGAGGTCAACTCATTAAAAATAATGAACTCTTCTTCAACTTCACTAATCATCAGGGAAATTCAAATCAAAACCACAATGAGATATCACCTCACACTTGTTAAGATAGCTTTTATCAAAAAGACAAGAGATAACAAATGTTGGTGAGGATGGAGAGAAAAAGGACCCCTTATATACTGTTGGTAGGAAAGTAAATTGGTGCAGCCACTATGGAAAACAGTTTGGTCGTTCCTCAAAAAATTGAAAATTGGACTACCATACACATGATCCAGCAATCCCACTCCTGGCTACATATCTGAAGGAACTGAAATCAGTATCTCAAAGTCACATCTGCATTCCCATGTTCCTTGAGCCATTATTCACAATAGCCAAGACATGGAAACAACCTAAGTATCTGTCAACAGATAAATGGATAAAGAAGTAATGGTATATATGTATATATATATACAATGCAATTCGGCTACGAGAAAGAAGGAAATCCTGTCATTTATGACAACATGAACCCGATCTTGAAATCATTTTGTTAAATGAGATAAGTCAGACAGAGAAAGACAAATACTGCATGATGTCACTTATACGTGGAGCCTAAAAAATCTTAACCTGTAAAAACAGTGAACAGAATGTTATTGGGGCTAGAGGCTGAAGGGGAATTGGGGAGATGTTGTTTAAGAGTATAAACTTACAACTAGTAGATAAATAAGTTCTGGAGATCTAATGCACAACATAGTATAGCCAACAATATTATATTATAAACTTCAAAATTGCTGAGATTTAATCTTAACTGTTCTCAACACAAAATAAATGACAACTATATGACATTAAAAAAGTGTTAACTAATGCTATTGTAGTTATCATGTTGCAAAATATAAATGTATCAAACCAGCACATAATTAACCTTAAATTTACACAAAGTTATATGTCAATTATATCTCAATGAAAAATGAAAAAAGAAATGAGTTTTTGATTGAATGATGTACAATTTCATGGACTTTTTTTTTTTACCTATACATTGTAACCACTTGAAACCATCTTAATTTAGCTATGAAACTTAATTTTTATGAACTAAAGTGAGTGTGTTAGGACAATAGTTTACTGAGGACTGTTCATCATGCTTTTAAGAAGTCCAATATTTATTCAGTGTATGGTGAAGTCTGTTAAACACTCACACACACACACAAAAAAATGTTCTGTTACTCCTGGACACACCCACAGACATCCAGAGGTGACCATGTGACTGATTTCTGCCATCTATTGCAAGCAGATATGATATGTGGTTTCTTTCAGGCCTGGTCTATGAAAATCCACCATCTGAACTTCAACATGCTCTTTTCCTCTTCCAGCTAATTAAAATGGGGTTAACCCCTTGGGCAAACACAGAAACCACATATTAAAGAGCAGATTACCCAATTCTATTATATGAGCAAGAAATAAATCCATTTATATTTGAGTCATGAACTCTTGTATCTAGTTGTTGCAGTAGTGAGCTTACCAGCACAAAATTTAGCAATATCACCAAGGTGCTTCCATTATGTAGACATGTTGATAACTTAAATTCTCATAATTCTAAGGAAAATTCTTTTGTTATCAAAGCATCACTAGTATTTTCTTGATTTGGTTGTGATTATTAGTTGTCTGGGTTTTTTTGTTTGTTTTGTTTTGTTTTGTTTTTTGCGGTACGCAGGCCTCTCACTGTTGTGGCCTCTCCAGTTGCGGAGCACAGGCTCCGGACGTGCAGGCTCAGGGGCCATGGCTCATGGGCCCAGCCGCTCCGTGGCATGTGGGATCTTTCTGGACTGGGGCACAAACCCTTGTCCCCTGCATCGTCAGGCGGACTCTCAACCACTGCGCCACCAGGGAAGCCCATGTTCTTTCTGATAACAAATTTCTTCTAATTATCAATATTTTGTTTGGTTAACTTGATCATTCATAATAAAACATATCTACATCAACCCTGTTTTGAACTATTCCAATAACCAGATTTAAAAGTATATACACATTTCTGTTTTCATATTAAATATTGATAAAATGAGTATATATTTCAAAGAAGAAATATATGAATGTGTATATGTGTATGTGTCTGTGTGAAATTGCACAATGCCATCTGTTCTTTATCTCTTAGTTTTTTCACTACAGGAAGGTGGGAATAAGTATGATAGATGAATGCCAAAGGGAAAATTGCCCTAACTAAAGGGTCCATCATCAAGAAAACTTGAAGGTCATTGCCAAAGAACTCATATTTGGCTGAACTGGCATACTGTATGTTAACCGACTACTAATTATTCTTATTTCATATTGATCACTGCATCTGTCCATTCTGACCACCTCCCCCAGTGTGCTCAAAATGTGAATTTAAATCTACCTGCTCTCCTTTACCGGCTTGTTCTCATCAGTGGAAAGAGTAGCCAAGCTTGAACTTGTAGTTATCAGAATTCAGTAATGTCTTCTGGTAGAATGCCACCAGGAAGACAGGCCTTCTGGAAACAACAGACCCCTTCTATTTTTTTGCCCTGTTTACATCTTTCACATTTCCTTTTTGGCAATCCGGACTGATTGGAAATAAAGTCACATTTCTACATGCATCAAAGACAAGACATGCTTTCACAGTGATTTAGTTAGTCTACTATGATTTCTCCAAGGGCAGTTCATAACAATGAACCAGATGATCCTTTTTAGTACACTTTCTCTGAAAAAAAACATAAGAAAAACACAATAGAATATACGCTTCTTATTTTATCAAGACATTGAATTAAGGCTCTTGTCAATCTGAATGTGCTTCATTGTGAGGGGTTCTTCAGTGATTTGCTCCGCTTTTCCTGTTCACCCATCCATATACCTACACATTCATTATGTTAAACAAAATCTACTTCAGACCTTTTTTGCACATAAAACTGTGTAAAAATTTTGGATGCAAAGATGAAAAAATCTGTTCTTATCCTTAACATATTTTAAGTATATTTATTGATAATTATAATATCAATTATTACCAAACAATAGTTGTTACCAAATGTTATTGCCAACATTTCTGGATGCTTATTATGAGCCTGATGCCATGCTAACTGAGTTGCATAAAGGATCCCATTTAACTCTTACAATAGTTAAGGTAGATTTTCTTTCCCTATGATATTTCGATGAGAAAAACAAAGTACAAAAAAAGTTAAAACTAACCCTAAATACACAGGCTATTATGTGGTGAACCTATGATTCAAGAACATGTCATTTTCTGAAGCCTTTCTCCTAAAGTAAATGCATGGTCAATATAGGTACGGTGATCCAATTTGTTAATGACCCTAAGCTTAATGGACAGCTGTGCAGCAGGTGGTCAAATCTTCAATTTTTAAGCTATCAAAAGAGTGACAGAGTCAAAATAAAGATAAAGTTAACAGGATGAATGTAGCATATGCACTTTTTAGTAGAGTTGAACCAAATATTCATTTCTAATGATCAAATTATAGCATTGCATTTTGAGGCAATTTTTTTTAATATTTACTCCTCTGTTTATGAAATGCTTGTAGTGTTGAAAATGAATTTAAAGTTATACCTTTAAAATTATTTTCTAATGTAGGAATTACCTTAATCACATCCATAGCAACTGAGCATCAATGTCTACTTAAGACGTTTCCGTGGAAAAAATCAATTCCTCATAACGGAACCCAATCTATACAGTGTGATCTTTCTGAAATCTATCCCACTTCTTTCTAACTTCAACTCATTGATCCCAGTTCTGTCCTCTGAGGAACACATAATTAATTTACTTACAGATTCTACTTGACAGCCTTCAGATACTTATAGATCTCCATAATGATCCCAATGAGTTTCTCATTTCCAGAGTAACTCCTTAGTTTAGATACATTGTATTATAAAAAGCACAGTATTATAAGGTAACACCTTTCCCCCCCACCACATGTGCATACATAAGAACACTACGGTCTTTAACTAAACGAATAATAAAAATGGAACTTAAAACAATTTAAATTCTAGAAACTTCAGGTTAGGTCCATATAAGGTCACTCTACAAATAGGGTGGAGTGGCTATTAAGTAACTTGATTCTGTCCTCTGGTTTCACTTCTCCTTCAAATTTCTTGTTTTCAAAGGCTCCTGGCTGAGTTGTTTTTAAGAGTTGGATGCTTCTCCATTTAAACCCATAGTCAAAAATATATAAAACCTTTTTTTTTTGGTTTCCTCTATCACAGTTGAGAGAAAATCTGTATCTTTTCAAGTCTTCTTTTTGAAAAGATATGCCATTGTGAAAGTTTCTAATTCCATTATAGTTTGTTAGTTTATTGTATTTTATATATGGGTTTTTTTTTTTAATAGAGCCAGAGTGTATTTCCTCTTATTTATTGGAGATGCATGACTCTTCTACCCTTGAATAAGGTCAGAGTCTACCCACTATATGTATTATAGAAAGGAAAATGCTCTGAAAATTGATCATGGTCCTTTCTGCATTTTATGTTTGAGCAAAATTGATCTCTAACGTAAACTGTATTTCATTTAGGTGGTGATTTTTATGGGTCTTTCTTTTCTCCCGTTGCGGAGCACAGGCTCCAGACGCGCAGGCTCAGCGGCCATGGCTCACGGGCTTAGCCGCTCCGTGGCATGTGGGATCTTCCCGGACCGGGGCACGAACCCGTGTCCCCTGCATCGGCAGGCGGACCCTCAACCACTGCGCCACCAGGGAAGCCCTGGGTCTTTAAATGACATATAATTAGGGTCCCAAAGCAAGTCTAAAATGGGGGTATGATACAAAGGTCTCCAAATTGCTATGAGTTTTGAATAATAATGTTAAAATGCAGACACTAGTAGCCCTTAAATATGAAGTGATACTTGATCTCATATGGGCAGGTTCAGACTGGAAATTTCTTAACGTACGAATGTGTGAAAAAGAAGAAACAGCAGTCTCTGTAGAAAGAAGGAAACATCAGAAACAAAAGAGAAATGCCTCTTGGAAAAGACTTCCTATGTTAGGTATGGCCCATGGGCTTGATGAATTTTGAGATTTTATTGATATAACCAGTTCGAAGATGTTTCCTCTTTTATATTCTAATTCCTCCCTAAGACTTCTTTCGACTCTACAGAGTCTCCAGGAAAACTTAGTTAACTATAGTTATCATTTAGTATTAGGGAAAGAAGAGATAATGGGGTAAAAGATTTGGGCGAAGTGAAACAGAAAGACCTGGATCAAGATTAGAAGGTCATGATAAGATAGCTATAAGAGAAGCAAAGAGAGAAATTAATAGAATGGGCTGACCATCCACAACCAACACCACTAAACACATACCTTAGGACATTTCATCAATCACATAAAAGATGGAGGCTAAAGTTACTGTGCTTTACTATTTCCCTCAAAGGATGAGTAATTCGAGAAAAAAGAGGACTTTTAGGTCCCCAAGTTACAAATATAAGCTAGTATCTTTACCTTATAAGGCATTTATTATATACTAAAACTTAATTAATTAAAAATTACCTAACATGTTAGTTTTTAAGTAATATATAAATGTTTATATATTGAGTGGTTTGAACCACAGACTGCTAAAGAAGACATTTCAAGTTGGATGGATATTTAGCATGAGATGATATAAATGTGCTTCGTGTGTTCTGAAGCTTGCATAAAATCTTACTCCCCCAAAATGTTAGGAAGTTCCAAAGAATATGTGGCTCATTTACACTTTAGTATAAATCTGAATTGAAATTACAAAGTATTTTCAAACTAAACTCAAGGTATTCTCAGTAAAATAATTTCAACAGATAAAAAATATAATATCACTGGGGAATCATCTTTATAAACAAGATTTAAAAATCCTTCTGGACCCAGAGTCTAAACTTGTCTAGTTCGTCCGTATCATGTTCTTCAACAATTAAAGGTTTTCCCCTTTGGTATTTCAGTAGCAAACTCTAGGAATAGTGGGAGTGGAAACCTTCCTTTCCTCTCAGATGTGATATCTGGTCAGTCACAGAACTACTTGGTGATCCCCAGGAGACCAAGGAATATATAATAACGAAGTAAGCCCATCACTGTAGGAAGTCTGGCATTTTAGAATCCAGCTGTGTGATATATATTAAGGCAAGTGGCTTAATTTCTGCTTCCCAACATAACCACACAATGGTGACCATCAAGCTACAGTATTCACTGATTCCATGATTATTTTCCCTTGTTCTTTGAATTGAAACTTCCGCAACTTCAGTTGTACACAAATGAGTAGGAGTTTCAGTGAACACTCTATCTGCAGTTATAGCCATGGGTTACTTGGTAGGGCCATCTATGTTATACTGAGATCCTTTTGATGCTATGAAGGGGCTTCAAGCAAGGATTACACATCTACCTTCTTTAAGCAATAAACTTAGAATAGTTACCCTGTTTTTGTTTACTCATTTATTATAAACTATGTTATGGGGTGGATACTTGCATAGATTCTGGAAGAAAACCACACAGATCAACATCAACATCAAGGGAATTAAAATATCAGAAGGAAAAACCTAAAGCTAAAGCTACTACATTGTCATGAAAGCGACTATTCTCCATTCAAGAAAATGTAAATCTTTTTTTTTTTTTTTTTTTTTTTTTTTTTTTTGCGGTACGCGGGCCTCTCACTGTTGTGGCCTCTCCGGTTGCGGAGCACAGGCTCCGGACGCGCAGGCCCATTGGCCACGGCTCACGGGCCCAGCCGCTCCGCAGCATGTAGGATCTTCCCGGACCGGGGCACGAACCCGCGTCCCCTGAATCGGCAGGCGGACTCTCAAACACTGCGCCACCAGGAAAGCCCAAGAAAATATAAATCTTGTCAAGGCCTATGTGTGTTTAATGAGAATGTTAAGATAAATATTCCTGTGTATGTTATTTACAAAGGGAACTTACTTTGTAGAAAGATTCCACTAAACTGAAAAATATTCTTTCTTTCCCTCCCTCCATTCCTCCCTCCCTTCATTCTTTCCTTTCTTCCTTTCTTTTTCTTCCTTTCTCTCACTCCTTACCTCAATCTTTCATTTTTTTGTAAATGTTTTTACCTAGAACAGCATGATGAATATTTGATGAAATAACAGAATTTCACGAATGTCAGAAAAAGCAGGAGTTACATATAATATTAAATTATACTAATAATAACAGCAGGCATCTTTGAAGGAGAGAAAGATCTAAGTGAGAAGTCAGCCTCTGTGGACCATATGCTTAATGCTGAAGATGCTATGCCTATGGGTAGATTTCTAGATAACCAAAAGAAGCTAAGAGTCCCTCTGTTGCCCATGCCCACTCTTATTCTAGAAAAAAGAATTGAACTAAACTGAGTAGTACCCTCCAATTCCCTATGCCTGTCAACTTGCTAGTTTTTGTTGCCTTCTTTTGACTTTCGATTTGGACACAGACTTGGACCCTATCAAAGGCCATGCTCAAACTTGTTTTATTATGTGTTTTTAATTATGATAGTATCTACTTCTGGTCATAATTCCACATGAAATAGATTCTTCCACAAGAAAATAAATTTTTTTTGCCTAATTTTGACTTCAGTTCTGCATTGATTATTCTAAGTGGAATCACTCCGTTTTGTCCATATAATAAGCCCTTCATCCAAGAATTCGAAGGTAACAAACTCTGAGAAACTTGGTCTGACGTCTAGGGGAAACTATTTTAAATTTAAGTTTGCAATATTAGTGATTTGAGCGATTGAGGCAGCATCCAAGAAGCCAAAAAACTTTACAGAATAGTAGGAGCAACTTCTCTTCTGCTGTGGTATCTGAGGTGAGTCAAAAATGAGAAAGAATAGAATGTCTAAGGCTAGCTCTAGAGGTAATGTGTTTTGTTTAGTTTTCAAGAGTTAAAGATTACTAAAGGGAATGCAGCAACATGGATGGACCTAGAGAATATTATACTTAGTGAAGTGAGACAAAGAAAGACAAATAGTATATTATGATATCACTTCTATGTGGAATTTAAAAATAATGAATCTATATACAAAACAGAAACAGACTCACAGACATAGAAAACAAATTTATGGTTACCAAAGGAAAGAAGGAAGGATGGAGGGACAAATTAGCAGTGTGGAATTAAATAGATATGAACTACTCTATATAAAACAGAGAAGCAGCGCGATTTACTGTATAGTACAGGGAATTATATTCAATATCTTGTAATAACCTATAAAAGAATATGATCAGAAAAAAAGAACTGAATCACTTTGCTGTACACTTGAAACTAACACAATATTGTAAATCAACTATACTTCCAGAAAACTTTTTTTTTAATTAAAAAAAGATTACTAGAAGAAGTGAAGGATTTTATATCTTGGATATTGAGAGAAATGTAAATTTTCTGTATGCTGACTGTACAACTGAGCAGGCAAACTTGAAGTATATGGAACGTTAAGGCTGACTTGTCCTTTCAGCTCTCAAATTCCAGAAGAGGGAGAAAGGTACTGATACGAGCACTGCTACTGGTTGCGACATTGTGCACACGCATCTTATTAACATATTTTCAGGACTAGAATATATGGAAAAAATAAAAGATGCATAGCAAAACATAAGAGATGTGTAATTGAAATAAGCTGAGCAAATTGTAAACACTTCCTTGTTTTTATCTATCAGTCTGCAGTACATTTGCAGTAGTGGTATCTTTTCTTGGGGAGCTGTGTCTTACCTCTACTCTCTTATAGATATTATCCAAGAACTCTGTGGAACAGTTCCTCAATTTTTAATGCAGTATAAAGTAATTCAGACTTAGAAACAGTTAGTGAGGAGTTTAACTAAGAAGGGCTTTGTAGAGCAACCTCCATTTCACAAAGGCTAAAGGATAGTTGGTAATATATTCTGGCCTACAAAAGGGAATGGTTCCTGTGTATAGTTTCAAGGTGGGATAGTTGATTAAAGCAAGCACACATTAAGGAGGCACGTCAATTTTTTCCCATCTATTTTCATCCTATGAGGCAGAGTATAGGTGATCCTGAATGAAAAGAAAAATGAAGCTCATTCTTCAGCCTTCAGTATTTAAACTAAGCAGCATGCCTATAATCTTGAAAGAATGCTCAGCAACAAACCAATTTGTCTCACCCTCCTTAGGACAGTGGCCTTTCAAAAACTTCACAAAAATGGTTAATCTGCTTTGTCCCTCTTGCTCTCAAAGCTTCACAGAGCACTTTGTGAAGCACAGCTGCACTGCAGATAGCCCTACAGTGTCATTAAAATGGAAAGTATCTCTGGAAAACGACTGTAATCCTAGACTGAAAAAAAAAAAAAACCAAAATTGAATTCTTCCCTTTTCTATCTGGTAGAACCCCTGATAACATGGAGGACGCTTACATGACTTTCAATAATATTTGTACAACTTGCACTAGAATCACAGCTCGATTCACTGTGCTCATGACCTTGGAGAAAATAAGAAGGCAGCTCAGGAATCTACTCTAAAGTGTTAACAGAGAGTCAGAAAAAGAAATGGATACTGTGAAAGGAGTCAAATGCAAATCTGTGAGGAGAGGATCCTCTTCCGCCACTCCGACAGCAGAAATGATGGAAATATTTCTTGTGTGATGACTTCTTTCAGAGTTGTTCATCCAGTGTTAGATATTCATGTTGATCCTGTCTGATTGCCTACCTACAAAACTCCTCCCTATACTTTAGAAAAAATATGAAAATCAACCAAATCCTTTCTCTAATAATATAATTCGGTTAGGCCTTTGTTCATCAGCTCATAGATGCACTTTGATTTCTTCATTTCTTGTCTTCAGAAGTGAGTATTTTTTACTTAGCTGAGGTACATTTTAGATCAATACTTAAAATACACTACCTGGATAGTGTGTGTGTCTGTGTGTGTGTGTGTGTGAGAGAGAGAGAGAGAGAATTATAACTTAGGATAGCAAAAGACATCGAGTTATTCTTCTGTGGAAAGGTACATCTTTCAAACTAGACTTCTATGTCCATTGGTCCAACTTATTAGATGAGTGTCTAATGACAAAAATCTAGTGAAATTTGACTGGCTGGACTTAGTAGCCATTACTGAGTATCAAAAAAAGAGAAGTAGAAAGGGCTATCTTTATAATCACATTTAAAAGTGACTCATTGTATTATTTTATGTATCAATTCTGTATACTGTGAGAAAATCAAAGATAAATAAAATATTTAGATAAGAAAAGGTTTCAGTTCAACTTATTATGGGAGTCCCAGCTGACCTCTGAGTTAAGTTGCATGTATTCTGAGAGCAGACAGGGAGAAGACTTACTGACTTGAAAAGCTTATTAATAAAGGATTGGGAAAGTGGAGGACATTCCTCAGGAGACATATGCCCAACCACATGAGGTATTAGGGAGTCTTTCTCTGTGCTGTCCACCCAAGAGTCAAGGTCCTCCATTCCACAGTCAAGTATTCGAGGATTCTGCCACTAAATAAAATCTTTGAGGACATCGTTTTCTGTTTTAGCTCAAAACACTGCTTTGTGCTCTGCTTTTACGTTGACTGGGTTATCTCTCCATGGATTTACTAGTCATCCCTGGAGCTCAATGCAAAATAGCCTAAGAGCCTTGAAGTATAAACAATTTATACCAACCTTTCTAACATATCAGTTGGCCAGTCAAGACTAAGTGTTCCTGACACTTATGTTCCAAAAATAGAAGGTTGAGATTCAGTGTTTATACTGGATATAATAATGCAAGTTCTTTTTCCATTTTTCACACATGGATATTAGAATAGAACCCTCCTTGTGCATGAGATAACCAAATCTTCTGAGTCCTCTCAAGAACATTAATGTGGGATACAATGGCAGACGCTCCTCCCAACGCCAGATACTTGATCCTCAGTTCATTTCCTAAAGTTATTCTCTAAGAGAAGGCTGAGTAGACTGTGCTCTGACTTAGAGACTCAAAGTGAGAAGATCCTGACAATGTATGCTTCTGATACTCACTTGTTAATCCAAAAATTATTGTTGATGTGTCTAGCTCTAGGAGATGTACTAGTTAACAGGAAAGAGAAAACTCCCCGCTCTCATGCAGTTTACACTCTATTGACTAAAAATTAACTTTTATGATGTTAGGGACAGAGGGACATGTTAGCACTTTTATTTGCTTAGTCCAAGTGATGGGCTCCAGCAGTGCAAAGTACAATCTGTGGTCCAGGCATCTGGAGCTTAGAAGACCAAATGCCGTCACAGCCCACAGGGAAGCAATCAACCCCTGATTAGTTATTTTTATTCTTCACTTTGGTACATTTAGCAAACATCCCATCCTTTTTCATGTTAACTCATGGCAGACACTTGCATAACCTAATGCAGACAACCTACACACAAACTAAAACTTAGTAGAAGAGATCATGTATCCTTTTTAATTACAAAATCTCTAATACCTTTATTACACATGATAGTCTATGATGTTTAGCACACTTTATATATCCATCATGTTTCATTTGCACAAGATATTTAAAATACTTTTTTGTGCATATTCCCTGGTATAAAACATGCCGAAACACAATGTGATCTCTAATGTATAGTTAATGCTGCCCAGTTCATAAACACATATAATGTAATACCACTGGTGGCAACAACAGCAAAAAACTAATCTATGAAAAAAGAGCACACATATATTCACAGAGAGGAATTAACACTCTGGATTTCAAAGAAGTGTCTTTTGACCTGGTCTTACAGGATAACATTATTTTGAGATGGTGATGGAGATGGGAAAAAAGAGGCAGACAGCAAAAGTACAGAGTTGGAAAAACAAAATACCCACAAATACATACGTAAATATACATCTACAAATATTTACGTGGGCCATGGTCAGGAAGTAACATTAACATTTTCATTTTTCTGCATTGTATTAATTTGCTATTTCTACAAT
Organism: Mesoplodon mirus; assembly: GCF_964341445.2. Lineage (NCBI taxonomy): Eukaryota > Metazoa > Chordata > Mammalia > Artiodactyla > Ziphiidae > Mesoplodon > Mesoplodon mirus. Next base: position 188,678,192 of record NC_138978.1, read on the forward strand.
AACAAATTATCACAAACTTAGTGGCTTAAAACAACACAAATTTATTTTCTTTAAGTTTCCTCAGTTAGAAGTCTGAAATGGGTCTTACTGAATAAACTCAAATTGTTAGCAAGGCTGCTTTCTTCCTGGAAGTCATACTGGAGGGTCCATTTCTGTGCCTTTTGCAGTTTCTAGAGGCAGCCCACATTTATTGGCTTGTGGCCCCATTCCTGTACCTTCAAAGTCAACAAGGATGGGCTGAGTCCTTTCCAATCTGCCATTTCTCTGATTTCCCTCATTTGTTACTATCATTTGCTCCTTGCATTCCAAGGATATAAAACCTGGAGCCACCTGCTCCCATTCAAAGCGTACTAAAACTTTATCCCTGATGTCAAATGTTTGTATTTCAGGAGGCAGTCCTTTCCCCTTTCTCTTCCTGAGAAATCTGTGGGGTATTTTTATTTTGTTTTTACTGTTTGTGTTTTTTACATTCCAAAGGATTTGTTTATATTAGGGAAGTAAGCTTTCTCTTCTTCTCTCAGGAGGGGTAGAAGTAGCAACTGGAAACCAGGTAACCTATACAAACTTCTAGATTCATGATTTTGAGGCCCTTGTCCTGCAGTACAGAACCCTGTATGTGCATCTCACTTCTCCCTTATGGCATCAACCCAGAGGCTGAGGTAAAGGGAGAAATGTAATTATTGCTATAAGAAATAGTAACTCTGATCTCCAGAAATTAGTTTGTTTTCAGTGAATGAACTTATGTTTATTCAAGAATAAATAAATATAGATATGAAAAGCTTATAAAGAATGCCCAGAATGAAAAATATCTGTATTTAGCAGGTGCATAGAATACAGAATTCTAATATGGGCTGAAAACAAAATTATGTTAGGACCAAATGATGAAAAGATTTGAATATGAGTATAAGGATTGTGGACTTTATTCAGTAAAGATTGGAGAGCCACTGTACATCTTTGATCAGAACTGTGCTCTTTATGTTTTAAGAAAAACCGTCTATCATCAATCAAAGGATGGCTTAAGTTAAGATAAACAGGTAGATGTGTCAATCATTGTCTGAACTAAGAGAAGAAACTGGTGGATGCATAATAAGAACGAACCACCAGGGTTAGATTTCAGGAGCAGAGGAGTCAGAGTGAATAAAGATGTTGACAGAAAAATAAGACAACGTGGATTCATGGAAGCAAATATTTCGATGTCTGTGGCACATATCGATAGAAAGAAGTTGAGCATTTAGGACAAAATTTGAGAGAAGATAAGGATGGAGATGAATGAAAGCAGAAACTCTACACAGTAAAGTGAAAACAAAATGTTTTTTCTAAACCAGATTAAACTGATTTTGAGTATGAATTCTGCTACTTACTGTGGCATCTTGGGGAAGTCACTTAACCTCTCCAAGTCTGAGTTTACTCAACTACAAAATGGGAAAATAATATGCACTTTGCATAAGTACTGTGAAGTATGACCTATAATGTAAGTAAAGTGATTATTTAAGTGTCTAGTCTATAATGTTTTTTCAAGGATGATTTCTGTTATCATTACAATGAGAAGAAGAAGGAGAGGAGGAAGAGGAGGGGAAGAAGATTATTATTATCATCATCATTATTTTTATTACAGTTGGTACTCAGTTTGTTAGAGGTGATAAAGGAAATGGATGAAATTGCCGAGGGAGAGAGTTTTCACTATCAATCAATAAACTGCCTCTATGTGTTCTTTAATTCCCTTTATGCAGCCAAAGGATAACATAACGAAATTATTTCTACTCAAAATGAAATGGGAAGAATAACATTCAGATATCATATTAGAGAGCAGATTTCTCCTTATAAATATCCAAAGGCAAAAGCTTCCCCCCCGAGACTCGCTCATAAATCCACATTGCCTATGAGACTATCTTCCTAAGCATTTTACTGCAATAATTTAATCATAGCATGAGGATACAATATACTGTAGCATGGTATACCATGTTATGAGTAGATCTTGGGCTCATGAACAAATATACAGAAAATAAATATGAATGGAGACGTGTGTATCAGATACACGGTAAAACACACTGTGTTCACCAAGGTCAGATTTGGTGACCTTCAATCTCAATTGAGAACAACCTTCAGCCGTTACTGAATAAAAAGAGAACGCTTTTTGAAAACATAACTGGAGACTATTTTATTTGAGAATTCTCTGATAGGCATTATGCCAATTGTTAAATGTGCATTAATTTATTTCTCCTATGAGTTTGTCAGCTTAATATTCCCAATTTTAGCTGAGTAAACTGAGGTACAGAGAAGATACGCAAATACTCTGAGATCATATAGTTAGAAGGTATTAAACCTATTACCCAGGCAGCTTGACACTAAAAAGGGGATACCTCAACTACTATTGTTAAACTGACCACCAACAGTACCATCTCAGAAGTTTTGAGTGCAAATATAAGCAGCACAGATATGACTGTCTACTGCTGCTATGGTATGAATATTTGTGTCTCTCCCAAAATTCATATGTTGAAACCTAATGCCCAGTGTGATGATACTGGGAGGTGATCAGGTCATGACAGCTTATCTCTCATGAATGAGATAAATGTGCGTATAAAAGAGGCCCTTCTGCAATGTGGCAGACAAGGAGAAGTCTGCAGCCTGGAAGAGGGCCCTCACCTACCATGCTGGCACCCTGATCTCAGACTTCCAGCCTCTAAAACTGTTAGAAATAAATTACTGTGGTTTGTAACCCACTCAATCTGTAGTATTTCATTATAGCAGCCTGAGCAGACTAAGAAAACTGCTGTCTTCAGTTCACGTTTTTTACTCAGTAGTTTTTTTCACTCATTTGTAAAAAAATGAAATCAGCAATCACACTCCTTGCTATTTACCCAAAAGAGTTGAAAATATATGTCCACACAAAAACCTGCACACAGATGTTTATAGCAGCTTTATTCATAATTGTCAAAACTTGGAAGCAACCAGGGTATCCTGCAGTGAATAAATGGATAAGTAAACTGTGGTACATCCAGACAATGGGATGTTATTCAGCACTAAAAAGAAATGAGCTATCAAGCCATAAAAAGATACGGAGGAAACATAAATGCATGTTACTAAATGAAAGAAGCCAGTCTGTAAAGACTTCATCATCTATGATTCTAACTATAGGACATTATGGCAAAAGCAAACTATGGAGACAATAAAAAGATCAGAAGTTGCCAGGAGTAGGGGTGGGAAGAGACCAATAGGCAGAGCACAGGAAATTTTAGAACAGTAAAAATACTCTGTGTGGTATTATAATGGTGGATATATATTATTATACATTTCTCCAAACCAACAGAATGTACTACATCAATAGTGAAAACTATGGACTTCGGGAGATTACGATGTATCAGTGTAGGTTCATCCCTGGAAAAAAAATTCGCCATTCTGGTGAGTGAGGCTGATAATGGGGAGGCTATGCATATCTGGGCGCAGAGGGTTTATGGAAAAATCCCTGTACCTCCCTCATAATTTTGTTGTAAACCTAAAACTTCTCTAAAAAATAAAATCTTAAAAAATGAATTCCAGGGCTTCCCTGGTGGCGCAGTGGTTGAGAGTCCGCCTGCCGATGCAGGGGATGCGGGTTCGTGCCCCGGTCTGGGAGGATCCCACATGCCGCCGAGCGGCTGGGCCCATGAGCCATGGCCGCTGAGCCTGCGCGTCCGGAGCCTGTGCTCTGCAACGGGAGAGGCCGCAACAGTGAGAGGCCCGCGTATCGCAAAAAAAAAAAAAAAAAAAAAAAAAACTGAATTCCAACATCATGACATTCTTAGAGAATGCTTTTTCTGGTAGTCTGCATTTTCTCTCCCGTTCATCTTGAAAAATGTAATGGGAACCAGACTGCAAAGGAAAGAATGTGTGTAAAATCAAATGTTCACTGATGATCAATCATATATGAACCTCTTAGCTATGAAGCAGTTGAAAAGTTTAGCATAATAAATAACCTAGCTCAATAATGATAGTAATAGGCTTAGTATTAAATTATTACTAGTCATAGGATAAAGTTCAAATATTTGAACAATTTAGCATTATTTTAACCTATATGCCATCAGTGACCTTATGGGAGTAAAAATTCAAAAAAGACTGTTATGACAGGGTGATAAAGAACATTTAAATAGAAGCAGTGAGCACTATGTGAGATATATAATCGGCTTTAATATAAGTGTATTGAATATACATTACACACACGGTCATAAATATTCTCACAAATGATTAATGATTCTCTAAATCATGGTATGAGTTTCAGATCATTTTATTAAGTCCATTAACCCTCAAAGTATTTTAGTCATGATCTTTATTCCTTTTTATGAATATTCAATGTCGTATTCACTTTGAAAATTGTAAACATTTGGACTCACAGATCTGGAAGCACCCTTGATAAGTTTGCTTGTCTCACCTCCACTCACTGACTAGTTGTGTACTTCAATCATTCCAGAAGAAGACACTTAGATCTTCTCTGGAGAAGAGAAATAGAGACACAGACGTAGAGAACAAATTTATGGCTAACAATGGGAAGGGGGAGGTGCTGGGATGAACTGGGAGATTCTGATTGACACATATACACTACTGATACTATGTATAAAACAGATGACTAGCGAGAACCTACTATATAGCACAGGGAACTCTACCCAATGCTCTGTGGTGACCTAAATGAGAAGGATATCCAGAAAAGAGGGGATATATGTATACGTATAACTGATTTACTTTGCTGTGCTGTATAAACTAACACAGTATTGTAAAGCAACTATACCCCAATAAGAATTAAAAAAAAAAAAAAAAGAATTCCAAGACCAAATTATTTAAACTTTAAAAATTCAAAAAATGCCAATTCACCCACGAAACAAAGCAATAGTTTACATCCTAGAATGGGAGTAAAACCAAGAATTGGAGTCAGGAAGACAGATTTAGGAAATCTTAAATTATTTCTTCCTCCCTCCTCCCTTCCTTTGTTTTCAGTCTTTTAATCCATTTTTGTTTTGAGATACAATATTATTACTTGTGTTAGTTACTTATATATAGCTTTTTTCATTATACTGTATAGGGATTAAAATAATGTTAATTTAGAATCGGAAAACAGGAAAAATTATGCAAATTCTGTAAATTCAGAAGATTATTGATAAAACAAGGTAACCTAACTTGGAAAATCTGCCATGAAATGAATTAAGTTAATAAGTCAAGCACAGATTATCTGTTTACCCTCAGAAAAACAATAACCTTTAAAATATATGGCACAGTTTATCATCTGTCCCCTCAAAACAGTAAAAAAATGAAAGGATAATCTACTAATTTAAATGAGGTAACATTTTTTTCTTTAAAACATTCGCTGAAAATCTTTTCCAAGTATCTTCCAGTTCTAAAATTAATCCTAAATATGGAAATATGTATCTTCTCTGGAAATGATCAACATCAGTAATAGCAGAAATATCCAGTTTATTTTAAAGAAGGTCCATATTTATATACATTGTAATAACCATGACCTACATAAGAGAAAGATTAGATTAAATGGAAAATGATAATATTTCAGAGTATCAGACACTAGAATGATAAAATAGTTAAGAAAATGTGGCCTTTCTGGCAGCTCAGTCATCTTAATAAACTTTTAAAGGCAAGAACAGATATTCACACAATGGTGAAGATAACCATCAACTGTACTGAAACGACCAGGCATAAAACAATTTTTGTATAGGCCACTCAAGGGAATATCCTAGGAAAAAATTGCAAAGGTGGTATTTCAACTGAGGTAGGAGAATATTGCCAAAATATATAATGAGAAAAATTTGCCTATTTATCCATATGTATAATATAACTGCTATAAGAAAATACTGGGGAGCACCTCAAAGCAATGGCTATAGAATGCTAATCTAATTGATGTCAGGGGCTCTAAAATGTAGTTGGTTACATGCAACAAATCCTGAAACGTTTTTTCTCTTTAGATAATAATGTATTACTTTTCATCTTTGGTATCTTTGTACTATTGTCTATGATCCCCCAATAACTTTTTACTGTTTGAAAGCCTTAGGTTGGTGATGTTCCTATACTGAATCACGACCAAAGAAGACTCATTACTTGTCAATTTCTACCTAAAATAATTGATGGGTTTGAATCTGAAAATCCTAGCCAATCTCACTGAATCTGGACACTTTTATGGGCTGCTTCCTCTCCCTTGAAGGCCCGGGCTAAAATTTTTCCCATGTTCTGCCTGACAAACTCCTCATCATTGTTAACTCAGTTGAGGGTTGCCTGTTCCTAGCAGCAATCTCTGAAATGCCAAAGACTAGTTTATTGTGGTTAACCTCAAACTTTGTGCAAACTGCCTTAGCCCTTATAATAGCTTTTATCACACAGTATTATTATTGACTTGAATATCTTCCCCAGAAGAATGTAAATAGCCTGGGATAAAAACCGTCTTATTTTTTTTTCATTTATTCAACCAATATTTATTGAGCACCTACTATGTTCCAGGAACTCTAGATCATCAGCAAACAAAACAAAGATCCCTGCCTTCATAGAGCCTACATTCTACTGGTCGTCAGGAATAATGTCTGTGTACTCTTGGTTAAGTATATCCCCATTATTCACTCCATGCTTCACTGCTTTGGTTCTACTCTCCTGGAAGATAAAACCAACACGCCTGAAACTAAAAGAAAACATTTATGTGAGCATGTTTGCAGGTACTGGATTTAAACTGGGAGTGATAATGGCCTCCTAAGATTAATCAGGGAAAGCTCCTGGGTTAAGTGAGCCTCAAGCTTGTTTTAAAAAAGAGATGATATTAAAATGTGAGGGAGGGACTTCCCCAGTGGCACAGTGGTTAAGAATCCACCTGCCATTGCAGGGGACACGGGTTCGAGCCCTGGTCTGGGAAGATCCCACGTGCCGTGGAGCAACTAAGCCCGTGCACCACAACGACTGAGTCTGTGCTCTAGAGCCTAGAAGCCACAACTACTGAAGCCCGCATGCCTAGAGCCCATGCTCCGCAATAAGAGAAGCCACAGCTCGCCGCAACGAGAGAAAGCCCGTGCACAGCAACGAAGACCCAACGCAGCCAAAAATAAATAAATAAATTTATTTTTTAAAAAAAGGTGAGGGAAAGAGAAAAAAAGTGTCCTGGGTGGAAATACAAGAGGAAGGGCACACATATTAGAAAGTGCACATGATTCCAAGAGACAAAGAAAACTATTTACAGATAAGGCCAGAATTCAAAAACAACCGTGGAACTCTCTTTACCCTACCCCTTTTCTTTATGGAAGAATTAGTAGAAACAATATAATATATTGACACATCATAGGATGCCATATATGGATAACTTTCAAGAAAGAAATGTGCTTTCCAAAAGAGCATCCATAGGTGAAACCATAGATTAAGGTCTAATCTCAACAAGTCAACAAGTCTTTGTGAAACTACAGAAACTGTCTTATAATTTTATTGTTGTATTCTCAGTAACAAGCACACAGAAGGTTATCGATAAATAAACATGATTCACTGAAGGATTTTTACAATTAACCAGTAATAAAAATATATGGAAGGCAGAAAAACACTATCTGCAAGCCACCAACCCTCCACACACACAAAGGCAGTAATAATTATCATCGTAATAGCTATCTCTGAGAGCTTGCTCGACACTATAGTTTTTAATTGCCACACCCATCATGAAAGTCAGAATTTTATATCTGAGGAGACTGCAGCTTTAAGGGATTAAGTAATTGGTCCAGAATCTTGAATCTGGCTGCCTGATTGCACCTGTAGTCATTATGTTATAGTTCTTTGGCTTCCTATGTACTCAGTACTTCCATTTGTTCATTTATTTAAAAGTAAAGATTGAATACCAATTATGGGTATACAACATGTATTAAAATGATAAGTTTTCCCATGCCATGCAAGCATGGGAAGGGAAAATATAAAAACAAGGGTGGAGAGATGGCATGTAGCGGAAATGGAGGCCAACATTGAAAGCATCTATACCATAACTTTGAGGTAGCTGGAATGAATGCTATATTTTAAAAAAAGAAGAAATGATATTCAGTGCACTAGCTTCCCAAAAATAGAGAAAAATTAATTTTCCAATTTGTCTGACCCTCCCCCAATTTTTTTCTTAATTCATATATTTGTTAGAAATTCTTCCAGTGCCTTGAAAAAATTCTAATGAAAGCCAAGGTTTAAATTCAGTATTTTGAAAAGCATGGGAATCTGCATATAGAACTACATTAAAGCAGCATCCTCTTTATTGCATTAGCAAATATTTCAGTTAAAATATAATTAACAAAAAGAACGACCACTTTCCATTTAGTCAATTTAAGCCTGTGCTATACAATTTTAAGGCGTGTGTGTATGTGTGTGTCTGTGTATCTATGTGTCTAACTTCAAATTCAACCCAGCCAATAATGAGGGAACCAATCAAAATGAACAAAATAGTTTTTAGAAGACAGAATACGGAAAATGCCTCAAGATAAGACTGGTTGATAACTTGCCATAGTGATAAGAATAAAACATATTCATGTCTGTATCTCCTACTAGTCCACAAATTTCAGGAAAGAAAGAATCATGACATATCTCTTTCATTTCAAGTTGCCATGTTTTGGCACACAATAGGCACTCAATACATATTTGCTGAAAAGTAATTGACCACATACTTATTTTCCTCTAAATTAACAATTTCCAGAAACTGGCACAAAGAAAGGTGAATTTCTCATTCTACTTGACAATGACAGAAAGGTTCTTCTTATGTTTTTCCCTGGTAACCTTAGGATCATTGAAGGCTTGTGTTTAATACCCGTACGGTAACCCCTGGATGCCTGAAGTAGAGCTTGCTTCATTTCTTTTCTTTTGCTTAGAACTTTTCAGTTACAATGCAGGAACTACGTTTATGAGGAAAAATGTTCCCTTTACCTTTTACACTATGTGGCCAAGTAGCCAGATCACAAACAAAGCAAAGAATGAGGTCATGAATTTAAGGCTTTTTACAGAAAATAAGGAATGCAATCATAAGGAGGAGGATGAGTTGAAACAGTAATATTTTAATAAAAAAAGAATGGAATGGACCAAATTGGAAATTTAACCTAGAGAGCACATCCAGAACGTTACTGCTGCCACTCTGCTTTTTACACAACTTTCAATAAAATTCAAATAGGGAAGACAAGCTTACTGTAAATTACAACAGATAAAGTACAAATAGCCATTGAGAAAGACTGAACTCATAGAGGAAGGAAATGGCCTCTTGTTAGACCTAGAATTTAGGAAATGGAAGAAAATTCAGGCTTTTTACTTTGAATTGAGTATTGCCTTAGTCCTTTTGACCTCAAGACCTTATAAATGCTTGGGTCACATGTTTCCAGCTCTGTAAATTGAGAAGAGTGCTCTCTCTATGTGACTTCACTCAGTAAATACTATTCGATCAATCTCAAAACATTCTGCTAGGACCTAGGAAAACTGCAGAGAAAGGCAGTCATCTGCAAATAATTCAGCTCTGTGTCAGAATCCTTTACATGAAATAAAACCTCACCAGTCCTTACTTCCAGGCTATCTGTGTCAATGACTGTAGGTCCAAAATTATCCTGACACATTCTTAATGGTGGTATAAAGAATCCTGGGAGCTTCCTAGGATTTGACCTTCCTAATTTGTCCACAGATTATTGTTCTGTGAGCAGTATCTCACTTACTGCTCCATATTTTATGACCTAAATGACCCTGCCAATATACTAAGCAGTTATATATCTCCCAAAGGGTCTACCATTTTGACCTGCACACACAGGTGTACTAGCAGAGTTTTGGTCCATGTTTAGCTTCTACCTTTAAATCCTCCAGGTTTAGGCTATTTATGCATAGTCAAGAACAGAAGACACACCCCTCTGGAGTTCATTTTCAGTTTATCTAACAGCTACTTAGGATGAAACATGCTTCAATCCAGGCTCAGTGTGCATTCGTCCCCGCATCCCCACACACTTGAGAAGAAGACAAACATTTATTTAAAATACATTACGGTTTGTTTTTCAAGAAATATGGCATTACAATATTATTATTTTTGTTAATTCCTATTATATGGTAAGGCACATTAAACAAATAATGAGGAACTTATAGATTCAGTCTATAAAATGTAATAGCTAGGCTTATGTAGGTACAATTTTGCCATGAAGTGAAATGCTGATACTCCAGTGCAAGAATAATCATAAATTTAACACCCTAAACTATGTATTAAGAGATAGGCTTGGTAGCTGAAGGCCAACTGATTCCAGAAAATGATTGCAGTCTTAATCTAGGTTTCGAGCTGGTTTAAATTTCTCCATTTTTAAAAAGCAAACCCAAATAGGATTTTCCCTTATTAGTCCCATGAGCCATTTCATGTCACCTATTTTGTAATTGCATAATTGTAGAATAGTTTGCAGAGATTGTAGATGGGATAAGAGTAGGGTGTGGGTCAGCAGGCAAGTGAGGAAGGGGAAACAAGAGGATTAAGAAAGATAATTTTCTGGGCTTCCCTGGTGGCGCAGTGGTTAAGAATCCACCTGCCAAGGCAGGGGACACAGGTTCGAGCCCTGGTCTGGGAACAATCCCACATGCCGTGGAGCAACTAAGCCCGTGAGCCACAACTACTGAGCCTGAGCTCTAGAGCATGCGAGCCATAACTACTGAGCCCACGTGCCACAACTACTGAAGCCTGCATGCCTAGAGCCCATGCTCTGCAACAAGAGAAGCCACCACAGTGAGAAGCCCGCACACTGCAACGAAGAGTAGGCCCCGCTCGCCACTAGAGAAAGCCCATGCGCAGCAATGAAGACCCAACGCAGCCAAAAATAAATAAATTTAAAAAAGAAAAGATATGAGCATTTCACTATACATAAATTATATCTCCATTAAAAAAATTTTTAAAAAGAAAGAAAGATAATTTTCTGGAATGTCTTTAGGTGAAGAACTCGAAACCCATGTGATAGAAGGAAAGCTCAAGAGAGAGAAAGGGTTAGATTTAAAGATATCAACCTATTTCTGCCCTGGTTGAGAATGTAATTTCTATTGGTGTCATTTAGGAGATACAGAGACCCTAGCCCCATAGAGACTAATGTCCGTTTCTTACTAAGTCATTAATGGACTGTTAGTGACTTGGATTTCCAGAAAGGCTCCTAAAATGGACAGAGTGGTGGCAATGCCCCTTTTGTTCTCCTCACTTCCTTCTTCCTGATGGATGGAATAATATCATAGCAGCCAGTGCTCCAGTGACACAAAGGACAGTAAAATGACCTTGTAAAATGTACATCATGTACTAGAAAGGTAGAGCCAAAAGATGAAAGGAACCAAACTAGTAATGACTATATATATCCCTGGATTGCTGGCTTTATTAAGAGAGAAAAATGAACCTCCAGCTTTTCAAACCACTGTGAAGTTAGGCTGTCTTTTAACGCAGCTATGCCTAATCTAAATGAGTTACTGGTCTCTCTTGACACTTTAGAAGATGTGACAATGTTTGGGCCCATATCCATATGACATGGTGGGCAGACACCTGGTGACCACCAGCTAGCGTTTATCCTGTTCCCCACCACCTCTGAAAGGGCTTCCCTAGGCAAAATCTATCCAGTTTTAGGCCTGCCTCTTTTGATATTTCAGTTGGCACTACAGCTCCAAAGCACACAAAGAATGCTACTTAGAGAATAAAACCTTTTCTTTTGGGAAATAGAGAGAGCAAGGGAATGAAAGACAGAGAGAAAGTGTTTTACATTTCTATTTCTCATATTTCAGACTTTAAGTCCAAGCAATTGGACACACCAGGCAGAGCAATTTACACCAGAAACATTGCCAACACATGACAAACCATTACTATAGTTATTTTGTAAATACTTATCATTTCTGCAATACTTTATTTTACAAATTGATATTATCAACAGTTTATGAATATTCATAGATTCGTAAGAATGAAATTCTGACAAAGCGATATTTGGAAGAGAAGTAGCTTTATAATGTAAAGATACTTTGTGGCATTTGCAAAATATACACATTTTGAACACTAGTAAGATATGGTATCGTCTGACTGTAAAAGCATGCACTTTTGAAGAAAAATATGCCTTTTGACTTGTTGAATACAACCAAGTCAGTTCAGGCTTTTCAACCTGTTAATAAGCATGTTTTCCAAAAGAAAAATCACAGAAATAAGTCCTCTATTAATTTCTAGCTAACTGTGGGCTAGCACAGATTCAGATAGTTTTAAGAGTTTGAAGATGGATCAGTAGTTTCTTATGATATGGATAAGAACTTAACAAAAATACTCTTTGAAATGTGCACTTATTACACTGATCTAACTTTCGCCATTTCTCAGATGAACATATCAGTGTAAGTGAATTATTCGGTAAAAAATGAAACTTAATTATCTTTAATGTTAGTACGGTTGAAAGTTCTCTAGAAAGAGTGATTTGAATATACTTTGAATCAGCTTGATATAAACGTTTCTGAACATTTTACATTTTTCATAGGAAAATTCCTTTCTTTTTACATGTTAAATATATATATTTACTTTTTTGCAATCAACCAATAATATATGCTCGGTAATAAAAATCATTGCACCTCGCTCCAAATTTCAGGGATGGTTATCAGACTAACTGAAAAATTGAAAGCAAATATGTATGTAGAAAAAAGTAACCCCTATAGAAAACATAAAAGTTTAGATGATCCATGCATTTATATAATATGGTTCCTAGAGCATTTTGGCTAAAGAAAATTTGATTCAGACCTTCAAAAACATAGTTAAACACCATTCTCAGGATTCCGTGAACTTTAATCTGTTTGGGTGATTCTAGTCCACTGGGAGAAGCTTTGGAATTTCTGGGAGCATTTTTTTTAAGTGTCTAACGTGGAAGAATGAATACTAGAGGCCTGTGGGTGCTAAATATTCTACAATGAGAGGGACAGTATCTCAAAAGAAATGTTGTCTTGTGAAATATCCACAATGATGTGCCTCCTGAGAAAACAGTGATTGATCCAGGTGTTATACATAATGGGAATGGTTAAACTCAATGACTTATATATATATATAAATTTATATGTATAATTTATATATATTATTACAATTTATATATATATTGATACATATATATCAATAGATAGGAACTTTTAATCAAAAGATAATCCACTAAATCTGCCCTTCTACTACTGGAAGGAAAGGTAGTCCAGACATCTTTTTTTTTTTTTTTTTAACTTATTTATTTTTGGCTGTGTTGGGTCTTCGTTTCTGTACGAGGGCTTTCTCTATTTGCGGCAAGCGGGGGCCACTCTGCATCGCGGTGCACAGGCCTCTCACTGTCGCGGCCTCTCTTATTGCAGAGAACATGCTCCAGACGCGCAGGCTCAGTAGTTGTGGCTCACGGGCCTAGTTGCTCCGCGGCATGTGGGATCTTCCCAGACCAGGGCTCGAACCCATGTCCCCTGCATTGGCAGGCTGATTCTCAACCACTGCGCCACCAGGGAAGCCCAGACATTTTTTTTTTAATGCCAAAATATGTTTTTAGGCAATGTCTCAAAGCTTCTTAACCTAATTTATACTCTTTGCCCCATTTAACACACCATTCTTTTATCCTTATTCCAAAATCTTTCTGTACCACCCAGCAACAAAACCCATTCCTTCATTACATTTATGCTAAGGCATAAATATTATCATGATTTTTTTCTCAAGGGTAATTACACTGTAACAGACATTCTAATCTCTTTCCTTTGCTCCCCCTCTCTGTTTCTCTCTCTCTCTTTCTCTTTCTGTTGCAATTTGAAACTAGGCAAGTGAGCACTCTGCATATAGAACATTTTCCAGGACACCCAGGACTTAAAGCAGACACATGTGTGGTTGTTACTCAAGAAAGATGCATTATCTTTGCTTCCTATGAGCAACCACACTAAAAAAAAATCTTCATTTACTAAACATTTAAACTAAAATGATATATGCAGGCTCTCACCAGAGAACATGCTTTGTTTTAAATCTATTCCACATTTTACATATTGCTGGGCTTTTTATAATAAGGTACATTGCTTATCAGGCTAAAAAATAAGTACAACAATGTAAGAATCAAAATTGCCTCTAATTAGTAATACAAAATTCACAAAGTGAAGAAGCAAATGGTTACTATATTTTAGTATTCTTCAGCATAATGTAACACCTGGCCATAATAGTATTGTAAGCCAAAAAATTCATAAGTAATGCCACATGACTAGTGGCTAAGTAAAACTATGGTGTTTGAAAGTGAGATGATCCTGGAAGTGTGTCCGCAGCATCACTTCACATTAAAGGATACAATTTGGTTCAATTAAAACTTGATGATTCTGGTATAGAGAATGGTCATGGTGACTTATGCAAAATTAAACTCTGATTTTAAGCAGTTATAACTGAAACATGGCTATTACAAAAATAATGCAAATGAAATTGAATATCAAAAATGTTTTATTCTCCTTGTTTGATGCTTACGTACTTATATGTATGTGTGTAGCTGCACATAATTAATACATTTCCCTATCTTTAGAAAGAAAGTGAATGACAAGTCCCCAACCACTTTATCATTCTATTCAGAAACCTCAACTTTTTCTCAGTTCCCCACCGTGTCTAATTTGTTCCCACATTCTCTGTATTCCACCCCATATGACTATCTCTCAAATCTGTGCCCATTTCTCCATCACTACTGACACTACCTGTTTCAAATTTTTCCACTTGAACATGCTCTAAATAACCTAGCCTTCAGTGTATTTATGAGCTTACCATTTTGTTCTTAGTTGTGATTTCTAGAACACAACTCTAACCATATTAGTCCTTCCTTCAATGGCTCCTCACTGCCTTCAAACCAAATCCAAATTCTTTTTTTATTATTAATTTTTACTTTGTTGTGTTAGTTTCTGCTGTACAGCAAAGTATATGTGTACATATATCCACTCTTTTTTGGATTTCCTTCCCATGTAGGTCACCACAGAGTGCTGAGTAGAGTTCCCTGCACTATACATAAAGTAGGTTCTCATTAGTTATCTGTTTTATACATAGTAATGTATATATGCCAATCCAAATTCTTAACGTGCAAGTCATTTAAAGGCTTGGTGCTGACCTACTGATCCAGTCTCATTTCTGTAGAAGATGTTTAGCAACATCTAATATTTGATTATTATAACTGGAAGAGGGTGCCACTGGCTTCTATGGGTAGAGACCAGAGGTGCTGCTAAACTTCCTACAATGCACATTCAGCCCCTAGGGAAGCCCCTATCTAGTATTCTTAATATCTCCAGTCATTATTATGAAAGCGTAAAATGTTTACTCACTAAAAAGGAAACAGTAAGTTTAGTATTATTTACAAAGAACTATAGTCTATAGTAAATATTCAAACACTGGAAAACTCCAGCGAAAGTACTAGGTGGCATTTGAATAACACATCATTCAGATCTCTTAGTAAGGTAAGAGCAACACACAGAATCACTTGGAAAATTGCCAAATTAGGGATTTATTTTGCCTCCAAAACTTGACATTTCTTGGAGCACTTATAGGATTTGTATACAGTAAGTACATTAACTTCTTAATATGTATTTTATTTGTAAGAACAACTCACCTTCAGCCATAGACAAAGCCACAAACATACAGTATGATGTGGAAATAGTTACAACCAGGACTGACAGTAGACTGTGACCACATCTTTTCTACCTGCTACTGTCCTAGTTCCCCAAAATGTTGGCCTTAACCTTCTGCTCTATGTTGGCATTTCCTGCTTATTTATATGAATTTTTCTTACTTTTCTGATTTCCCAACTGTTTGTTCTCAGGAATAAGATTCAGAAAAAACATTTAAATTTGCTAAGAAATATAAGGAAGAAATTCCCACTTTTGGAAACTAAGCTACACAATTATTCCTTCCACAAGTCATGGTCACTAAGTTATTCTCACAGTTTGGGGTTTTTCATGTGCTGCTCCCTCTGCCTGGAATGCCCTGCCCTTCAATCTTCATGGGACTCATTTGATTCATTCTTCAGGTCAAAGGTGGAATGTCCTTTCTTGAATGAGGGCATGTAGGACGGCCTTACTTAGTCAGT
This sequence comes from Mesoplodon mirus, assembly GCF_964341445.2. NCBI lineage: Eukaryota > Metazoa > Chordata > Mammalia > Artiodactyla > Ziphiidae > Mesoplodon > Mesoplodon mirus. The sequence continues at coordinate 188,694,226 of NC_138978.1, forward strand.
CTCTAGTTCTAATCATTTCTTTCTTTCTATCTACCTATCTATCTATTATCTATCTATCTATCTACCTATTTATCTATCATCTATTTACCTATCTATCTACTTATCTATCTCTATCTCTATCATCTATATGTGTCTCATCAAACTATAAAGGTATATATTGTATTTACTTAGGTGTTCACGCATTCAATATCTGTTTAATAGGTGACAGCCATTCAACATATTAGCCGGAAAGAATCATACCCATTCAAGCTTTGATTTCCATAAAAAAAAATGTTCTATTTTTTTTGTTTGGAACCACTTGAAATGTTAACTAAAATGATGTGTACTTCATGAGGGGAACACACCATGATTATTTTGTTTAATTCTATCTTTAGGTTTGAGCAGAATTCCTGGAATTTGGGAGGGTAGTGTATAAGCATTTCTTAAATGAATGGTGTATACCTATACCTATTCAGCCGCTTCTGTGATCTGGCTTTAATAAAAGAGAGAAAAATCTAATATTGTCTTTTTTATTGAAGTATAATTGATTTTACGATGTTGGGTTAGTTTTAGGTGTACAGCAAAATTATATATATATATATATATATATATATATATATATATATATATATATATATATATATATTCTTTTTCAGATTCTTTTTCCCTATAGGTTATGCCAAAATATTGAGTACAGTTCCCTGTGTGATATAGTAGGTCCCTGTTGGTCATTTATTTTATATACAGTGGTGTGTGTATGTTAATCCCAAACTCCTAATTTATCCCTCTCCCCTCTTTCCCCTTTGGTAACCATAACTTTGCTTTCTATGTCTGTGGGTCTATTTCTATTTTGTATACAAGTTCATTTGTATAAGTTTTTTAGATTCCACATATAAGCAATATCATATGATATTTGTCTAATATTGTCTTTCGAGGCCTAGGGCCTGATAAAGAGTTCAGCGTTTATCAGACTTTAAATAACAATTCTTCCATTTAGGCTCAGTGGAAGGTATCTGAAAGGACAGCAACAGATCCCAAGTGTATTAGTTGCCTGTAACAATTCTGTAACAAATTCCCAGAAACCTAGTGGCTTAAAACAACACAAAAGTGTTCTCTTAGTATTCTGGAGGTCAAAAGTCTAAAATGGGTTAGCATGGTGGCGTTCCTTCTGGGGGCTCATTGTGAACAATCTTTTAAATGCCTTGCCTTTTCTAGCTTCTAGAGGCTGACTGCATCCCTTGGCTCATGGCTCCTTCCTCTGTCTTCAAAGCCAGGAGTGTAAGCATCTTCAAATCTCCCTTCTTCTCTTACCTTTAATGCTATGGTAACATTTTGTTCTCTAATTCTGACCCTCCTACCTTTCTTATAAAGATACTTATAATTAGATTAGGTCCCTTTGGATAATCCAGGACCATCTCTTCATTACAAGGTCCTTAACTTGATGACATCTGCAATGTCCCTCTTGCCATTTAAGTAACATATTCCCAGGTGTAGCAGATTAGGGGATTAGGGGTGAGCCATTATCCTCACTACCACACCAAATAATCCAGTTCTCCTATTTGAATGGAAAGTAATTACTCATTCACTTATTCACTCATTTAACAAATATGCAGTTCACTCAAGGAACTGCACTAGGCAAGATTCCCTTAAGGTACTGGAAGGAGAAGGATGATAGGTCAGAAAACTAGGTTAACAGTTACCATATAGAATGAGAGTGATAAATGCTTTCACAGAGGAAAGGAGGAGGCTTTGGGAATGGCCAGCACCACTCCTAATAGTGTTTATTAGTGTTAATAGAGACTCTCCCCGCCCAAGAATCATAATTTACTTTAATAATCAAATTTTTATTTTATATTCAAATGGTTAGCACAGATAAAGGTAACTATAAGTTTCACAGAACTATGTTAGTCGCCAAAAAAAGTCCTGCACATCTTTTTTTAAGACATTTTGAAACTGACCTCATTGAGTCAACTATTTAACCTAGATTTTTATTTGACTAATGTCTGTGTTTTTAAAGGTTTTATCTTTAAATAAATGAGATTTTTAATGTAATTTCCACAGAAACTTTGATTGTAGTATTATTTCACTAGCATTTCACTTCAACACTCTATGTTTAATACAGGATTTGGGGTCATTTTAGCTTAAAATTTCCACAGTTGGGATGCTGAATGTAAGGCCTTGGTGTACTCCTGAATCTGTATTTAGTGTAGCGTCTTTTAAGAACATCAAAATGCAAGAGCGCTGTTTAGTAAAGAATTTAACCCTGTTCCATAAGAAGTCTAGCCTTTACCCTTAGCTCCTGGGAAGTTATTTTTGTTTTCCTTGGGATAGCCAGATATTCATAATGTGATTCAGAGTGAAGACAGGTCACTTTTCAAAACTAAAACACTGGGCTTCCCTGGTGGCACAGTGGTTGAGAGTCCGCCTGCCTATGCAGGGGACATGGGTTCGTGCCCCGGTCCAGGAAGATCTCACATGCTGCGGAGCAGCTGGGCCCGTGAGCCGTGGCCGCTGAGCCTGCGTGTCTGGAGTCTGTGCTCTGCAGCGGGAGAGGCCACAACAGTGAGAAGCCCGCATACCGCAAAAAAAAAAAAAACAACTAAAAGACTAACTGTGATTTAGGGTGGAGGCTTTTGGTCATGCAGTATCAGTACACATAGAGACTGAGAACCACGTGGGCAAGCAATCAATCATGTCTACATGATGGCGCACCAATAAAAACTCTGAACACCATGCTTGTGTGAGCTTGGCAATACCTCACGAGTATTATCACATGCTGAAGTTAGGAAAGCAGCACAAACCAACTCCATAGGGAGAAGACAAGGGAAGCTCCACATTTGATAAGTCTTCAGATTTCACCCCATGCAGTTCTCTTGTGGCTGATTTTAATCTATACCTTTTCCCTTTAATTAAATATAAGTGAGTATAATAGCTTTCGGTGAGTTCTTTGAGTTTTCACTTTCCACTCTCCTCCCCAACACACACACACACACACACACACACAAATAAGCCTTGGAGAACAGAATATATGTCTTTCTTGTTTACCATTTTAAACTCGCTGTCTAGCACAATATGATCTACATGACACTCAACAAATATTTTTTAAATGGATAAATGACTATTTATGCATGGTTGTTCTATTTTGATCTCAAAATAAAGTGCCATGCCTATGTTTGTTCACCGTATAAGAATTACTATTGTCTAGAAAATACAAACATACATACACATATATAATTGCACATGGACACATTTAACCTTGGGAAAAATAAGTGAATTCACATATAATAACTTATTATTTCTGTTCTTGTTGCAGGTCCCGCTGAGATAATTTAAGTAAGAGGTTACTCTTCAAGTCAAAAGACTGTGGTTTAAATAAATCCATGGGGCCCACAGCAACAAAACAAGTAGCCTCTTTCAGTTGGGAAAAAGAAAAAAACTTTTTTAGTTGTGCAATCCACAACTAAAAAACAATCTCAGGACAGTAATAGTTCATTCTTACTAACTGAACTGTTTCTCTAGCTACTTCTGTTAGAGCTGCAGGTTTTTAAAGGATTTTCCCCCGCAGATGTGTATAGTAGTCTATCAGAATACATTTATGTTCTATAAAATCTATATAAATCATGAGTAAGAAAAATGATCAAAGAAACTTAAAAGGCAATAATTTTGGCCGTTTTGACAAAATTGGAATAATATCATAACCACACAGGTAGAAAAATATTCTGAAATGAGAAAAGTACTTGTACTTAGAAGGAGCACAAGAAATAGTTGATTTACTTCCATTTCTGAAAGTGGATTTCTTTTTATAATTCCATTGATAGTTTTAATCTTGTTTTAAAATTCATGTAAGATATTTGACATTTATGATTACACTCTAATATATGGCAATATGTATGTGTATCTTTGTATTACTAAAAATATTTTCATGTTTTATATCTCTCCCATTGAGCTTCAGCCAAAACATTTTTCAGTGTTTGCAGTCTGTCAACAATCTGTTAGGTTCCAAGGACATAAAGATGAATAAAACACAGGCGCTCTCCTCAAGGATCACAGTGTAATTGTGTGTGTGTGGGAGGGGAAATTAGATAGCAAAATAAATGATACAGTAAAAATATATCATTTCTTCAGATTGACTTTTAACTTATTCCAGCATAACTGTTATGCAGTGTTATTATTTTCTACAATATAATTTCAAGGGATACATTAGTTTCCACTGTAAATATATAATTAGTATGACCAATCCCCTATAACAGAACATTTATTTCTTTCTATTTTGTATGTTGCTCTATAATGTTTCAGTTAAAGAAAGATATTTATCTCAGCATTTCTCTTTCCCTATCTCTCTGGACCTCTGGAGCTAGATCAGTTTAGGGAATATAGACTTTTTTGTATACAATAATAAGGTAATGAGGTGATATAATCAAGGTTAAAGTTGATGAATTAAATTACTTAGAAGGGTATAAAGCAATATTCGAGCATAAAGACTGGAGAAAGGGTGACAAATTCGGAGAATCTGACAAAAAAATAACATTAAGATAGAACAATAAGAAGTGGTACTGATTGGATAATAGAGGTTAGAAGGGAAAGACATCAACTATGATGAGTTTTGGCCTGCAAGGCTAGTTCAGTTACATATAATGTCAAGAGGCTACTATGTGTCAAAGGCTACTAGGTATTAATATGACAAAAAAGAAGTAGTCACCATCCCTACCTGTTATGGACTAAATGTTTGTGTCCCCCAAATTCATATGTTAAAGCCCTAACCTCTAATGTGACTTGAAGATAGGTTCTTTATGGATGTAATTAGGATTAGATGAGGTCATGAGGGTGGGGCTCACATAGTGGGATTGGTGCCCTTATAAGAAGAAGCAGCAAAGAGCTTGCTCTCTCTTCTTTCCAGCACAAAGAAGAAGTCATGTGAGCACACAGCAAGACAGAGGTATCTTACGAGCCAGGAAGAGAGACCTCATCAGAAACTGTCCATCTTGGCACCCAGATCTCAGACTTCCAGCTTCCAGAACTGTGAGGACATAAACTACCCAGTCTATGGTATTTTGTTATGAGGGCATGAGCTGACGAATATTCTACCCTTGGAATATAAAGTAGTAAACACAGCCTTAAGTTAATAAATTGACTCATGCTATGGGATATGCATATATATAGCATAATATAACAGCATATCAGAGGGAGCCTTAGCTGATCCTGGGAATTCAGGGAAATCTTATTTTCCATAAGATATTATGCTTAAGCCAAAATCTCAAAGGACAAGTAAGAATTAACCAGGAGCAAAAAGTTATGAAGGGATTTCTCATTAGAAGAAATAGCATAAGCAAAAACATGACTAGTCTCAGAAAATCCAAACTGTTTGGTACTTGTGAAAAGCAGAATTCTAAAAAAGACTCTAAGATTTCCTCTTTCTTCTCTTGATTCCAGAAAGAACTGTGAACATGACGGGATATCACTGCTGTGATTAGGTTATTAATCTTCCAACTTTGAGTTCAGCAAAAGGGAGATGATCTGGGAATACCTGAGCTAACCAAAGAAGCCCTTAACAGGATTCGGAGCTTTTATGAAGAAAGAGATACTGAGGTGTGAGAGAGCATGTGGACAAGGCACATGAAGGAGAACTACGAGAGGCCTGAAGTGGCTGAGAGTAACCCTGGGCCTACAGCCAGCAAAGAATAGAGACCTCAGTGCTACAACTGCAAAAACCTGAATACCGTCAGCAACTGTGTGAGTTTGAATGATGATCCTGAGCTCCAGAAAGGAATGCACAGCCCAACCAATGCCCTCATTTTCACATTAAACTGAGCAGAGGGACCCAGCTCACCGAAGTCCAAATTCCTGACCCACAGAAATAGTAAGTCAGTGTTGTTATAAGTGAGTAACTTGGTGGTAACTAGTTAGGAAGAAATAGAAACCTAATACATTATTAGATACCTTAAAATAAGAAACCAGCAGAGGCAAGATATAGGAGAGACAGGTAGGATTTTCGTTAATCTTCTGGAGGCTTTTAAGGAGCTTGGACTTCACTGTGTGGATTATGAAGACCCTCTGAGTGACTATAAGCAGGGGCACAAGTCAGATTTACTCTGTGCAAGGTTGCCCTGGCTGCAGTATAGAGGATAGATATGAGGGCATTACTACTGACCATGTGCGAGGCTACTCTGATCCCCTGGCAGATAGACAGGAGAGCTTGCCTAGAGCAGTAGTAGTGAGAATAAAGTGAATGCATTAAACAAGATTAAGAGGTAAGAGGACAGACATGGAGATTTTTGAATGTGGTGGATGAAGGAAGAAAATTTTCTGGAATGACTCCCAGAATTCTACCATGGATGTCCAAGTGAATGGTGGGCTATAATCTTTAATAGGAGCACAAGGGAAGGTGGAGATTTGGCTTGGCAGATGGGAAGAAATAATGAATTAAACGTTGGAAATACAGTATTTGGGTGTCTACAGAACAGAATGTGAAGGAAAAATGATGTCCCAGATCTGTTGTATGTTTTTGTGTGAATGTAATTCACAACATCCTTCTGGGAAGAAATGAGCACTTCCTATAAAATATTCAATCAACGATAAGATAAACTTTTCATGGTATTCAGACTGATTCTGAGAAACCAATCTCCCTCCCACTCAGCTGTCAATCAAGAGTCTAATGATCTAAGTTTTTTTTTTTTTTCTGTTTTATGTTTGTAAGGATGTATTCTGACTCTTCTTTTCCTATAGATGTCTCTAGCAAGCATGAATCTGAACTGGCCTATTTCAGAAATCTGCCCTAGTATTAACTTTGAAATAATACTTGAATGTAAGCTCCTATCTAAATGTTCTGAACATTTAATTTTAGAAAGTACAAATGGATCTGCCTGGCAAGAAGTTAGTTATATCATGGAACCTATCAGGCTACAAGAGGGAGATATTGGAGCACAGGAAGGAGACAGAAGTGTGACAATCAAAAAGCTAAGAACTAGGGGAATAGAGAATAGTCTTGCTCTGTGAAAATATGGATCAAAATGTAACTATTATGTTTTGTTGTAATGGTAAATCTAACATATATTAAATACATAATATATTATAATACTTGCAAAACTGCCTTTGCAAATATCTTTTATAGTAAAGCTTAAAAACTGAAATTTGGCTACCAACCCACTGAATCTACAGAAACAAATTTAAAGGAGAGTGAAAAGAAGGAATGACCGAGTGAGAAAGAGACTGTCTAGACTATTAATTTTCCTGCAGATACAATTGCCCTAAAAGAGCTGGCTGGGGTCTTCCCTGGTGGCGCAGTGTTTGGGGGTCCGCCTGCCAGTGCAGGGGACACGTGTTCAAGCCCTGGTCCAGGAAGATCCCACACACCGTGGAGCAACTAAGCCCGTGTGCCACAACTACTGAGCCTGCACTCTAGAGCCCGCGAGCCACAACTACTCCAGCCCGTGTGCCTGGAGCCCGTGCTCCGCAACAAGAGAAGCCACCGCAGCGAGAAGCCCGCACACCACAACGAAGAGTAGCCCCCGCTCACCGCAACTAGAGAGAAAAGCCGGCACGCAGCGACAAAGACCCAACACAGGCCAAAAAAAAATAAATTAAAAATAAATAAATAAAAATAAAAGAGCTGGCTGAAAACTCCATGAACTGATAAGAATCAAATTTGGCCTGGAGTCAGTTGGCCACCAGCACGTTCACCTCAATTAAAGTCAAAGGTGACATGGGAGAATGGGTTGTTTATTTCACCAAAAATCAAAGCTGTCCCATGAGACATTAAATCACTAAAAGATCCTAATTTTAAAATCCACTGTAATAACTAACACAATCAGAACTAACCATTTCTGATTGTGTTAGTTAGCAAGTCAGTGAATATTAATTTATTAAGAAAGTCTCAAGCAAACCAGATTCTGCCTGATTCCTGAGAATGAAGTTAGCCCCACAACAGAAGCCGAAGCTGCCCTCCCCCTCCATGAAATCAGCAGTGACTACTCTGTATGAGGTGTTGGTGATTGTCTGAAAAAGGCTTTGTGCTCATCCAGCCATTCATTCATTCACATGTCCACGCATGTACACATTAATTTGATTGCCTTCTACGCTTTTACTTTGCTAGGTGCTAAGGATGCAATGATGGAAAAGCCAGACAGAATCCCTGCCCTCGTGAAGCTATTTTTTCAGGGAAAATGACTGTTAAATATTATAAGATTAATATTTCTAGTAAAATATCAGAAATGATACAAGAGAACTATAAGAGAGACAGAGAGAGAGAAAAAAAGAGAATGAGAGAATATATATATATATATATATATATATATATATATATATATATATATACTATCAAATTTTAAGAGATGAAGGAAAACTTCTTTGAAGAAATTTGGGTTGATGGTGAAGAACAGAAGGAAAATAACTAGAAAAGGTGGGATAAAGGCTTTCCAATGAATGAGGCATGAAGTATCATAGGCAGTGTATCTTTCAACACCTACTCATAAAAGTAGCTTGTCCAGAGAAGCTGTGAGTCAGATGGGAAAGGACCAGATAAAATATTTGGAAATTTTCTGTTGCTTGATACTTTGTCCCAAGTCTCAAACGATTACTAGGATAAGTCTAGTTAGGATCTGTCACCATACAAAGATATTACATAATAGTTGACTATATTCCCCACACTGTACATTTCTTTTGTAACTGGAAGTTTATACCTCTTCATCTCTCTCAGCTATTTCTCTCATCAACCCACTCTTCTCTCAGAACCACTTGTTTGTTCTCTGTATCTATGGCTCTTTCTGTTTTGCTGTATTTGTTCATTTGCTTTGTGATTCCACATATAAGTCAAATCATACAGTATTTGTCATTCTCTGCCTTATTTCACTTAGCATAATAACCTCTAGGTCCATCCAAGTATGTGCTGTGGTTTTAAAACCCATTTATATAATTTCTATAACTAGCTTGCTTGAAAAATGTTGAGTCCAAGACAAGCTTTACATGAACTACGAGCTTACTGACTAGAATATTTGTAAATTTTTAGGTCTGAATTTCAATGTAATGCTTCATATTAATAAATATGTGATGTTTTATGACAATGTTTGAACTAATAATTGAGTCATTTATCATCACAAAAAAGGACCTGAGTAGACAAACATTTGTACCTTTGTGAGTAATCTGAATTTTGCTTTATAACTCATCCTGGAGACTGTTGCCAAGGATTTCTTGGCTTAATGCATTTCCAGTATCACACTCCTCACCCTGCCAACATGCACAACATCCCCTGGACCATCTTAGTGAAGGGAATAGAGAAGCATAGAAGGCAAGGGGATAGAAAAAAGGAAGATACTGCAAGAATGATTCCAAGCCATTCTCATACCCTTAACTTTTTCACAATAGTTGAATATATTCATGCAAACACACACACACGCTTACTTTCCTGATTCTTTGAAAATAAATTAGATTAAAAAATCAGTTAATCTACTCAAGAAGAAAAGGGAGGAAGCATAAGCAAGAAGGAAATAACCATAGACATTAAATATATAAATTTAATAAATTATAGGAAATGGCTTTGCACAACTCTATGCCAATAAACATGAAAACCTAGATAAAAATTGATCATTTCTAGAAAAATAAAAGAAAAATTTGTAGAAATTTACCAAAACTGAACCTAGAGGTTGACAAAATTCTAAACAAGTTAGAGAGATAGCGGAAAAATTTTGAAGAAAATAAAAGTACTCTGAGAAAACACACAATAGTGGCTTCAGAGGGTATTACTATCAGATACAAATCTTTGTATATTTGCATTTTTAGAAAGCCCTCACAAAACAAAATAATGTTTAGGAATAACTAGGCTTATGGGGAAATAGTTTAGAGGAGAGGATGCTTGGGGGCAATGGGAGAGGCTGGCCTGGCAGAGGCAGGACAGAGCCCGAAGTGGTGAGGCCTTCGTGCCCAGGCACAGGGCTGGATCACAGCTGACCTTCAAAGCTACACTGACCTTGAGAGCAACAGTCAGGCCCAGAGAATCAGGCATCGGGGACAAGCTCCTGAAGCCTTTCAGAGAGCCATATGAGCTCACGCATGATCACCTTGGAATAAGGGCTGTGCATGCCCAATATTCCACGTCAGGGACCTGCAACAAACCTCCCTGTCAGAAAGTCCTGTGTTTCTTCCCCGGGGTGCTCCAGGTCTGGGATAATACACATCTGCTGGCTGCTTAGACAGAAAGGGCAGCTGTGTGATGTCCAAGCCACAGCCCCATATAGTTCTGGAAGGATTCTGGCTGTCACAGGGTCAAGGCCTGTACCAGCTGGAAGGCAAACAAGAAAGTGCCCCTGGAACAAGAGGTGAATGCAGGCACCTATGTCAATGAACTTTTCCTTCAGCTGTTGTTATTTAGTGTTGTTACCCAAGATGCACAAAAAGAGTGTATATGAACCAATGTGACTACGGCATTATACTGTCATAATCCCTTTATTTACTCATTGTTTATGAGGTACTTTTAGTTTCTAAAACATGAATTACACTAAAACAGACCGTTGGAAAGAGCAGATAATTCTACATGCCATTTAAACTACTCCAGAGTGGGCTTCCCTAGTGGCGCAGTGATTAAGAATCTGCCTGCCAAGGCAGGGGACACGGGTACAAGCCCTGGTCCAGGAAGATCCCACATGCCGTGGAGCAACTAAGCCCGTGCACCACAACTACAGAGCCTGCGTTCTAGAGCCCGCGAGCCACAACTGCTGAGCCTGCGTGCCACAACTACTGAAGCCCGCAGGCCTAGAGCCCATGCCCTACAACAAGAGAAGCCACCGCAATGAGAAGCCCGCGCACCGCAAGGAAGAGTAGTCTCCACTGCAACTAAAGAAAGCTCGCGCACAACAAAGGCCCAACGCAGCCAAAAACAAAATAAATAAATAAATTTATAAACTACTCCAGAGCATAGATTTCTGCCCAAATAATCTTTTGATGAAGCAAGAGCAGATCAATAGAAAAATAAAACAACAAATATTGCACAAATATTTCATAGACCAAGCTCTACTGTAATATAATTAAAAATCTAGACAAAATATTAGAAAATAAATTTCAGGACTCTATTTAAAGAACATTATAAGTAAGAGGGATATTCTAAGAAGCCAGGAGGTACATAGAATATTAGGAAGTTTATTAATAAAACCCACAATATTACTATATCTGAGAAGAAAATTCAAATTATCTCCTTCTTGGATACTGAAAAGGGATTTGTCAAACTCAACAGTAATTATATGTAAAACAAACAAACAAACAAAAACAGAAACACTGAATAAAATAGAAATTGATGGGTAATTCCCTAATATGACTTACAAATGCAATTACCAAACATCTTCATTATTTGCTGATTTTGTATCTGTGATCTGCCTACTGGCTAAACTTTATTTGTAACCCTAAAGTCAATACCTGGGGCTCTGCTGCAGCCATTCTGGGACACACACATGCACAGGGCAGTGAAAAATTGGTGTTGTCCAAACTTGCACTTTCCTTGCTGAGGTCCAGTGGCACTGCTCTGCCTTCTTGTTTCAGCTGAACTACAGAGCCGGTCACCGGATGGAGACAGCAGGGGGCAGCGCACTGCGATCCAAGAACCAGGCTCTGCAGCCAGTTGTTCAGGACTGGCGTGCCAACTCCACCACCATTAGTGGGACAGTCTCAGGTAGGTCACTGAACCCTGCTGAATCTCGTTTCCTCTTTTGTACAGAAAGCAAATATCAGAATGAGTTGTTCGAGGACATAAGATTATAAGCTATGTGAGGTACGTCTGTACCCCCACATAAAACACACACATACATACATATTACCCCTAGGAGCAGTGGTTCAGTACAAGCATACCTCGTTTTGTTGCACTTTGCTTTAATGTGCTTCACAGACATTGCATTGTTTTACAGATTGAAGGTTTGTGGCCACCCTGAGTCAAGCAAGTCTATCAGCGCCATTTTTACAACAGCATTTGTGCACTTTCTGTTTTGGTGTGAACTATTTTGGTAACTCGCAATAGTTCAAACATTTTCATTATTATTGTATTTGTCATGGTGATTTGTGAGCAGCGATCTTTTTTTAAGGGAGGAACAGTATACGTATTTTATTATCATTTAAATACGTTTAAAAGAAAGTTGGTTTATGGTTCTTTCACTTTACATAAAGTGGTGTAACATAATGTAATTATAGACTGTGATAAGTTAGAGATACAGACTATAAATTCTAAATTAACTACTATAGTAACAAAACAAACAGTTATAGTGAATAAACCAGCAAAGGAGATGAAAAGTTGAGTAATAAAATATACTCAAACCAAAAGAAAACAGAAAAAAAAGAGGAAAATAGAACAAAGGAGATTGGGAAAAACAGAAGACAAATAACAAGATGGCAGATACTAAAATAACTATATTTAATAATAATGTCACATGTAAATTTGTTGAAATCCTGATTAAAAAGCAAGAATATGTCAAACTGGACTAAAAAATAAAAGCAAGAAGCTCTATGTAAATATAAAGAAACAAGCCAAGACTTGGAAACAGCATGTGTCCACTGACAGACGAATGGATTAAAAAATGTGATATACGGGACTTCCCTGGTGGTCAAGTGGTTAAGACTCCGCGCTTCCAATGCAGGGAACTTGGGTTCCATCCCTGGTCAGGGAACTAAGATCCTACATGCCGTGTGGCCAAAAAAAAATTTTTTTTTAAGTGATATATATATATATACACACACACGCATACACACACAGAGTGATCTTCGATGTTACTAACTGCAAAAAGATTACAACTCACTGAAGGCTCAGATGATGGTTAGCATTTTTTAGCAATAAAGTATTTTTTTCACTAAGGTATGGATTTTTTTTTAGACATAATGCTATTGCATAGTTAACAGATTACAGTATGATGTAAACATAACTTATATATGCACTGGGAAACCGGAAATTTCAAATAACTCACTTTATTGTAATGGTCTGGAACTGAACTTGCGGCATTGCCAAGGTATGTCTGTACTTGCCAATTCAGAGTTTGTGGTGATTTTATAGAACATAACTACCATGAAGAATGAGAACCGAGTGTGTAGATATATATTACATACATATATATAAAATACATACATAATATATATAATACATACATATATGTATATATATGTACACTATATATGTGTATCTTATATGTATGTGTGTGTATCACATATGTCTGAAAATTAAGTATGGTGTACACAGGCTAATGCTGGAGGCTTTATTACTAAGTCAAGCACATGGAAATCCTATAATCAGCTTTACTATCTAGCACAGTATTAGATGTTCTCACCAATGTAATTGGTCAAAAGAGAAAAATTAGAAGTATAAACACTCAAAAGGGAGCACTAAAACATTAATGTTTGCAGATGATATGATTTAAACCTGAAATTCCACTAGACTCAACTGAAAAACTACAAACAATAAATAATTCTTTCAGGTAGTGGGGTGTGAAATTAAAATACAGAAATCAATAGCCTTCAAGTAAACACACAATGACCAACTGAATATATAAGGTAAAAGAAGACCTTATTTATATTAGCAACAAAAGTAAAATCAAAAGTATAGGAAAAAGCAATGAAAAATGGGAAAAGACTACTTGAGAAAAATTTTAAACACTCTTAACAATGACAAACGTAGAATGAAACAAGTAGAAATATATACCACAGAAAGACTCAGCCTCATAAAGTTGTCATGTGCAGGATATACGGAAAAATAAATTGGCATAAATATCCAGAAAAACTTTGGGGAAAAAGGAGTGACATGGGGACATTAAGCCTACCAGAAAACAAACATAAAATTACAAATTGAGTTATTGACTTCTAGATTAACAGACCAACAAAATAAGCTAAAGTTTCAGAAATGGACTCACATACATATAGAAATTTACTATATCATAAAGGAAGCATTTCAGGTAGGACTGGAATTTTAAATCAATGGTATTGTGATAAATTCGGTAGTTATTTGTGAAATAATGGAGTTAATACCTCATCACACTCTAAAATGGATCAAAATTGATCAAAGACATATACATACATACATACATATAATTTTTAGATTTATTTCCAGCAGCAGTGTAGAAGACATGGCTAATTTATTTATGATCATGGAGTGGAAAAGGCTATTCTAACTATGCTTCAAAATCTAGAAGTCATAAAAAATATTTATTTCTACTTTATATAATTAAGAATCTATGCCTAGCTAACCCCCATCACAATAATCAAAGGCAAAAGGTATAACAAACTGAAAAAATTAGATTCATAGTACAGATAAAAAGTCTAACATACCTAACTTATAAAAAGCTCTATATATTAAAAGAAAAAGATAAATTCAATAGAAAATTGGTAAAAAATATGAATAGACAATTGTATATGTTGAGTAATAAGTTCATCACCCCATATAGCTGGATCCTGAAGAAATAGTCTTTGATGCTAACTTAATATCATTTGTTTATATACAGGTACAGAAAGTTCACTTTAAAAGCATGTCAACTTTCATTTCCACAATGATCGGAGAATAATTTCAAAAAGGTACTCTGGGGCTTCCCGGGTGGTGCAGTGGTTGAGAGTCCGCCTGCCAATGCAGGGGACATGGGTTTGTGCCCCGTTCCGGGAAGATCCCACATGCCACGGAGCGGCTGGGCCCGTGAGCCATGGCCGCTGAGCCTGCGCGTCCGGAGCCTGTGCTCTGCAACGGGAGAGGCCACAGCAGGGAGAGGCCCGCGTACCGCAAAAAAAAAAAAAAAAAAAGGCACTCTGAAATATTTGACTTCTGAAAATATTACCATTTTAAGGACACAGAATAAACAATGTTAGTGACTTTGTTTTTACATTTTAATTAATGAGAAATTTTAATTCTCCTTTCATGACATTCTTAATTTTAAATATACTATTCATCATAAGAAAAACAAAAGTTTCATCAGGCACACTATCTATCATATTCTTCTCTGATGACAAAAATATCTTAGTAATTTAATCAGAAAAGCACCCTTCTGATGACTGTGGACATCTTTAAATATTAAGGGACACACAATTTTCCAAGCCACAAACAAGTGTAACCACACTATTTTTTCCATTCTCGTAACAATCCAAGTAGTCAAAAATACCATATCCCCATTGTTTCAATGAAGAAAAAGAAGACTGCAAATTCTATCTCTGTAGTGTTTAATATGCATAATAATTGATGAACATTATTTTATTTTAATATAGTGGCAGCTCACTGAGAAAAAAGACCTAAACAACTTAAGTAACTGTTTACGTTTGGGTGTTCTGGGGTTTTTCATTCTGTCATTGTTTTGATTAAATGATATACAGAAGCAGCATGAAATCCAGAATGTTCAGTATACTCAAAGGAATGCACATTATTAAATCTCATATTAAATCTGTGAACTTTCCTCAGAATTTGAAGCAGGCATAACTAAATTAGAGCTGTTTAATGAAATCACATTATTATCTATCTGCCCATCTATTTATAACTTGTTTTCATAGATGTTTTTATAGATATTTTAAATTTTGTGTTTCAGTAAGCACTTTAAATGTGCTAGAAATTGTGTTATGAGCTTTATTTTTTTATTCTCATAACAATGCAACTAGTCAAAAATATCATCCCCATAATATCTGTGAAAAAACAGAGGATTATAAGTATTCATATCTGTTTTGATATGGAATAAAAATACGAAGTCTGATATCATAGCACAATTTCTTAAACAGCAGATAATATTGTCTCCTTAAAAATACTGTCATGGATATTCATCTATGATGAATGTACTTTATTGAACTTTTGATATAAACAAATGCAACTACCTTGCATGGATATTAATTGATATAAGTATGTTACATTAGTAAAATAATTTTACCTATTTAAAGGTTAATGTTTATGTTTATTTTTCTTTTAAACTCATTTTATCTTTCTGAGCCATGAGAAAGGAAAGAAGGCAGAGCTCAATACACAGGCAGGATTTAGGGCAGTGCTGTCCAATAGAATTTTCTATAATTATGGAATTGTTCTTTATCTCCACTCTCTTATATGATAGCCACTAGCCACATGGGAAGAATGGGTGAAGGTGGTCAAAGAGTGTAAACCTCCACTTATAAGATAAGTAAGTTCTGGGGAAGTAATGTACAGCATGGTGGCTATAGTAATGTACAGCATGGTGACTATAAGGTACTGTATACTTGAAAGTTGCTAAGAGAATAGATCTTAAATGTTCTCACCACACACACACACACACACACACACACTCAGACACAGACACAAGTTAACTATGTGAAGTGATGGCTGTGTTAACTAACCTTGTTTTGGTAGTCATTTCACTAAATCATCAAGTTGTAAACATTAAGCTTATAAATGTTATTTATCAGTCATATCTCAGTAAACCTGGAAGAATGTGTTAAATGTTATTTTATTGTTTTGACTTTTTAAAAGAAACTAATATAAGTGAAGAACTGAATTTTTAATTTTCAACAGCCATATGTGACCAATGGATGACGTATTGTACAGTGCACCTCTAAAGTTTATGCCAAACTACCACTCCATACATGGTAGACCTCCTGTCAACCTACACCCAAATATGTCTCTAATATGCCCACTTTTTTTTTCATCTTTCAAACCACGATAGCAACAAAGGGTACAATTTCTTTCAAATTAGTACACCTGTTCTACTCCCTAAAGTCCATTCTCCAGACAGCAATTAAAGTAAATCTTCTAAAACAAATTAACATAATACTTAATGGTGAAAGATTGAGAACTTTTTCCCTAAAATCAGGCACAAGACAAGGATGCCCACATTCACCACTCCTATTTAACACAGTACTAGAATTTCTAGCCAGAGCACTTGGTGTTGAAAAAGAAATAAATGGCATTCAAACTGGAAAGGAAGAAGTAAAACTATCTCTGTTTGCAGATAAAATGATCTTATAAAAAGAAAAGCCTAATGAATACACACACACACACACACACACACACTGTTAAAGCTAGTAAACAAATTCAGTAAAGTACAGGACTCAAATTCAACACAGAAAAATTTGTTGTATATAAATACACTAGCAATGAATAAGCCAGAAACTGTATTAAAAGAACAATCCTATTTACAATAATATTAAAAAGAATAAAATTACTTAGAAATAAACTTAGCCAAGGAGGTACAAGATCTGTATACTAAAAAGTAAAAAGCATTTCTAAAGAAATTAAAGAAGACCTAATAAACGGAAAGACATCCTATATTCATGGATTGGAAGAATTAATATTGTTAAGATGACAACATTACCCAGAGCAATTTAGAGATTCAATGCATCCCTATGAAAATATCAGCAGCATTTTTGAAGAAATGTAAAAATCCATTTTTAAATTCGTGTGAAATCTCAGAGGAGCTGAATAGGCAAAGCAATCTTAAAAAATGAATAACAAAGTTCGAAGACTCATACTTCCTGATTTCAAAATTTACCACAAATCCACAATAGTTAAAATATTATTGTAGGGGCTTCCCGGGTGGTGCAGTGGTTGAGAGTCCACCTGCCAATGCAGGGGACATGGGTTCGTGCCCCGGTCCGGGAAGATCCCCCGTGCCGCGGAGCGGCTGGGCCCGTGAGCCATGGCCGCTGAGCCTGCGCGTCCGGAGCCTGTGCTCCGCAGCAGTAGAGGCCACAACAGTGAGAGGCCCGCGTACGGCAAAAAAAAAAAAAAAAAAAAAAAAAAAATTATAGTACATGGAATAGATGTAGAGACCCGTGGAATAACATTTAGAGCCTAGAGATAAACTTTCACAACTACGGTCAACTAATTTTCGACATGGATGCTGAGACCATTCAGTGGAAAAGAACAGTATCTTCACAAACACTTCTGAGAAAATTGTACATCCACATGCAAAAGAGTGAAGTTGGAACTTTACCTTACACCAGATACATAAATTAACTCAAAATGTATCAAAGATATAAATAGTAGAGCTAACACTATAAAACTCTTTGAAGAAAACATAGGGGCAAATCTTTATCATCTTGGACTTGGCAATGGTTTTTAAATATGACTCCAAAAGCACAGCAGAAACAACAAGAAAGAGATATATTGGACTTCATCAGAACTAAAAACATGTATGGATCAAAGAATGCTATCAAGAAAGTGAAAAAGAGACTTCCGGGTAAAATGGCGGAAGAGTAAGACGCGGAGATCACCTTCCTCCCCACGGATACACCAGAAATACAGCTACACGTGGAACAACTCCTACAGAACACCTACTGAACGCTGGCAGAAAACCCCAGACCTCCCAAAAGGCAAGAAACTCCCCACATACCTGGGTAGGGCAAAGCGGAGAGATCCCCACACAGAGGATCGGTGCCGAGCGGCACTCACCAGCCCGAGAGGCTTGTCTGCTCGCCCGCCGGGGCGCGCAGCGCTGGAAGCTGAGGCTCGGGCTTCGGTCAGAGCGCAGGGAGAGGACTGGGGCTGGCGGCGAGAACTCAGCCTGAAGGGGGCTAATGTGCCACAGCTAGCCGGGAGGGAGTCCGGGAAAACTCTGGAGCTGCCGAAGAGGCAAGAGACTTTTTCTTCCCTCTTGGTTTCCTGGTGCGCGAGGAGAGGGGATTAAGAGCGCTGCTTAAAGGGGCTCCACAGACGGGCGCGAGTCGCGACTGAAAGCGCGGAGCCCAGTGACAGGCGTGGGACGCTGGGGCTGCTGCTGCCGCCGCCAAGAAACCTGTGTGCGAGCGCAGGTCACTGTCCACACCGCCCTTCCGGGAGCCTGTGCAGCCCGCCACTGCCGGGGTCCCGGGATCCAGGGGCGGCTTCCCTGGGAGAACGCACGGCGCGCCTCGGGCTGGTGCAACGTCACGCCGACCTCTGCCACTGCAGGCTCGCCCCGCACTCCGTGCCCCTCCCTCCCGCCCGGCCTGAGTGAGCCAGAGTCCCTGAAGAGGCTGCTCCTTTAACCCTGTCCTGTCTGAGCGAAGAACAGACGCCCTCTGGCGACCTACACGCAGAGGCGGGGCCAAATCCAAAGCTGAGACCCAGGAGCTGTGAGAACAGAGAAAGGGAAACCTCTCCCAGCAGCCTCAGAAGCAGCGGATTAAAGCTCCACAATCAACTTGATGTACCCTGCATCTGTGGAATACATGAATAGACAACAAATCATCCCAAATTGAGGAGCACAGAGTCAGTGCTGTGCCTCTGAGGTGGGAGAGCCAACTTCAGGACACTGGTCCACAAGAGACCTCCCAGCTCCACATAATATCAAACGGTGAAAATCTTCCAGAGATCTCCATCTCAACACCAGCACCCAGCTTCACTCAACGACCAGCAAGCTACAGTGCTGGACACCCTAAGCCAAACAACTAGCAAGACAGGAACACAACGCCACCCATTAGCAGAGAGGTGGCCTAAAATCATAAAAAGTCCACAGACACCCCAAAACACACCACCAGACGTGGACCTGCCCACCAGAAAGACAAGATCCAGCCTCATCCACCAGAACACAGGCACTAGTCCCCTCCACCAGGAAGCCTACACAACCCACTAAACCAACCTTAGCCACTGGGGACAGACACCAAAAACAACGGGAACTACGAACCTGCAGCCTGCAAAAAGGAGACCCCAAACACATTAACATAAGCAAAATGAGAAGACAGAAAAACACACAGCAGGAGAAGGAGCAAGATAAAAACCCACCAGACCTAACAAATGAAGAGGTAATAGGCACTCTACCTGAAAAAGAATTCAGAATAATGATGGTAAAGATGATCCAAGATTCTATTTCCCAGATCCAAAATCTTGGAAATAGAATAGACAAAATGCAAGAAACAGTTAACAAGGACCTAGAAGAACTAAAGATGAATCAAGCATCGATTAAAAACACAATAAATGAAATAAAAAATACTCTAGATGGGATCAATAGCAGAATAACTGAGGCAGAAGAACGGAAAAGTGAGGTGGAAGATAAAATAGTGGAAATAACTGCTGCAGAGCAAAATAAAGAAAAAAGAATGAAAAGAACAGAGGACAGTCTCAGAGACCTCTGGGACAACATTAAACGCACCAATATTCGAATTATAGGGGTTCCAGAAGAAGAAGAGAAAAAGAAAGGGACTGAGAAAATATTTGAAGAGATTATAGTTGAAAACTTCCCTAATATGGGAAAGGAAATAGTTAATCAAGTCCAGGAGGCACAGAGAGTCCCATACAGAATAAATCCAAGGAGAAATACGCCAAGACACATATTAATCAAACTGTCAAAAATTAAACACAAAGAAATCATATTAAAAGCAGCAAGGCAAAAACAACAAATAACACACAAGGGAATCCCCATCAGGATAACAGCTGATCTCTCAGCAGAAACTCTACAAGCCAGAAGGGAGTGGCAGGACATAATTAAAGTGATGAAGGAGAAAAACCTACAACCAAGATTACTCTACCCAGCAAGGATCTCATTCAGATTTGATGGAGAAATTAAAACCTTTACAGACAAGCAAAAGCTGAGAGAGTTCAGCACCACCAAACCAGCTTTACAACAAATGCTAAAGGAACTTCTCTAGGCAAGAAACACAACAGAAGGAAAAGACCTACAATAACGAACCCAAAACAATTAAGAAAATGGGAATAGGAACATACATATCGATAATTACCTTAAATGTAAATGGACTAAATGCTCCCACCAAAAGACACAGAGTGGCTGAATGGATACAAAAACAAGACCCATATATATGCTGTCTACAAGAGACCCACTTCAGACCCAGAGACACATACAGACTGAAAGTAAGGGGATGGAAAAAGATATTCCATGCAAATGGAAACCAAAAGAAAGCTGGAGTAGCAATTCTCATATCAGACAAAATAGACTTTAAAATAAAGACTACTAGAAGAGACAAAGAAGGACACTACATAATGATCAAGGGATCGATCCAAGAAGAAGATATAACAATTGTAAATATTTATGCACCCAACATAGGAGCACCTCAATACATAAGGCAAATACTAACAGCCATAAAAGGAGAAATCGACAGTAACACACTCATAGTAGGGGACTTTAACACGCCACTTTCACCAAGGGACAGATCATCCAAAATGAAAATAAATAAGGAAACACAAGCTTTAAATGATACATTAAACAAGATGGACTTAATTGATATTTATAGGACATTCCATCCAAAAACAACAGAATACACATTTTTCTCAAGTGCTCATGGAACATTCTCCAGGATAGATCATATCTTGGGTCACAAATCAAGCCTTGGTAAATTTAAGAAAATTGAAATTGTATCAAGTATCTTTTCCGACCACAATGCTATGAGACTAGATATCAATTACAGGAAAAGAGCTGTAAAAAATACAAACACATGGAGGCTAAAAAATACACTACTTAATAACGAAGTGATCACTGAAGAAATCAAAGAGGAAATTAAAAAATACCTAGAAACAAATGACAATGGAGACACGACGACCCAAAACCTATGGGATGCAGCAAAAGCAATTCTAAGAGGGAAGTTTATAGCAATACAATCCCACCTTAAGAAACAGGAAACATCTCGAATAAACAACCTAACCTTGCACCTAAAGCAATTAGAGAAAGAAGAACAAAAACATCCCAAAGTTAGCAGAAGGAAAGAAATCATAAAAATCAGATCAGAAATAAATGAAAAAGAAATGAAGGAAACGATAGCAAAGATCAATAAAACTAAAAGCTGGTTCTTTGAGAAGATAAACAAAATTGATAAACCATTAGCCAGACTCATCAAGAAAAAAAGGGAGAAGACTCAAATCAATAGAATTAGAAATGAAAAAGGAGAAGTAACAACTGACACTGCAGAAATACAAAAGATCATGAGAGATTACTATAAGCAACTCTATGCCAATAAACTGGACAACCTGGAAGAAATGGACAAATTCTTAGAAATGCACAACCTGCCAAGACTGAATCAGGAAGAAATAGAAAATATGAACAGACCAATCACAAGCACTGAAATTGAAACTGTGATAAAAAATCTTCCAACAAACAAAAGCCCAGGACCAGATGGCTTCACAGGCGAATTCTATCAAGCATTTAGAGAAGAGCTAACACCTATCCTTCTCAAACTCTTCCAAAAGATAGCAGAGGGAGGAACACTCCCAAACTCATTCTACGAGGCCACCATCACCTTGATACCAAAACCAGACAAGGATGTCACAAAGAAAGAAAACTACAGGCCAATATCACTGATGAACATAGATGCAAAAATCCTCAACAAAATACTAGCAAACAGAATCCAACAGCACATTAAAAGGATCATACACCATGATCAAGTGGGGTTTATTCCAGGAATGCAAGGATTCTTCAATATACGCAAATCAATCAACGTGATACACCATATTAACAAGTTGAAGGAGAAAAACCATATGATCATCTCAATAGATGCAGAGAAAGCTTTCGACAAAATTCAACACCCATTTATGATAAAAACCCTGCAGAAAGTAGGCATAGAGGGAACTTTCCTCAACATAATAAAGGCCATATATGACAAACCCACAGCCAGCATCGTCCTCAATGGTGAAAAACTGAAACCATTTCCACTAAGATCAGGAACAAGACAAGGTTGCCCACTCTCACCACTCTTATTCAACCTAGTTTTGGAAGTTTTAGCCACAGCAATCAGAGAAGAAAAGGAAATAAAAGGAATCCAAATCGGAAAAGAAGAAGTAAAGCTGTCACTGTTTGCAGATGACATGATACTATACATAGAGAATCCTAAAGATGCTCCCAGAAAACTACTAGAGCTAATCAATGAATTTGGTAAAGTAGCAGGATACAAAATTAATGCACAGAAATCTCTGGCATTCCTATACACTAATGATGAAAATTCTGAAAGTGAAATCAAGGAAACACTCCCATTTACCAATGCAACAAAAAGAATAAAATATCTAGGAATAAACCTACCTAAGGAGACAAAAGACCTGTATGCAGAAAATTATAAGACACTGATGAAAGAAATTAAAGATGATACAAATAGATGGAGAGATGTACCATGTTCTTGGATTGGAAGAATCAACATTGTGAAAATGACTCTACTACCCAAAGCAATCTACAGGTTCAATGCAATCCCTATCAAACTACCACTGGCATTTTTCACAGAACTAGAACAAAAAATTTCACAATTTGTATGGAAACACAAAAGACCCCAAATAGCCAAAGCAATCTTGAGAACGAAAAATGGAGCTGGAGGAATCAGGCTCCCTGACTTCAGACTATACTACAAAGCTACAGTAATCAAGACAGTATGGTACTGGCACAAAAACAGAAAGATAGATCAATGGAACAGGATAGAAAGCCCAGAGTTAAACGCACGGACATATGGTCACCTTATCTTTGATAAAGGAGGCAGGAATGTACAGTGGAGAAAGGACAGTCTCTTCAATAAGAGACTGGGAAAACTGGATAGGGACATGTAAAAGTATGAGATTAGATCATTCCCTAACACCATACACAAAAATAAGCTCAAAATGGATTAAAGACCTAAATGTAAGGCCAGACACTATCAAACTCTTAGAGGAAAACATAGGCAGAACACTCTATGACATAAATCACAGCAAGATCCTTTTTGACCCACCTCCTAGAGAAATGGAAATAAAGACAAAAATAAACACATGGGACCTAATGAAACTTCAAAGCTTTTGCACAGCAAAGGAAACCATAAACAAGACCAAAAGACAACCCTCAGAATGGGAGAAAATATTTGCAAATGAAGCAACTGACAAAGGATTAATCTCCAAAATTTATAAGCAGCTCATGCAGCTCAATAACAAAAAAACAAACAACCCAATCCAAAAATGGGCAGAAGACCTAAATAGACATTTCTCCACAGAAGATATACAGACTGCCAACAAACACATGAAAGGATGCTCAACATCTTTACTCATTAGAGAAATGCAAATCAAAACTACAATGAGATATCATCTCACACCAGTCAGAATGGCCATCATCAAAAAATCTAGAAACAATAAATGCTGGAGAGGGTGTGGAAAAAAGGGAACACTCTTGCACTCCTGGTGGGAATGTGAATTGGTACAGCCGCTATGGAGAACGGTATGGAGGTTCCTTAAAAAACTACAAATAGAACTACCATATGACCCAGCAATCCCACTACTGGGCATATACCCTGAGAAAACCATAATTCAAAAAGAGACATGTACCAAAATGTTCATAGCAGCCCTATTTACAATAGCCCGGAGATGGAAACAACCTAAGTGTCCATCATCGGATGAATGGATAAAGAAGATGTGGCACATATATACAATGGAATATTACTCAGCCATAAAAAGAAATGAAATTGAGCTATTTGTAATGAGGTGGATAGACCTAGAGTCTGTCATACAGAGTGAAGTAAGTCAGAAAGAGAAAGACAAATACTGTATGCTAACACATATATATGAAATTTAAGAAAAAAAAATGTCATGAAGAACATAGGGGTAAGACAGGAATAAAGACACAGACCTACTAGAGAATGGACTTGAGGATATGGGGAGGGGGAAGGGTAAGCTGTGACAAAGTGAAAGAGCGGCATGGACATATATACACTACCAAACGTGAGGTAGATAGCTAGTGGGAAGCAGCCGCATAGCACAGGGAGATCAGCTCGGTACTCTGTGACCGCCTGGAGGGGTGGGATAGGGAGGGTGGGAGGGAGACGCAAAAGGGAGGGGATATGGAAACATATGTATATGTATAACTGATTAAATTTGTTATAAAGCAAAAAAATAAAATAAAAGAAAAGAAAAAAAAAAAAGAAAGTGAAAAAACACAGAATAGGAAAATGTATTTGCAAATTATACTTCTGAAAAGGGTTTAATATTAAAAATATTTTTAAAGTTTACAACTCAACAACAAAAAGAGAAACAACTCAATTTTTTAAATGGGCCAAGGACATGAATAGACATTTCTCCAAAGAAGATTTACAAAATGGCCAATAAGCACACTAAAAGATGCTCAACAGCATTACTCATTTGGGAAATGCAAATCAAAGCACAAATCAATACCAGGATGGTTATAATGAAAAAAGAGAGAGAACAAAATGGAGACACAGGGAGGAAGGGAAGGGAAGGGAAGGAAGAAGGAAGGAAGGAAGGAAGGAAGGAAGGAAGGAAGGAAGGAAAGAAGGAAATAAGTGTTTGCCAGGATGTGGAGAAACTGGAACCCTTGTACGTTGCTGGTGGGAATGTAAAACGTTGCAGCTGCTATAGAAAAGAGCTTTGCAGTTCCTCAAAACTGTATACATAGATTTACCATATGACCCAGCAATTCAACTCCTAGGTACCTAAAATATTGGAAACAAGAACTCATACAGATGACTGTACATCAGTGTTTATTGCAGCATTATTCACAGTAGCAAAAAGATGGAAATAATTCAAGTATCCATCAACAGATGAATAGATAAACAAAATGTGGTATATACAGGTAATGGTTATTTTTCAGCCTTACAAAGGAATGAAGTTCTGGTACATTCTACAACATGGATAAACCTTAAAAACAGTATGCTGAGTGAAATATGCCAGACACAAAAAGAAAAATACTTGTATGATTCATATAAAAATATTTATATGAAATATCTAAAGTAGGCAAATTTATAGAGACAGAAAGTATATTAGAGGTTACCACGGCCTGGGAGGGGGGTGGAATTGGGAGTTATTAGTTAATGGGTACAGAGTTTCTGTTTGGGTTGATAAAAATTTTTCAAAACAGGTAGTAGTGGTGATGGTTGCACAGCATTGTGAATTTAATTAATACCACTGAATTTTATACTTAAACATTGTTAAAATGGCAAATTTTGTTATGCATATATATTTTACCACAATTGAAAATGGGGTAGAGTAACAATAAAACTCCAAGGCATATTTAAAAGAAACTCTTGAATCATATCATTCTATCACCCAAAAGTCCTCCAATAGATGATCATCATTTAAAAAATAAAATCAGAATTCCGTACCTAGGCTTTCAAGCCTCTATGTATTTTGGCTCTTGTCTACTTCTCCAATGTGAAGCCACAAAATGGTCTTTTACCTGTTTCTTGAACATATTAAGCTTTTTTCCACATTAGGACCTTTACATCAGATTTTTTCTGTCAACAAAACCTAGAGTATATTTATGCAATGCACACATGTTGGCTTTCTCTATCAATTCAATTTTCTTGCTGTTGAGAAGGGAGTTGCACAGCATCATAGTTAAAACCATCAATTCTGGAGCCAGATTATTAGGGTTTCAACCCAAGCCTCATCACATACTGGACCCATGACTTTGAAAGTTACTATGTCTCAATTTCCTCAAATGTAGAAAGAAAATAATAATAAAAATTACCATATGAGATTATTATGGTATAGTGTAACATGTTATGGGTAGGACATTAGTAAATTAATGAATATAGTTATGTCCTTAAACTAATATCTGGCTCATGGCAAACGTTACTATGTTCCATTTACTATTATTATTATTCAAGAATTATCTTACCTTCTTCCTCCTACTTCCTGCCCCTTCCTTACCAAGAGAAGACAGCTGATGTACTCAGCAGGCAGCAACCTTCTCAGTGGGGTAAGGCCGTATCTTCAGTTTTAAAGGAGTGACCTCAACTGAGCTAAATCAGACATGGGAATCCCCTTCCTGCTTGACTGTCTTTGATCAAGAGGTAAATATGTGATCAAGTTCTGGCCAAGAATTCCAAATAGAAAGTCTCCTGGCATCTCGCCAGGAAAGACTCTCATCACTAATTGAAAAAAACCATGTTGCAGGGGGGAAAAGTGCCTGTTTTTACATTGCTCTGTTCTTTTTGTCTTGAACAGAATTATGTGAAGATGTGATTTTGGAGCTACAGCAGCCCTCTTGCATCACCAGACTGTTAGGAGGTAATTCTCCATGTTGTTTCTATTCCTATCATGACAGCTTTTGTTTTAGATTATCTTTTTAAGGATGTTTGCATGGTGAACAGTCTTTACATCTAGAAATAGTATTTCCCTTGGGAAAGAGGGCATATTTGTTTTCTGACTAGGATAATAAAGATAACTCCTTCCTCCAGTGCAAAGGTTGGGCAAGTTTGCTAGCTGTCCCCTTGAAAGACTTGGGATTTCCCACCTTGGGGTTCCTCAGTGGTCTTCCTACCTGAGTGTGTGTGCAGCTCCAAAGGGGCCCTGAGAGGTTTTCAGGGTAATGAGAACCAATATGAACGTGAAGCTCATGCTTCTTACTCTGCCATGAGTAATAAAGTCCTCTGTCTCTGACCCAGAAGTTTCCTGTCTTCTGCCAGCTTTTATGAAACGGTGGCAGGTTAACTACTTATTTTGCAAGCAAGGTAAAGTCTCAGATCCTTTACAGCTTCTCACAAAGACAAGTTTAAATACAAAAACCAGCTTGCTGAAAAATACCAGAGCAAAAGATAGGAACTTCCTATTGAACCACTGTACCTAACTTGGAATACCTACCTCCAGACACATTACATGATTAAAACACACACACACACACACACACACAAATAAAATACTACTATTCATATATTCATCTGATGAACACATTCTATCTAAAAATATGAAGAAAATGTATAATACTCACTCATATACATGAAAAAACAATGTCATTATTTGCTGATTTGAGTACCAAGAAGAATAGGTTGGAATACCTATTTGAAGAGATGTTCTTTTTATTTAGCCTTCTCATACCTCCTGTAAAATCTGCTATAGTTCAGGCTCAACTCTTATAAAATCTGTTATAATTTTGGTTCAATGCCACAGACTGCTAACATGGCTGCTTACAATTATGTACCATGCCAGCCCTGAGCAATCAGTAAAACTATTTTTTAAAAAAATGCTGGTTAAATATGTTGGTTGTAGATATATCTAAAGAGGTTGTTTTGCCTGAGAATATTTTTGGTTTTCAAGAAGCAACCTCCTTATCTTCTCACCACGTCCTGTGATGCTAGCCACACAGGACTTCATGGAGGTTCCACACACACCAGATGTTTGCCCACCTTTATAAATATGAAAACTCTGCTTTCTATTGCTCTGATGTTTTTATTCCACTTTGGTTTCCTGGAGAAGTTCTCTCGAATAAACTTAATGTCTTTGTTTTCTCCAATCACTCTCAGTCAGAATTATCTGCCCCTTCTCCTATTTCCCTATGCTATTTTACAGCAATGTTTTCATCCTGTTTGTGTAACATTGTAACTTGTATACATGCCTCTCTCTTCCATCACATTTTGTCTTGCTTTAGGATTTTTCCTGCATTATATTTTGTAGTCCCACTCACTTTTTCATTAAACAAATACTTGTTGAGAACCTACTCTGTGCTAGCCACTGTCCTTGGCAATGGGAATATAGCTATGTAAGAATCAGGTTGAGATATTTTCTTGGCAGAACTTACATTCTAGTGAGAGAGGCAAGGTAAAAACAATACATAAGTGGGGCCTCCCTGGTGGCGCAGTGGTTGAGAGTCCGCCTGCCGATGCAGGGGATACGGGTTCGTGCCCCGGTCTGGGAGGATCCCATATGCCGCGGAGCGGCTGGGCCCGTGAGCCATGGCCGCTGGGCCTGCGCGTCCGGAGCCTGTGCTCCGCAACGGGAGAGGCCACAACAGTGAGAGGCCCGCATACCGCAAAAAGAAAAAAAAAAAAAATACATAAGTGGAGAAATACAATGACAAAATAAGTACAGCTTGAGATTAGTGTTATGAAGGAAAAAAAACAGCAAAATAACTGAAAAATAAAAAGTAACTGAGAAATCCAATTTGGACAGAGCAGCCAAGAAATGCTTTTCTGAGAAAGTGGCGTTTTGGTGCTGACTTGAAAGGTGAGAATGAGACAGCCATGAGAAAAGCCTGGGAAGCCCATTTTGGATGAGACACACAAAAGAGAAGACTGGGAAAGGGTGCCTGGAGACCAAGCTAGTTAGATGACAAGAAGGAGGGGAAGAATGACAGTAAAGCTTAGAGAGATGGAGAGAAGAACTGTGTGGGTTGTGCAAAGGGATTTAGAATTTGTTCCAAGAGCAACAGAAAAAAAAAAAAAAAAGATCACTGAATATTTTCCAAGAATTGACGTGATCTAATACACATTCCTGAGAAGTCACTCTGGCTTCTCCGAGGTACATTTATTCAGCCCTGTTGTATGCCTGTAAACAATAGTCCAGGTCAAATAATGTGATATCTAGACTAAGGCTGAGGTATGGGATGGAGCAAAATGGATGAATTAGAGATCTAAAAGTGTTTATTAATGGATTGAATATGGTTAATGAGGGGAAAAAGGGTATTGGGAATAATCCATAGGTTTTAAAACTGAGCAAGCAGCTGAGTGATGATAAAAGAGTGAAACGAGGTAGAATTTTTGGAAGAATATCAAGAGCTCCATTTTCAACGTATTAATTTTGAGACAGTCATTTAATATCTAAAAGAAGATGCCAAAAAAGTAGATGATTATTAGAATCAGGATGGCCTTCTGAAGAGAGTTCTGAATGGAAGAAACACATTTGATGTGTATAGGAGTAATACTTGTATTTAACACTATGGGTGGATAAGATTTCTTAGAAAGATATTTCAGTTTCAGAGGAAAAAATTACCAGGACAGAGGTTCGAGGCAAGAAAATATCTAAATGAGGAGCATTAGATCAATTATGATCCATAAAACTTCTCCAACTGAACATGAGTTAAGAAGGAAACTTATCAAGTAACATACAAGTAAATCTAGAGGTTGGATAGGCTTCAGAGTTTGTGGGGTCACCATTTCAATGATACTGACAACCCCTAGAGGGAGTTGCTATTTATGTTTACCTACTTTACAGATAACAAAACTTATTGTCATAGAAAAAAAAAAAAAAAAACTTGGTCAAGTTTACATAATTAGTAAATAAAGGAGCAAGGCATTAAAGTTTAGACTCATTTCTCTCATACCACTCTATCTCTCATAAACAATATATATATTTAATGTTCCTCATTATGATATTCTAAACCTATGAAATTAGGATGGTAAATCCAGTTATCCCCATTTTTTTAATCAATGAGAAATACGAGCTTCAAAAATATTTGATGATCTGTTCAGGGTCCCACTGGTAAGTGGTAGAGTCATGGCTGGAGGTCAAGTCTCAAGTCCTGCCTAAATCAGGTTGCCTGTCTAGCCATGCCCCCATTATAAAAAAAGCTTTACATTTCTCCCATTATCTGTTTTCTTTTTTTTTTTTTTAACATCTTTATTGGAATATAATTGCTTTACAATGCTGTGTTACTTTCTGCTGTATAACAAAGTGAATCAGCTATATGTATACATATATCCCCATATCCCCTCCCTCTTGCGTCTCCCTCCCACCCTCCCTATCCTACCCCTCTAGGTGGTCAAAAAGCACCTAGCTGATCTCCCTGTGTTATGCGGCTGCTTCCCACTAGCTATCTATTTTACATATGGTAGTGTATATATGTCCATGCCACTCTCTCACTTCATCCCAGCTTACCCTTCCCCTTCCCCGTGTCCTCAAGTCCATTCTCTACATATCTGTTTTCTTAACTGTATTATTTTAAAAACTTTGTGTGTTGGTCCTAGTTTCTCCTTTTGGCAATATTTTGCTTCCTTGACTTTTTCCTCCACCAAAAACATATCAGTGACACACACAACCTTCTCAGCATCTGTGTCAGCACAGGCTTTCAAGATCCACAAACCGCTGGCATCGCTACTTACAATTTCGTGCTGAGCCAGCCCTGAGCTTCAGGAGCAGTACCATATTATTTTTATTATAGGACATGACTCTCATTACTAATTTAAAAGTGAAATAAAGGTGAAAAACCATAAGCATGTATTTAGGTCTTATTTCTATTTTTATACATTGATATCTCTAACTTTATTGGATCTTCATATGCATGTATACCAATGACTTGAGTTTTCCTTTTTTGCCACCTTTCCTTTTAGCCTAAATCATATGAAAATATTCATAACCTTCTATCAGAGATTCATTAAATATCAAATAATAATAATGTAAATGAATGGCAATGAATAGCACATTTTTCATTAAATCCATCAGCTAATTCTCATTCATCTTCCAACCCAATTTCATTCAACACACACTGATATCTTGTAGGTCCTAGGCATAGATCAGTACTTATTTCCAGGACTATTTCAATATTCTTTTTTGTTTCATACAGATAATTTGTGGAAATTAACTTCCTCAGATTTTATGTGGCAATTTCCATGTTAGAAAGTTTTATATTAAGCTTAAATCCTCTGGGTAAAGCTTATGATGTATGAATTTGAAAGTACAAAGGCACAAATAATCAGTAGTGGCAGAAAATTGTATGTACACATACAAAACACAGGTACACGTATTGCCTAAAACCATTTATACCTTGCAAGGAATATATGTGACAATACATTTTCTCTTTTAATATTAACTGTTCTGTTTTAAAATATAATATTTCTCTGCTTCAGGAAGTCTAAAAATTTGCATTACAATGAACCTTCCAGATCCATTTGCCCTTTTCATTGACATAAACATAAAATCAGAAAGAAAAAAAAAAGATGCATGTACATTCTTCTAAAGAACCTTGAGTTGTTGGTGTTGTGTTTAAATTTTTCAATATTCCCAAATTTTCATAATTACTCCATACTTAGAAATCCTGTCACATCTTTCCTTGTCTACAAAACTGGGATTTACATGTTCCCTCCTAAAACACCATCACCAGTGAAAATATTGTTTTGGGTTCCCAGTGCATATTCAACTGCTGAGAAAATTAGAAATGTGTACTCGCTTAACAAGTCCTAACAAACTCATACTTCAGCTTAGTAGCACAGTAAGTTTTAAAAAAACAAAGAAACTACAAATTTCTGCAAAAGGTCACAGGGAGCCAGGAGAAGAGGAGAGTGTGGCACTAATTTTTTTTTCTTCCTGAGAAAAGGACAGCCTACCTCTGGCAAACGCTGAAGCCAAGTACATGTTTATTCAACTTTTTGTCCTTTCAAAACATGCCCTTCAAAGTTGTCCTTTATCTGACAATTCAAATGTCCTTCTAATGAATTTCACCGGCTTTCACATATTAAAAGTGTCCTGTCATTATATATTTCCTTTGACAAAATTAGCAGCCACTGACTTGCCCACAGCATAGTTCCAACAGGTCTGTCCAGGTTGTTAAATCCAAAAGCATGCGCCTCGTTATGGACTTTGAGGTTCAAGCTGTGTCAATGAGGCACACCAACCCAATCCGGGCAGAGCGAATGCTGCAGCCATTCCAATTCACTGCAGTCATGTAGTCCTAGCCTCATTCTGAATTTTCTCAAGTGCTTTCACCACTTGGGTTTGGCAAATTGACAACTCAGAATAGATACAGTATTGATTTTTGTCTTCTCAGAGGTGCAGGTGGAACAGGGAAATGAAAGGAGGCTCTTGAAATTAGTAAATTGGCAGGCATCCATTCTTGGATGCATTTTTTCCTCTCTATTCATCTCACTTTGACCAGGAAAATATCTAACTGGGTGCTTTGTATGAGGTCATACACAAAGTAATTCCCTTGTTTTTTTAAAATATTTTTAGTGGACCATTAAATTCAGGAGAGCCTCAATTTCTTGTTCTAGTATTAAAATTACAATAAAACCTGACTTCTGATTAATTGAAGGCATTATTTGCTACCTTAGGATTGCAATAATATGGCATTTGTAATTATGAGCACACTCAGAATGAAGAAAGCATCATGATTAAATTCCAAAATTATATTTTCCTTGTAAAATCATAGTAATCTGTGGCCTATATTCCTCTTAGCAAAAACTCTTGTCTAAGTTCTAATAGTTTTCCCTGACTCCCTAAAGATTTCTAGAAAATAATGAACTATGTATCAATTATGTGAGATTCATATCTGTTAGTACATTTAGTATATATTTTATAGTGTTAGAGAGTAAATCATCTTTTTGTTAGTGAGCAAAATAAAGCATGGATAATGAAATAAATTTAAATCATATAGCCCTGGGTGTAAGTCCTAGCTCTACCATTATACCATCTATTTAACATGGAAAAATTACTCACAACTTTCAAACTTTATGTTTCTTGACCTCTGTATAGTGAAAATAAGAATACCGAGTTCAAAGGGTTATGTGACATCTAATATTTGTGAAAAGGCATTTCTTAAATTATTAATAAACAGATATTAACTATTATTGGTTCTTATAGGTAATCACTGTACTCTCCCAAATTTTATAGACTTCTACAATAATACATGCTATGGATAATTAATTGATTACTAGGTGCTACTTGTTGTTATAAGTATTAATACTTTACGTGTATGAACTCATTCAGTCATTACAATAAGTTCATGAGGTAGTTATAATTATCCCAATTTTACAAATGAGGAAATTGTGGCACAGAACAGTTTAAGTAACATCACACATGTAGTAAATAATGGGGCTAAGTCTCAAATCTCAGGCTACCTACATCCAGAGTCTTTGATTTAACTTAGTCATTACCCTTTAATGCCTTTCCATTTTACATTTGCAAAATTACATTTCCTAAAATGAAAATTTGATTTACATTGTTTCTCTTCTATATTTTATAAGATAAAAATAAAACAAAACCTAAGACTGAGGCCCTCTGTTACTTAGTAACTCCAAGACTCCAGGAAGTATTGCAATTGTAATTGGAGTTTCAACATAGAATCATTGTTACTATAAGGATAAAGAAATTCATTGTTTTAAAGTATGGTTGTGATGTTTGTAGTAAAAAGTATACATTCCACATAGCAAATGTTTAAAATATTTGTGTATTGATAATTAAACAATGTTCAGAGGGAGGTTTATGACACAGAAGAAAGCACAATATAAATCATCGACATCACTGGGGAGCATCACAATATAAATATATACAACGTAAATCATCAACATCATTGGGGAACATCAATATGAATATTTCTCTTTTGTCATTTTTGATAAATATATAACCCTCAGATAATGAAATGTATTTGTATATAGCTACTCTTCCATATGTGGGCAAAGATGATTGAGTTAAGCATAAATTTACAAGAGGATAAATTTCCTTTGGGTTAACAGTGAAATATTAATTTGTGGGCAACATAATACCTGCTCTTCCAGTTAAACTGATAGATTGTGAATCAGTACTGGTTTGATGGCCTCTAACTTTCTGGTAAATTAAACTCTTGGTTCTCACACACTCAATCCTAGAATTTTCCTTGTGGAAGGGCCCAGAAGTATTAGCATCCTTAACCAGTTTATGGGAATAAAGGGGTCAGAGACTCTCCTGAAACCCATGTAGCCACTTCAGCTCTAAAATAGTTACCTCTAAAATAGTTACCTCATTAGTTTGTGAAAACATATAATATCATATCATTCCACATTACTTTACTGATGGAATAGTCTTGGCCTCAAATTCCTTTTACATTACTTTACCATGACTTTCTTTTTTCTTGAACTTTTATTTTTGAATATTTTTGAATATTTTGAATGCCTGGGCGCATACATCAACTCTGTCTTTTGAGTGTTGATTACCAGCTGAAGGGTTACTCTGCTGACTTCCTTAAACCTCAGCTTCCTTTTCTGTAAAATAAAGATGTTAGTAGTATCTAGCCTAGAGTTTCACTATGGATTAAATGACTATTCAAGTAAGGAATATACAACTTCTATCAGTCAATATTGGCTAGCAATTTCTTAACTATATTATAGGGAGAAAATGATTTTATAATGCCTTTATGCTCTAATCATCCAACAATAAACAGTATTTTTTTAAAGAAAAAATAAAATCAGGACTTATCCTTTTGATTTTGTAAATGTTTTGCAAATCCCAATACCATCATCAAGAAATATCACCTCTTAACAATGGCGTGAGGAATCAGTATTATTCTGTATCGAGGTTTCTAAGAGCCACAGACCTCATCTCTTCTTCTGATCATTGTTGTCGATGAGTTGGAGAAGGCAAATAATATATTGTTACCAAATTTGGATATGACATCTAGTTAAACTATAACTATTTTATTTGATTGCTGAAAGAAGAGTGAGAAGTAATTTGAAAGGCAAAATCAGCTAAAGCTCAATGATGTCATTTAATAAGGATAAATGCAAATTTTTGGATATAATTTCTAAAAATCAATAGTAAAAGTTAAAGAATAGAGGAACCTCGGCTTGAAAACAGTTCATGTGCTAAAGATCTGGGGATTTTCAGTTAATCAAAGCAAATAATATGACAAGCTAGCAGAAGCTAATTTAATCCTAGGCAGCATTAATAGAGTTATAGTGTGCTTATCATGGCAATTGATAAGCCCACTACACTCTGCACTGTCAAAATGAATTTGGAACACTATTTAATTCTGGATACTAAAACTTAGGAAAGGCAATAAAAACGAGAAACTATCATTCTTTGTTAAAGATGGGGACAGGTCTGTAATTTGATATGTATGAGAATTCTTTTTTTTATTAAAGTATAGTTGATCTACAATATTATATTAGTTTCAAGTGTACAACATATTGATTCGATATTTTTATGTATTATACTTCCAGCAAATAAAAGTCCAGGGCTGGACAGCTTCACAGAGGAATTCTACCAAACATACAAGGAAGAGCTAATACCTATTCTTCTCAAACTATTCCAAAAAGTTGAAGAGGAGGGAACACTCCCAAATTTATTCTACAAGGCCACCATTAACTTGATACCAAGACCAGACAAAGACACCTCAAAAAAAAAGAAAGAAAATTACAGGCTGAATATAGTTGCAAAAGTCCTCAAAAAATATTAGCAAACTGTATGAGAATTCTTGAAGAGACTATGCATGTTTAGAATGAACTTGAGTTGCAGGACACCATACTCTATTTGTTATTTTATTTTACTGGCTGTTTTTTCTCAGTCTTGTTTTTTTGCTTATCCTCATCTCACCGTCTCTAAGCATTGGAGTGCTTCAAGGCTTAGTCTTGACTTCTTTTTTGCTCTATTGACATTAACCTTTTTGATGACTTCATCCAGCTTCATGGCTTTAAAATGCCATCTTTACAATGATGACTTACAAATTTGTATCTTCAGTTTGGATTTCTTTGCTGGACTTTATGCTGCAATACCTAACTATCTTCTGGATATTTCTACTTGGAAATCTAATAAATCTTAAACTCAATAAATCCAAAATTAAATTCTTGATCTTCTCCCCCCAAAAATAATTATTCTAATTCCTCCTCTTCTAAATAAATGACTTCATCATTGCTGTTACTTAAACAAAGCATCCAGTGTCATCCTTGACAATTCTCTCTTTCTCACTTTACCTACAATTCATCAACATCTTCCATTGTGTGCATGAACTGTTCCGTTCTCACCAACTTCAAGACTATTACCTTCATCCAAATCACCAACTCTCACCTGGATAAAAGCAACAGACTGGAGTCCTTGCTTTGGCCTTTGCTTCACTCAAGTCAATTCTTAATACAATGGTCAGAGTAGTACTTAAAAAAAAACTCTGCTTACACATGTATGCATATACATTAATTATATGCACACATATATAAAATTACGTATATAATTATTAAGAGCTGATCAACTAGTAAAAAAAAATTCCCTAAGCAACAAATGCTCCTTTGTTATAAATGCGCAAAGAGGCAGAATAAACATCATAAATCCTGAAGGAATTCCTTCTCTAAGTTGCTATTAAAAATGTATAGCACATTATATTCATTTATTAAATTATTTCAGGTTATGTGGAATATATTTCAGTATCCACAGGAGGAAAAATCACTCAGTCTGTCACTCAATATGATTTTCTGAGCTCCTACTATGTTCCAGACACTATAGGGTGCTGGGTTGAATCATGTCCCCTAAAAATATATGGCCAAGTCTTAACCTCTGGTACCCATGAATGTGACCTTATTTTGAAAAAGAGTTTTTGGAAATGAGATCATACTGGATTAGTATGATTCCAGTGATTGGTTTCCCTATAAGAAGACAGAAATTTGGACAAAAAGACATACAAGGAAAATGCCATGTGATGACAAAGGCAGAGATTGGAATAATTCATCTACAAGTCAAGGAACACCAAGGATTGCCAGTAACCACCAGAAGCTATAAGGAGATAATTAAGTGTTCTCCCCTATAGCCTTCAGAGAGGGCATGGCCCTACTGACACCTTTATTTTGGACTTCTAGCCTCCAGAAATGTGAGTCAACAAATTTATATTGCTTTACGTCACCCAGTTTGTGATAATTTGTTACAATAGCCCTAGGAAACTAACACTAGCAAGTACTAATTATAGAGTGGTAAAGTCACAGTCACTCTGCTTGGCTACCAGTGGGAAAAGCCATCAAAGATGAATAATCACCAGCATGCAACCGTGTTACGAATATATACAGCGTGCTATGAGATTATTTAGCAGAGACAGCAGGAAAAACGTTCCTGAAGTGAGGCACCGGGCAAGTTCTAGATTCCTTATTGAGCCTAGCAGTGTACTGGGTACAGAAGTCGATGTTTAACGACTGCTTGAACAAAAAATAAATTACTGATTTAATGTCTGGAGTAGAAATAAGGCAAACTGAGGCCAGAATAGTATCCTAGACAGAAGGAACACCGTGTAGTCAGCAATATTTTGTTTAGCAAAGAGTAAAGATGAAAAAAATGAACTAATACAAATACAAGCACTGTAATAAATATCTCATTTCTATTTTTATTAGCTATACATTTGGATGAATGGCCAAGATTTGACATGCTTGTATGTGATAAAATCCTCACCAAAAAAGGGAAAAGGCATCTAAAACTGTGTGGTGACCACACACTACTATCCATTCCCTCTAGTCCCCCATTTCTTCTTCCTAACAGAATCCTATTTTTGATCAACTACATAACCATATAACATACGGCTCAAGAATCTAAAAAAAAAAAAAGACTCTTTTTCCTATTTCCAAGAATAGATTTTGATAAACTGGCACCATTATTTTCCTTTGCAAATAACTGGTTTAGGAACCACGGCCTCAGCTAACTGGTAGACAAAGGGTCCAAATGACTATTATCACAGGCAGTTACATAGGACCTAATTTGGCCCAATCATACTGACATAAAGGACTCTATTTCATGAATTGAGAGAGATATATTCTGCTTTTCTGGGAAAATAAAAATCATTAGCTTAAGTCATATCATTTGGCACACTTGATCATATCCTTTTCTTTGAAGCATTAATAAGGCCTCAATAAATGAAAATAGATATTATCAGAACTAAAATGAACCAGTTGACCATTGATTTTAGGAACATGAGAATTCTTGGCAATCTTGATATGAACAATGGTGTTAGTATTTTGAGCCAAACCCTAATTGGGGTTCACACAAGAAAAAATGGAAGAAGTAGAAATGGAAATAAAATGTATATAAATTTCTTTTGATGAGTTTTATTGTCCCAGAGTGCAGAGAAATGTGCAGTTGTGGATCAAAAGAGTCTTTTGCTGTTCTTATTGTTAACTGATAGAAGCAGTAACAGCATGTTTATATGCTGATGAAAATGTTCCTGTAGAGATGAAATGAAACTTCCTGAAACAGCTTTTGGAAGGAAGAGGACATGGATTACTCATCTCTAGAACTTTGCAGTGCCTCACTGTAGTGCTTCATAGTAGATACCTAAAAAAATATGTTGGATTCCATTTGTTGATATATAATTGCTAGTCTATGCTCAGCATGATTAGCATTTGAATTTGAATTATAAAGAGCATTTATATATGTCAACAGTACTATGAGAGCAACTTGTTATCATGATAGGTGTCAAGTCTTTGATTAACTATTAGAAGACAAAAATTATATTCCATAGAGGACAACAGATTTTTTTTTTTTTTTTTTTTTTTTTTTGCGGTACGCGGGCCTCTCACTGTTGTGGCCTCTCCCGTTGCGGAGCACAGGCTCCGGACGCGCAGGCTCAGTGGCCATGGCTCACGGGCCTAGCCGCTCTGCGGCATGTGGGATCTTCCCAGACCGGGGCACGAACCCGGGTCCCCTGCATCGGCAGGCAGATTCTCAACCACTGCGCCACCAGGGAAGCCCAGGACAACAGATTTTAAAGTAGCTCTTTTTAAATAGAAACTTGAAAAGAACAAACTGACGTTTTTAAAATCTTATAGGTTTCTTAGGGATTGTAGGGTATAGAAATGTTCTTTTCAGTCACTTTTTCTCCAGGAATTAAGGCTTCCCATGGTGATCTACACGTAGGAAAAGATTGAGTTGCAGCCACACTGTAAGTTAAATTGAATCTATTTTGCCAGATTATTAGGGTCAATGAGAGAGACCACACATGCCTGTCTTCATCACTTCTTTAAGCATTGAAGACAGTTAACTTTATTGCTTTACAATCAATACCTGAAGGAAGACAGACAGCACTAATTAGTTTTCAGAAGCCATTCTCTTCGGTTCTGCAATATTTTACAGGGAATGGTAATGTATGCATAACGTTAATCTTGGATTCATTGCAATTTTACTTGGTTAGTACAGCATACGGTATAAAGTTAAAAATGGAACAAGGGATTAGATTGGTCAAACACCCTAAACTTCGTAATTAAAAAGGCTCTTCTGGAGATTAACTTCAAAAATGTTTTGGTGCCAGATAATTAATACTCCTCTTAAAATGGGCTTTAAAATTATATTGTATCTGCATACTCTATTTCGTAATATAAATATGAGATTAAAGTAAAAAAAATCTTAATAAATCTTGCCAAACTGTACTACTACAGCCCTAATAATGGCAATAATAAAGATAAATATAATATCATCTAAAATGTTCATTTCCTTTACTACGAGCTAGAAACTAGGTGGTATATACAGAGTTCACATCATTTAATTCTCGTAACAAATCTGTAAGGTAGATACTATTATTCTTGATCTATTGATGAAAAAAAAAAAAACTGAGGATAAGAAAAGTGATGTAACTTGACTAAGGTTATCCAGCTCAAATGTGGTGTAATTGGAACTCCCAAGCAATCTGCCTTTCTTACCCATGATACACTGTACTCCTGTGTTGATAGGGGTGGCACAAGTTTAAAAGGATTTTCTGAAAACGTCGCTTTTGATCCTTCCCAATATAAAAGTTTCTCAAAAGGAAAAGTAAGATACCCCTAACCTATATAGTTCACATTTCCTTTCCATTTTCACGTTTTCTATATTTTTTCAGTAAGGGTAAGAGTGAAAAATTAAAACCTTCATTCCCAATAGAGCCATACGTAGTTCCAGTGCCATCCTATAAATACCTGGGTACATTGTAGGAAAATAAATCTCAATTCTCAATGCAAACAAAATAAAATAAAACGAAAGTAATTTGGGGATCAGGAAAAAAAGACTTTAAGACTTCCTTTAACCTAAACTTTATTAATTATTGTTTGTATATTCTTAGAAATACTATTAATGTAATGAAATGCTTGTGTTAGATTTAATTACTTTGAGTTTCTTGCTATATTCTAGTTTACTGTATTTTCTTTATAGTTATGATCAGGCTGAAGTCACAAGGATGGGAACAAATCATGTCTGAATTAAAACCTATCCACATGAATAGTGTTTTGTCAAGGACCTAAGAAGCCTTTTCAATACCTGAAAACTCTTTAATTATAGTATTAGGAGAATTTTATAACTAGTACATGATTCCAATTTTTTGTTGTTGTTGTTAACATGTACTTGAACATTAACTGGACTCTGGAAAACATTATATATCATTTAAATATGTTAAACATATTTATATGTATGCATATTTGTGCATTTATATGTGTGTGGGGGGGCGGTTTGCCAAAGGACCAGTAAGTTTGACTAGGATGATTAGAATTCAATTGAATTAGAATTCAATTCAATTCAAATTAAACCAGAGAACACATACATGATTTTAAGAAGTGTCAAGTCTTTCACTGCTGTAATATTTCTCTCACTCTTTACTTATGATTATTCAGTCTTATTATTATGGAGTATTTAATGAGTTCTCAGAACAAAATATAATTTCCCCTTTTAATAAAAATGGAATTATTAAACAGAGTAGTACAATTAAATTGTCATTATTTCCAATAACACTGATTTCAGCTGTCAATGGTTTCCTTGTAATCTTTTTCTAATGACACATTCTCCTTTCTATAGAGAATATGCATGTGCATATGCCCTAAATAGCAAAATCTCTAAATTTATATCATTGCCAATTATGCTGGTTTCTCTTTCAGGGGCTCTAGTCTTCTCTTAAATTAGGCAGTTAAAATATCATAAGTCTTAGATATTAAAACTAAAACATAGCATAGAAGATTAGAAAACACAATTTAATTAGAGGTAAGAATAAACTGTATTTTGCTATCCATAGCTCTTTTTTCAATTATTGTATACTGTGTTCACTACTAATGTTTCCATACGAACTATGTTTATTTAAATATTTCTTTTATACAAAGGTTTGCACACTCAGAAAATATACTGTATAGACATTCACTTATATCATAGGATTAAGTGGACAAGGTAATACACAACCTAGCTCTGAAAAATCTTTTGCCTTCTGGAAAGGGAAAGACTCCTGAATATATGCAGAATTGCACCATTTCAAAGAGATGGCTTTGTACCATGTTTAGAATGCGTTATTTTTCAAGTGGAGATTTAGTAAAACCACTAAGGAATTCTCATACGTAATTCTTTTGAATGGACAAGATCTTGTAAAATCAAAGCATATTACCATGTTTGTGGTTATCTTGTATATCAAGGGCTTACGTTCAGGCCTTTATTTATTTTTCCTATCATTTTGCCAAAAAGTCTTACACGTTACCATGAGTAAAAATGGATCAAAATTATATTTTGAATTCCTCCTCTAAATACATGGTTTTACTAGGCAATAACTGAGAATAAGAGGAGATGTGACCTTACCTCTGTGTAATTTTTTCTAAATCCAGTTGCATAACAAAGTTCATAAGCATGGCTAACAGGAGAAATCACAATTTTAATAGAAGAAAAATATCTTTCATTTAACTATGTTTTTGGCACAATTCAATTTTTTATTAAAGCTATTAAACAGCTTATCAAGTTTTTGTGGTATATTGCAAGTAATTATACCATTGCTTTCATGCTCCGGTCTTAGTCTTTGCACCTAGTAAGCATTTAACAAATATTAAATTAAGACTTAAGAAATATGTATCCATGTACACACTGCTATATTTAAAATGGATAACCAACAAGGACCTACTGTATAGCACAGGGAACTCTGCTCAATGTTATGTGGCAGCCTGGATGGGAGGAGAGTTTGGGGGAGAATGGATACATGTATATGTATGGCTGAGTCGCTTTGTTGTGCATCTGAAATAACTTGACATTGTTAGTCGGCTATACTCCAATATAAAATAAAAAGTTTTAAAAAAAGATATACTACTAAGTGGAAAAAGTTAAGTATAAAAAAAAAGAAATATGCATTATTTTATACTATGCAGTTAAGCCATATGTAATATAATATATAATTATATTAAGAAATAT
The DNA here is from genome assembly GCF_964341445.2 of Mesoplodon mirus. NCBI lineage: Eukaryota > Metazoa > Chordata > Mammalia > Artiodactyla > Ziphiidae > Mesoplodon > Mesoplodon mirus. The sequence goes on from NC_138978.1 coordinate 188,736,578, forward strand.
AAATTATCATATTTAATTATACCTCACCACCGTCACTGATAACTGAATATTTGGTTACAAAACCTACTTTCATTCAAATTCAACCTTTGCCTCTAAAGGAAGATGCTGCCTGGACCCTTCAAGTCAGTTTGTCATAAATGGCTCTTACATAAACTTTATTCAGTTGTGAGAAATTCCTCTCTAGAAACACTGAAGAGTCGATTGACTCTCTTTGGGTTACTGGTAATAATGAAAGGAATATCATTTGTTTTCCTTCCTAATGCTTTTTCAAAGCCACAGGATATCTCTTGTAAAATATTTACAGATTCTCTTTCATTACAATACATGAAAAATGGTAAAAATAAGAGGGCGTTTGGAGTGCTGCTAATGTACCAGTTGAGATGCAGGGGTCTTAATATTCCTATCATCATCCTCCTAACTAACTTAGGAGGCAAGTAATATCACTGCCATTTTATAGAGGAAGAACCCAGAAGATGATACATTTAAATGAACTGCTCAAGGTCACAAAGCTAGTAAGTGAGCAATGCTAGGTTTGAAACTTACAGTCAACCTTACATCTAAAGAAAGTAATGTCTCCACTAAGTAATCATTACCAGCTTTAACTATTTTTAAATTAAATAGTAATATTTTAACTAAAAAGTTATACAATTTACAATACTATGTATGCTGCACAAAGCAAAACATTGTCACCTTCAACCACAGTGGCCAAGGATGTAGCTCCTGGCATAGTTCCTTATCCTATTCCATTTATCAAACCTGGACACCAGTTTAGGTTTGAATACCTCCTTCTTACTAAGTCTTCAAAGACTACGTATCTATTTATTTACTGAAAAATACTGACCTTACCAGTCAATTATAGAAACCCTTGAACTAATTCTAATGAATTTTTCTAGAGGAGTTTGATTCTTTTTTAGGTTACAATTTCAAAACTACTAGAATATAACTTTTAGAACGCTTAAAGAAGAGTGGCAAACACAGGAGTAGATAAATATATGTGTGTGTGTGTATGTGTGTGTATATATATATATATATATATATATATATACACACACACGTACATACATACACCTTTGACCCTTGAACAACGTGGGTTTGAACTGAGTGGGTCCACTTACACATGAATTTTCTTTAATAGTAGATATTACAGTACTACACCATCCCAGGTTGGTTGAAACTATGGATGCAGAACCTCAGATACGGAGGAACCACGTATTATATATGGAGGGCCAACTGTAAGTTTTACACAGATTTCTAACTGTGCAGAGAGTTTCAGTGCCCCTAACCTCCATGTTCAAGGGTCAACTGTATATTTGTTATATAAATATAAATATGTGTGTGTATGTGAGTGTGTGGAGAGAGAGAGGGAGAGACTAATTAATGTCTACATTAATTTCTCACTGAGCATGTATTCTTAAATGCCCCATCCGCCAAGCTGGATATGGGGAGGGGGTATGAGTAGGAAGAAAGATAATAACTAAAATGGTGTAGTCAGGTGAACACAGTCATTTAATATTTAAACATTAATATTTAAACATTTCCCTTTAGGTGTATGTCCTGACTCTGTAGGCATAAAGCTTTCACATTCCTTTTCTTAAACCCTCTTTGAGACACAGGAGATGTGTGACTTTCTTAACCACGGGGAGACAGAGGATGGACATGGGTCCAATATGTTGAGGCTGCTGTCTTTGCCACTATGGACTGAAGTTCAGTTGGTCTTGTGACTTTTCATTGGAGAATGTGGTCCTTAGCCTTCTACCTCTAGACTCAATGCTTAGATCCATTTTTGCCTTTTCATTTTCTGAGCTTCTGCCAGTATACTTCTCATCCTTCTGCAGCCCCTTAGTATAACAAGTAGGTACTTACAGCTCCTTGTATACCACTTGCAAGCCATGGAGAACCAAGAACCATGCCCCAGTTTCATCTGCCTAAGCATATTCTACTATCACCAGGCCACCCACGTCATGTTGAAATTGTTCATGTATAGTGTTCTTTGACAGGCTTGCAGGCTCCCCCAATAGCTAGTGAAGTACATCACTATGGTTGCTGGTCTCAAAATTTCCATAACTATCTCGATATTTCTAGCCCTCTCTCTCCCCAACCTCTCATACATTTGGACTCAGGCATTTGACTTATTTTACCCACCTCACCCTTAATTATCCTCCACTTCCTAGGTTGGAAACAATAAGTCTTGGACTTTTTGCTTCCCTCATGCCATATCCCAATTCTTTCTTCACTGAAAATACAGTGAAACTCTCTGATCTAATTATAATCTAAATTTGGTACTCCCTGAGTCAGCAAGTTTGGAACAGAAATGAATACCCTTTTGGAGTTTGAATATAGATATTGAATTAAGGCTATAATTAATTATCTTTGTGAATAATTTAATTAAGTGAATTTAATTATTAAAATTCTCTCTATAATATACTAAGAAAACTATCTCATGAAAAAGAAGAGGTAAATAATATTTTAATATTTAAATAATAATACATAAATAATTGACTATATTTTCTGAGTCAGTATCTCTATGTATGAGATGATTTCTACAATCTTTATCCAAGAAAAGAAAAGGAATATATGACTGTCATATTTTGCTGAAATGATACTATACTATTGGATTAATATCCTGTTCAGTGTGGATTTTGTTTTTATGAAATAAATTTATCTGGAACATATTTTTTAAGCTATAAAAAACAGAAGTTGAGTTAATTTTGAAATATCCCAATCAATCAACTGTAGTTTTTAAAATATCACATAAATTCAAAACAACTCAAAAGTCATGTGTTTTTTCTCTGTTATACACAATACAGTTTTAGAATACAGACAAATTTCTTATAATTAATATTCCACTTAAGTTAACATTAACATTAGTTCATGTCCTTGAGTACAGAGAGGCTGTGAAATTCCTTTAGAGATGAAGATTCATATGTATGTTTATAAAGGTGATAAACTATTAGTTTTAAAACCTTCATTGATTATCCACATCTGATTAATAGGGGGTAGATAGTTTAAGTACACTCTACTTTGAACATTTGAATTAATAGAATTGGTAACACGAAGTTAAGGATGGCAGAAAAGATAACCTAATTTTACAGGAAGTTTTCTCCTTACAGGTGACTATATCTCATATATTAAATATGATGCTGAAAAAATTATAAATGCACATTCTGCAAATCTGGATCAAATGAACCTAGAGAGTCTAGTTTCTAGCTTATTGTATTGAATGTCATCCGTGAAACACTCTATGCTAGGCATATAATGTTTCACTTTTCAGATTGATGCAGTACTTTGGGCTAAAAATGAGACAAAATCCATTCAGTGTAAGTATTTTTCTAAGTATTGCTCACTGAACATCTGCACCAGAATCCCCTGAAGTACTTAATAAAAATCCACATTTCCAGGTTGTGGACGAGGCCTGCAAAATTAGACTCCACACGGTCCAGGAATCTTCATTATCATAAACACAAGCAAGTCATATGCAAACTGGAGTTTGAGAATTTCTTTCTCATATAAACTTTCTTTCTATTGTAGTATAGTTGCTTTACAATATTGTGTTAGTTTAAGGTATACAGCAAAGTGATTCAGTTATACGTATATAACTGAATATATATATTCTTTATCAGATTCTTTTCCCTTACAGGTTATTACAAACTATTGGGTATGGTTCCCTGTGCTATACAGTAGGTCCTTGTTGTTTGTCTTTTTTATATATAGTAGTTTCTATCTGCTAATCCCAAAGTCCTAATTTATCCCTTTCCCCTTTAGTAACCATAGGTTTGTTTTCTACGTCTGTGGGTCTATTTTTGTTTTGTAAATAAGTTCATTTGTATCTCATATAAACATTTTTACATGAGAGAATTAACTTAGTGGTTGGTTCATCATTTCCTTGAGTTAAGGATGTAACTCTTTTGGTTTACAAGGATGTAACTCTTTTGGTTTACAAGGATTTAACTTTTTAGATATATATATATATATATGGGGGAGAGAGAGCTATACAATTTATGTTAACAGAGAGGCTACCTAAGCAGCATAGTTTTATTTAAAAGAGCATTTCCTCCATTAATTTCCTGACATATAATTAAGTACAAATAGAAAAATAATTCACATTTATTGAGCACCTACTACAGGCTAAGTACAGTGTTTTATGTTTATATTTCATTTTAATTTCACAACGGTTATAAGGTAGGTATTATTTATATTGTAATAGGTGAGGAAATTAAGATGATCACATAAATAGAATGCTGTCTCCTTCCTGGTGTGCCCTTGCTGCCAAAGCCTCCCCCGTTCTCACTTAGCTAAAAACATAGCTGCTTCAAAACTAAATTCTCCTAAGAAGGCTTCATGATCCACCTGTGCCCAGTGCTCAGGTATGTCTCTTATAAAAAGTAGTCATACGCCATCACTGGGCAGGTTGCAGTCTGCTTTTATGTCTGTTCCGTCCAGCGACTACAAATTCTTTGTGGATAGGAATTTGTCTTAATTTATCTTGTTGATGTCTTTTGAGCCGAACAGAGGGGACACTTCATCTATAAGCTAAATTCTGAAACATTCTTAGGACATACTAGATATATGTGAATCAAGATGACTCACTTAAAATTTTTAATTAAATACACACACTTACATGAAAAACAAATATCCATTCCTCCAAACAAGCAAACAATAAACAAAAAACACCAGTAGTGCCCTTAGAAAACAAAGATAGAAAGTAGTTCCAAAAACTTCTGACAGTTTTCTTTTTTTTCTTTGAGTTACTAAAGTCCCTGACTAAAAATAGAAAATCTTCCCAGGGGAGCTAATTTGTGACCCCATATGTCTCTTCATCAAGTTACAATGGCTTCAAGCTAAAAATGAAAGTAACACTACTTGAGTATGAAATTGAAGTGTATCTTTATAAAGTATAGTAAATAGTTTTCATTTAGAATCTCCCAGGGGTTTTATAGATAGAAAATTTAAATAGGTATGTAGTACTCTGCTGTTCGTAACCAGTCTCTGCATATGTATAGGTACAATTGAAACAGAAAAAGAAGCACATGTTACATGGTATTTCCCTATGTTGAGTATCATGTACTGAAACTAGCATAGAGACTGTCTTCCACCAAGGTATAAGATAATTAAAGACCCTCTGACTGTAAAAAACAAAAAACAAAACAAAACAAAAACCAAATATTCCCCTCCTGAACTATCTAATCTGAAATTCACAATATTAGATTCTCTGGAATCAAGAACAAAAGTCACAATTAAGTCATTCATTTTTAGCACTGTAAAGCATGTCTGAAGTCGTCTATATTCAGCTGCTCCCTGTCTTACAGATGAATATATTGAGTCTCTAGTTTTTTTTTAAGTATAGAACATTGATACATGCATCCTAATGGCCTAATGATCAGAGTGGTCTGATCACTTTCAATTCGTTGCTCCTTATACCACATCACTCTTTTCCTCTCCATCCTTCTTCACTCTCTAGTCACTGACTCAGATAACAAGCATTTATTGACTTCCCAGCTCTGTTGACATCTAAATCCTGAAAGATTGAGATGTATAATAAAACTGAGTGAAGACATCCCAAATCCATGGAAGGATTTGGCTAAAAACATCTAGTACGGCATAGAAGAGAGAACTCAAAAGAATATTTTGGGGCTTCCCTGGTGGCGCAGTGGTTGAGAGTCCGCCTGCCGATGCAGGGGACACAGGTTCGTGCCCCGGTCTGGGAAGATCCCACATGCCGCGGAGCGGCTGGGCCCGTGAGCCATGGCCACTGGGCCTGTGCGTCTGGAGACTGTGCTCCGCAACAGGAGAGGCCACAACAGTGAGAGGCCCACATACCACCAAAAAAAAAAAAAAAAAAAAAAAAAAAGAATATTTTGTCATTCTGAATTTATAAAAGACCTCCAATTTATTAGGCATTGGAGATTTCCAGAATTTCAGATCTGAAAAGAATCTTAAAGATTATCACAGAGACTGAATAATTATAACTCACATAGGTTAATTAGACATGTAAATAACTCACATAATTTAATTTTGAAAGAACACAGAACAACCTCAAAATACCACCACCCATCTTCAAAAACTCTTAAAACCAATAAATGAATTTGGTAAAGTTGCAGGATTCAAAATCAATATACAAAAATCTATTGCATTTCTATGTATTAGTAACAAACTATCAGAAGAGAAATAACAAACTATACATTAATAACAAACTAAAAGAAAACAATCCCATTTACAATTGCATCACAAAGAATAAAATACCTAGGAAAAAAAAAAGAATAAAATACCTAGGGATAAATTTAACCAAGGAGGTGAAAGACCTGTACACTGAAAACTATAAGATATTGATGAAAGAAACTGAAGAAGACACAAAATAATTGGAAAGATATTCCATGCTCATGTATTGTATCCCATGCTACCCAAAACAATCTACAGATTCAACACAATCACTATCAAAATTCCAAAGGAATTCTTCACAGAAATAGAATAAATAATCTTAAAATTTTGGGGGGACACAAAAGACCCCAAATAGCCAAAGTAATCTTGAGAAAAAAGAACAAGGCTGGAGACATCACACACCCTGATTTCAAACTATGTTACAAAATTATACTAATCAAAACAGTATGATATTGGCATAAAAACAGACACATAGATCAATGGAACAGAAGAGAGAGCTCAGAAATAAACCTATCCAAATATAGTCCATTAATTTAAGACAAAGGAGCCAATACACAATGGGAAGGGACAATCTCTGCAACAAACAGTGCTGGGAAAACTGGACAGCCACAGGCAAAAGAATGAAACTGGACCACTATCTTACACAATACATAAAAATTAACTCAAAAGAGATTAAAGACATAAATGTAAGACCTGAAATCATAAAACTCCTAGAAGAAAACATAGGCAGTAATTTCCTTGACATTGGTCTTGGAGAGGTTTTTGGATTTGACACAAAAAAGCAAAGGCAACAAAAGTAAAAATAAGCAGATGGAACTACAGCAAACTACACCTGCATAGCAAAGGAAACTATCAATAAAATGAAAAGGAAACTTATGGAATGGGAGAAAATATTTGCAAATCATATATCTGATAAGAGGCTAAAGTACAAAATATATAAGGAACTCATACAACCCAATAACAAACAAACAAACAAACAAATCCAGTTAAAAAATGGGTAGAGAGCTTCCCTGGCGGTGCAGTGGTTGAGAGTCTGCCTGCCGATGCAGGGGACACAGGTTTGTGCCCCGGTCTGGGAAGATCCCACATGCCACGGAGCAGCTGGGCCCGTGAGCCATGGCTGCTGAGCCTGCGCGTCTGGAGCCTGTGCTTCGCAACGGGAGAGGCCACAACAATGAGAGGCCCACATACCGCCAAAAAAAAAAAAAAAAAAATGGGTAGAGGATCTGAATAGACAGTTTTTCCAAACAAGACACACAGATGGCCAACAGGTATATGAAAAGATGCTCAATATCACTAATCATCAGGGAAATGTGAATCAAAACCACAACGAGATGTATCACCTCATACCAGTTAGAATGACTAATCAAAAAGACAAGAGGGCTTCCCTGGTGGCGCAGTAGTTGAGAGTCCGCCTGCCAATGCAGGGGACAGGGGTTCGTGCCCCGGTCTGGGAAGATCCCACGTGCCGCGGAGCGGCTGGGCCTGTGAGCCATGGCCACTGAGCCTGCGCGTCCGGAGCCTGTGCTCCGCCCTGGGAGAGGCCACAACAGTGAGAGGCCCGCGTACTGCAAAAAAGACAAGAAATAACAAATATGAGTGAGGATGTGGAGAAAAGGGAACCCTTGTGCACTGTTGGTAAGACTATAAATTGGTGCAAACAGTATGGAAAACAGTATGAGGTTTCTCAAATAAATAAAAACAGAACTAACTAATGATCCAGCAATTTCACTTCTGAGCATTTAGCGGAAGAAAATGAAAATACTAACTTAAAAGTTATATGCACCTCCGTGTTCATGCAGAACTATTTACAATAGCCAAGACATGGAAAGAACCTAAGTGTCCATGATGGATGAATGGATAAAAAAATCTTGCCATTGTAAATAGTGCTGCAATGAACACTGAGGTGCATGTATCTTTTCAAATTATGGGTTTTCCAGGTATATGCCAGGAGTGGGATTGCTGGGTCATATGGTAGTTCTATTTTTAGTTTTTTAAGGAATCTCCATACTGTTCTCCATAGTGGCTGTATCAATTTACATTCCCACCAACAACGTAGGAGGGTTCCCTTTTCTCCACACCCTCTCCAGCATTTATTGTTTGTATATGGAAGCAACCTAAATGTCTAACAACAGAGGAATGGATAAAGAATATGTGGTACATATATACAATGGAATATTACTCAGCCATAAAAAGAACAAAATAATGCCATTCACAGCAACATGGATGGACCTAGAGACACTCATACTGAGTGAAGTAAGTCACACACAGAAAGACAAATATCATATGATATCGCTTATATGTGGAATCTAAAAAAAGTATACAAATGAACTTATTTACAAAACAGAAGTATAGTCATGGATGTAGATGACAAACTTATGGTTACCAGGAGGTAAAGGCAGGGAGGGATAAATTGGGAGATTGGGATTGACATGTACACACTACTGTATGTAAAACAGCTAACTAATAAGAACCTGCTGTATAGAGCAAGGAACTCTATTCGATACTCTGTAATGGCCTTTATGGGAAAAGAAACTAAAAAAAAAAAAAAAGAATGAATATATGTGTATGTATAGCTGATTCACTTTGCTATACACCCGAAACTAATACAACATTGTAAATCAACTATACTCCAATAAACCTTTCTTAAAAATAAAAAATAAATAAATAAATCACTAAAAGTTATGTTTAAAAAAATCTTGCCATTTGGAACAACATAGATGGAACTTGATGGCATTATGCTAAACCCAATAAGTCAGACAAAGAAAAATACTGTATAATTTCACTTACATGTAGAATCTGAAAACAAAAAACAAACAAATAGAAAAACAAGATAGATACAGAGAACAGATCGGTGGTTGCCAGGGGTTGGGGGGGGCGGGTAGAGAGGGTGGGTGAAATGGGTGAAGGGAGTGAAAAGGTACAAACTTCCAGTTTTAAAATAAATAAGTGCTGAGGACATAATGTACAGCATCATGACTACAGTTAATAATACTGTATTGCATATTTGAAAGTTGCTAAGAGAGTAGATCTTTAAAGTTCTCATCATAAGGAAAAATAATTTGTAACTACGTATGGAGATGGATGTTAACTAGACTTACTGTGGTAATCATTTTACAATATATATATAAATATTAATTCATTACATTGTACACCTATAACTAATATTATATGTCCATTATACCTCAACTTAAAAATAGGAATATAGATAAGTCATATAATTCAATTTTGAAAAAACATAGGACAACCTCAAAATATTTTAGGTTTTCAAAAATAGTTGGGAGTTAGGCAAAATCAATTCTTCTGATTAGTAAATTTAAAAAAATGTTAATAAGTACTGTGCATTAAACAACAACTGTGAACAAAAGAGAGAGTTTAATCCAGTGAAAATTCTAGATTTTTAAAAAACTCCCTAGTACATCTAATGAAATGTACTGGGGAGTTTAGTACTAGTCTAGTACATCTAGTGAAAGGGTTATTTTACCAATCACTTAGATGTGATGGGTCACAACTCTTTTCTTCATTTCTTATGGATCACTTTGTGTGAAAATACACCTTGGTCAGTATTTGAAAGCGATAGTAGTATTTGCCAGTGCCATCAACTTCCTTCTGCCTTCATAACAGAACACTGATCTTGTTCAATTTTCATCCCATTTGGTGCAGCCCATATGACTCAGAAAAGCAGATCTTAACCATAGCTCTACAAATTACTCCTGATTTGTATAAACCAGTCAAGGTAATCGTAACGTCCTTGCCAGTAACATTGCTGCAGGAACACCAGCTTAAGCCAAGCTGATCATGCAATCCCCTGGCAAATATTATATGCTCATAATTAGGTGCGTGATCCATGTTGGTCCCGTTAGGTCTTACAAAAGACCTTATATTTCATGATTCAGGGAAAGTTTTCATTCTCTTTTGCTGAATGTGAACAAGGAAGCTTTCTGTCTCAGATGTTGCCTTCACTCATATCATGGCCTTGAGGGAAGCCTGCATGAGGACAAATCCAGCAGGTGTTGGTGGAGCACGGAGCAGAGGAACACAAGGAAAAAAACAACCCAGCCAACCTGGGGCTCAATTGTGTCTTGGAGTGTGTCCAACCTTCAGACTGCTTAATGTGTCTTTTTGTTTAAGCCAGTTTTTGTGAGCGTGGTGCATGGGTTTGGAAGATCAGCATCACCGGGGAGATGGATACAAGTGTAAATTCTAGGCCCCATCCCAGACCAAGTAAATCAGAAACTTAGAGTGTTGCCTATGGATGTGCTTGGGCTGAATGAGGCCTCTGTGACATTCTCAGGTGCACCAAAGTTTGAGGGGCATTAATGTGAACTACTTTTGAGTCAAGATTTCTATTACTTATAGTCAAATATACCCAGAGTAATAAAAAAAGACCAAGCATTTCTATCAAACCAAGTGTGCCACTTACACATACAGAGTTGCCAAAATAATACTATATTTTTAAAATAAAATTTAACTTTTACAAATATTCATTGAATCTAATGTAAACCTCTTTAAAATTGTAATTTGAAGTTATATTATTCATACCTATTTTTAATTCATAGAAATTCATTTTCTTCACTGAACAAAAAGAAATATAATATATATGTGTGTATATATATATATATATTATCTACTATTATATATATATGTGTATATATAAATACACACACACACACACACACATATATATATATATATATATATATATATGTATCTGCCCCTATTACTTAACACAGAGCTCCTAAAATCCTTGTAATCTCCTGAGTGATAGGGGTGCTAAGAGTATTTTTTTGTTCTAATGTTGGGTTGGCCAAAAAGTTCGTTCAGGTTTTCCCGTGCGATCCTAACAGAAAAATCCGAACGAACTTTTTGGCCAATCCAATATTTGGTCTTTGACTCCAATTCCTGACACAGAGCTCCTAAATCCCTTGGAATTTCCTGAGTGATAGGAGCATCTCTTGTCCTAATGAAGTAACTGGGTGCATTCCTGGATGGGGCTGGTCAGAAAGATCAAGCCATGATTAGAAACTTGTAACTTTTAGTCCCATCCCTATCCTCCAGGAAGGGGAGTTAATAATTAATCAAGGCTACATGATGAAGCCTCCATAAAAGTCCATAAGCTAGGAGGTTCAGAGAGCTTCTGTGTTGGTGAACATACCCATATGTGTGGAGGATGTGCACCCTGACTCCACAAGGACAGAAACTCCTGGGCTTGAGACCCTTCTAGACTTTGCCCTGTTCTGGCTATTTATCTGTATTCTTTACCACATCCTTTATAATAACCTGCTAAACATAAGTAACTATTTCACTGAGTTCTGAGGACCATTATAGCAAGGTATCCAACCTGAGGAAGCAACTGTAGGAATCCCCATTTTCAGCCACTTTTACCCAAGTGTGGGTAACCTGGGGATCCACAACCTGTGACTGGCATCCAAAATGGGACAGCCTTGTGGGACTGAGCCTTCAACCTATGGGATCTGCACTAACCCCAGGTAGTTAGTGTCATAATTGAATTGCAGGACCCCAGTTGGTGCCTGGGAAAGTTAGAGAATTGGTTGGTATGGGAAAAAAACCTACATATTTGGTGTCACAAGTGTTGTGGTGTGAGCAAACAGGACCAATAGCCTACTTTTAGTAGGCAGGTTTATTTATTACTAGTCTAATATGCACCATTTAAATCTAGTAGTTAGTCCAAAATCATCCTTAGAAGAATAACAGTTTTGAGAATAAATCCACATGAAACATCCTTAAATGGAAACTGACATCATGTCATGTAGGTATGTATATTTGTATGTATGACAGTTAAAGCTTCATTTTTATGGTATACTCTTATTCCTCAAAAGGGAGTTTCACTTAAAGAAACTGAAGTAATATATTTCTGTATTTAAAAAATTACATAGTTGATTATAATTTCATTTGTGAAATTATAGGCCATTTAAAATTATACAAATATATGAAACTAATATATTCATATATTCTTCAACTGGAAGACTTTTAGACACATGAGCATTCAAATGTTAATGGTCTATAATAGCTCCTTCTTATTGTAAATTAAAATTAGTTACATCATCTTTATACTTAACAGCAACTATAAATTTTAGAAATCCAACTTACTTTTTAAAAAATCTTTTTAAACTCTATGTTAAAATATCTTTGAAGGTGTCTCCAGAGGAGAATGCTTTGACATTAAAATCACCCAGTCTATTCACAGAACAGATGAAAAAGTCCTAAGTTTACATACTGATGTTGAACTTATTAGAAAATTAGAATCAAGCTTTATACTCATCAGAACATATTTAGAATTTAATGCTCAATTTTGAGTATTCTATATAAAAAACAAGCTAAATGATAAAATTTGAAACCTCTAACCAAAAAAAGAGGCACTATACACAAAAGTGATACATTGAACTTTTCTGCCATGACTTCTTTAAAAGTGTGCTTACATTTAATTGCTTTAAAATATTAGATTTTTTATTATTAAAATTATTTTTCATAATGTTCTGAAAACATAATTTCCTGAACTAACAAACTATATATTTAAGTTATTAAAAACATTCACTGTTGAATTGGTCTAGGGAAATATGAGCATGAAGAAGTGAATAGCCTATAATCTAACTTGATATGTGTCAAACTGTGATACTCTGGCTAAATAGGAAAGATTTATTAGATTTATATTCAGTTAACCCATTAAGTTCTGCTGAGTGAATCACTTGAATTCAAAAGGCAAAATCTTAGCAGCTGCATATCCCGGGTCTGGTTCCAATTTTTCTAACAAGGTGAAAACAGAATGAATGCAATCAAAATCCCTGATAAAACCGTGCATGGAGAGAATAGATGCCAACATCACGTTAGGTTAGATTAAATACAGACGGAGGAGCCTAATGATCTCATTCTATCTTCACTGCTTAGCAGAGAACAAGGCTTGTAGGGACTTCCACTGACTATCACCCGAGTACATGATTTAATGATTGCATGACGAACGAATCAACATGTTAATGAATCGGAATATGAGTAAGAAATGTACTTTCTAAAGGAAACAGAACTAAAGGGCGATTCTGTAAGTAAACTAAAAAGTATGGAGCTTCCTCCACATTTTGGAGCTAATCTAAGTCTCTTTAATGTAAACCTTTTACCACTGCATATACTGATTTTGAATCAATGTTTCCATCTCCATAGGTAATTTGATAAATATGTCCATACCAAAGTGAAAACTGAGTGGAGAAGTCCTTGGTTCAGAGAGCAATGTGTATTTTAAGCAGAGCTTCTTAAGAGAATGCATGAAAGGGATCTGAATTCATTTGGAATCTACAATATGCCAGTGAACTCATCTCATTTAATCCTCCAAAAAGCCCTAAGAGATAGTGATAATTACTCCATGTAATTTTACAAATGGCCAAATCTGCTCAGAAAAGAAGAGTATACAAATTATAATTGAACCCTTAAACTCTCACCTCATAATCCACACTCTTTAAATCAAATTACTGGTTATTCTGCAGTCTCTCTATGGATTTTTTATTTGCAAATAATAATTTTAATGGATAAAATTTCAGTCCATAGCATACTAAAATTAATAGCAGTATTATGCAATAGAACAATCTGACATATTTTGAAAGTTACTACTGAAGGAAGGAAAACGAATCCACTAAAAAAGTACTATAGTCCAGGGCTGAAATTCAGTAAAAAGATATATTTTACTTTCAGAAGAATTTTGTTAAATGGAAAAATGGAACCATGCTAAAAATATGTTTGTTTTTTCTTAATAAAGTTACAGATGCTCACAACTTCACAGAACATGTTGTTACTTAATATATTTACTTCTTTTGCTTAGAGAAGAATGACAATTACTAAAAATGTTTTGATATTTGCATAGCAACAAAGACAGAATATCGTTAGCCAATGAAGAAAACATCATCTTTAGCAAAAAAACAAGTTCATAATGTTACCTTAAATTTATAAAGCACTTTATAGTTTTCAAGTCTCTTTCATACACGTTATATCATGTAGCCCTTCAAAAGCCCTATGAGACTGCAAGGAAAGATAAATTATTAACCCAATTTTATGGGTGAGATAATTAAGGCTCAGAAAGATTACATAATAATACACATAGTTTTTATGGTGCCATTTATATATTATTAGAGTCAAGTTTCTTTCTAGATTTTCTGGTGTCTCTCAACACAATGATTTTACTATTTGGGATAAAGTTTTACAAATGTTTTCCCAGTTTTCAAAATGGTTTTAACCTAAAAATTAGAACTGAATGACTGCCATGAAATAACAACCATAAAGCCCCATAAAGCTTTCAAAAATCGTACACAGAAATTAGTTAGTATATTTCTAATGAAGAAAACCAAATATGTAAACAAATGAACCAAAAAGGAAGCAACTGTTCTTCACTTTATCAAAGTAGTTAAAAAGGACATCCATGCATTGCATCAACAGTTCCTGAATTTTAGGATTAATAATACCTCATTTTCTTAGTTTGTAGTAATAAAAAATATTTTCAAAGAATCAGTGACATGTCACATCATTTTTAGCATGAATAGTGATGAGCAGGTTTGAGCTCTAATGATGCTGCACGATCACAGAGAATGCAGCTTGGAGGCTTACCATATAAATTAGTGCAGTGTCACATTAGCAAGCAAGGCACAATCAGAGAAATGAATTCAAACTGAAGGAAAGGAATTGCCATATACTGAAATAAAGCAAAAACGTGCAATAATACTGTTTTACTGCTCAGTTTAAGCTTTCTGAATTCTGAAGGTGGATTTAAAGATTTCACTTTGCAATCATCCTTTACCATGCGGATATGCTGCAGTAACTATACAAGGACAGACAAGTAACAAAATTAATCCAAATATGTTCAAGTAATAAGACCAAAGACTAGTCAGCCAGATCAATGTTTCCTTTTCATCTTGTTACTTAGGTGGTACAGGATGCCTAGTAACATTGAACAATACCTGATGACTTGTGGTGTTTAGGCAGCCTGCATTTGCCCATTTCTAGATCTGCACATTGTATATTTGACTTCCAAGTTATTGTCTGCTTTAGAAAGAGGCAACAATTTCTCCAGGCTAACCCTATTAGATTTCACCAGGATTTTGTAAAGTATAAACTGTTAAGTACTTTAAAATTGTTAGTTGTTAATACTATGTACAGTTGCAGAAGTAAAAATGTACAAATGGTTACAAGATACTGGTACTGAACTCAGCTCCACCTCTAATTCTTTGTGCTACCAGTTCTTAGACACAACTGCTCCACTGGCTTTCTTTCCTCTAAGAAATCAACAAGAATAATATAAAAGTTTTCATAGTAATCATCTATCCATCACCATCTTTTAATATGCTATAGGCCATGTTTTATAAGCTTAACACAAATCACATTATGCTAGTGTTTCTGCTCAGCCTGTATGCTCATACAACTGCATGAGTCAGAACTATCCGGATGAGTTTCCTGACAGATCAGATTTCAATCTCAAGTGACAGAAAAAGAATGCATTTTAGTTTGGCTTTTCCCTCACTTATTTTTCAAGAACTTGATACAGCTTTGAGATGAACTGGGATAATGCTGTTGTGCTGTGATATACAGTTAATTTAAAATAGGCAAGCAGGGCCTCCCTGGTGGCGCAAGTGGTTGAGAGTCCGCCTGCCGATGCAGGGGATACGGGTTCGTGCCCCGGTCTGGGAGGATCCCATATGCCGCGGAGCGGCTGGGCCCGTGAGCCATGGCCGCTGGGCCTGCGCATCCGGAGCCTGTGCTCCGCAACGGGGGAGGCCACAACAGTGAGAGGCCCGCATACCGCAAAAAGAAAAAAAAAAAAAAAAAAAAAAATAGGCAAGCATCCTGTACACTGAAAACAGTTTTATCATCACGAAACAGGAGTTTCCTCAAAAAAAAAAAACAACAACAACAAAAAAAAACAAAAAGCTTTGGGTTCTCTTATCTAATTTCTGTTAGGAAAAAAAAATTGTTCCATGAAAATTCAACCAAAACTAAAATAATTGACTCTGGCAGGTGTTTTCTAAAGTTCAAATGAAAACTACAAAACAGTTCCATCTAGTAATTTAGTTACCTTTTATAGCTAATTCACTTTAATTAAAGCATTGAAAGTGAAGGGAGAGGTCAGTACAAAGGTTTCACATGAACATCACTGAAGCTCTTCTTTTGTCAAATTAGATGCCAGATTACAACCGATCTTAAAATATTTCAGTCTAAGATATTATCCATCTTCCTTGATCAGAATCCCTTTGATCATTATAGAACAAGTTTTGTCACAGCAGCAAAGCAATTTATTGAGGAAAAAACATACAAATTGCTTGAATTTTGCCAGCAACTGTGAGGGCCATGCCCACAGAAGATGGGTGTCCTTCCAATTGGAGGTCAACACAGTTCTGGTTTACCACCTTACATAATAGATTATTAACCCCCTTACACTATAACTGGAATCTAAAATATTTAAGTCCCTCTATAGTCAATAAATGATATTGACACATCAAGTTCTTTCCAGATAGTTTTAATCTGAAGGCACTGCTGTTATCTAGTTCTTTGGTAAATCCTGGCAAAAAGAAGTGATATTCAAGAAAAAAGATTTATGTGCCATGCAGTGTATTCATTCAAAGCATGTAACCTCTAATTTATACATGGTTTGGTACATGGAAATAAGAACATATTTTCATTGTTAATTTAACTTTTTAACAAAACAGATAATATTTTAAATGTTATGACTTTGGTTTTTATTCAGAACAAATGTACATAATAAAACGAAAAAAATATTTTATACATATAGCAAATTTCTCTTAAAATTGGTTAATAAAAACCAAAAATTCGGTATCACTTGAACAGCTAATTTTTTTATATAAATTTATTTATTTTATTTATTTATTTTTGGCTGCGTTGGGTCTTTGTTGCTGTGCGTGGGCGGCGAGAAGGGGCTACTCTTCGTTGCGGTGCGCAGGCTTCTCATTGCCGTGGCTTCTCTTGTTGCAGAGCACGGGCTTTAGTAGTTTTGGCACATGGGCTCAGTAGTTGTGGCTCGTGAGCTCTACAGTGCAGTCTCAGTAGTGGTGGCTCACAGGCTTAGTTGCTCTGCGGCATGTGGGATCTTCCCAGACCAGGGCTCAAACCCGTGTCCCCTGTATTGGCAGATGGATTCTTAACCACTGCGCCACCACAGAAGCCCTAACATTCTTTTATTAGATGAGAATTTACTACTTTAACTGAGAGGAATTTCTAAACCAAATTAAAAATTTAATCAATTATGTTAGCCCTTGATATATTTCCATTCCTCCTCACTAGAATGTCTGTTCTATGTTTATTTTTTTACATTTTTGCTATTTTTATAGATACAGTTCTCTTCTTTCAGTTATATTGGTTATAAATTATTTTTAAAAATAGTTTTTTATGTGATCTTGGATAAAGTCCATACATTTTATTATTGTTGTTTCAATTTCTTAACCTATAAAATGAATGTTTGAACTACATACTTCTTAGGGTCCCTTTCAGCTCTAAAAAGCTCTGATTTAAAGATATGAAAATATTAATTAGTAGAAAAGATTGATGTTACTGATTAATTCCAAGCACATGGGTCAGTGAAGTTTATTTACTAGTACCTTTTCATTTTATATGTAAGAGCAATAAACTGAAACTTACTATCTCATATAGTAGATCATTGGTTCTCAACTGAGATGCTTTTGCCCTCCAGGGGATATCTGTCAGTGTCTGGAGATGCTTAGTTGTTGAAAGAGCACTGAGTAGTCGTTTTAAACCAGGGGTCCCCAACCCCCAGGCCACAGACCAGTACCGGTCCATGGCCTGTTAGGAACTGGGCCGCACAGCAGGAGGCGAGCGGCAGGCGAGCCAGCGAAGCTTCATCAGTATTTACAGCTGCTCCCCATTGCTCGCATTACCGCCTGAGCTCTGCTTCCTGTTAGATCAGTGGCAGCATTAGATTTTCATAGGAGCACGAACCCTACTGTGAACTGTGCATGCGAAGGATATAGGTTGCGTGCTCCTCATGAGAATCTAATGCCTGATGATCTGAGGTGGAGCTGAGGCAGTAATGCTAGCACTGGGGAACGGCTGCAAATACAGATTACCATTAGCAAAGAGGTTTGACTGCACAGAGACCATAATAAATCATTTGCTTGCAGACTCATCAAAATCCTATCAGTGAGTGGCAAGTGAAAACAAGCTCGGGGCTCCCACTGACTCTGCATTATGGTGACTTGTATAATTATTTCATTAGATATTACAGTGTAATAATAATAGAAATAAAGTGCACAATAAATGTAATGCACTTGAATCATCCCGAAACCATCCCTTCCCCCGTCCGTGGAAAAACTGTCTTCCACAAAACTGGTCCCTGGTGCCAAAAAGGTTGGGGACCATTGTTTTAAGCTATCAAGCTCTGAGGGTCAGCCATATGAGTAGGTAGGGTAAAACATCCTTTCTGAAGGAGGCCTGAAGAAATTATTTATATTAAACCAGTGGTTGTGGGAAGTGGGGGAGATTTCACTTCCAGGGGAGATTTGGCAGTGTGTGAAGACATTTTTAGTTGTAACAACTTGGGGTGGGGGAGTTGCTACTGGCCTCTGATAGGTAGAGGCCTGCGATGCTGCTAAGCATCTGACAATACACAGGACAGCCACCCAGGACAAAGAATTACCCAACCCAAAATGTCAACAGTGCAGTTCTGAGGTTGAGAAGCCCTGTACCAGGTGGAAAAAACCTTCTTGTCTTTAGTCTACTCTAAGAGAAATATAAATGCCTGTATATTAAATAACCTTATGATGGCCATAACATATTTCAGGAAAAAAGCAAGAAACTCAGTCTTTTAGTTTCTAGATCTTTATCACCCTTCAAAACTGCAGTCTAATATCTCAGCTTTTTTCTTAATCTTGTAAAGATATTTTGCATATCTTACACATTAAAAAATAAAAGCCTTAGGGTAAAAAAAAAACAATTTTTAAGTTAAACTGCCATTCTGTTTTATAAACTGACCATTCTTTGGCAGAAGTTTCAAATAGTTTCTCTTTAAGCATTTTCTAAAAAAAAAATTGATGTGAATATCTCACTTTGGAAAATAGAAACTGAGAATTACACTGAATATCATTCATGCAGCACATATTTCCTGAGCACCTGCTGCATGCCAGCATGACGGGAAGGAGCAGACCACATGTCGAACTAGAGAAACAAAAAGGGAAATGTTTCTATAAAAGGCCAAGGAAGAGTAAACGGGATTATCCAAGGGAAAAAGAAATCTAGCCTTTTAGGGATGGAGAGTAGTGAGTGAGAGGGAATGGGGAATGACAGAAAATGAATCCAGAGAAGCAAGACAGGAGCAAAAATCACATAAAGCATGGAGGGCCACATGTAATGGAAACCAGTAGAATATTGTATGAAGAAAAATGACAAGAATTGGCTTCACTTCTTTTTTTTCTTTTCTTTTTTGCTTTTCTTTTCTTTTCTCCTCCCTCCCTCCCTTCCTTCCTTCCTTCCTTCCTTCTTTCATTTTTCCTTTTAGATTTCACTAGTTGTTTTAGAAGAGTATAGACTGAAAACATGAGAAATGGTGATGACCTGGACTAGGTTAGTGGTGTTGGGAATGGGGAAAAAATTGGATACAGTATAAAGGTTAACCACATGAGATCTGCTAGCAAATCAGATATGAGGGTCAAGGAAGTGTTATGCCTCCAAATTTTTTGGCTTAAACAATTGGATACATGGTATTGGTTGTCACTAAGAAATGGAGACCAAGGAGCAAGTTTTGTTTGAGGAGTTTTTACTTCCTTGCTTGTTTTGGTGGGAAAGAACTAAGCCTTCTGTTTTGAATATGTTTAGGATGTCCATTACACATATAAATAGAGATATAAGAAAATATTCAGGACTCATGGGAAAGTTAAAATTTGGATTATAGGGCTTCCCTGGTGGCGCAGTGGTTGACAGTCCGCCTGCCGATGCAGGGGACACGGGTTCGTGCCCCAGTCCAGGAGGATCCCACATGCCGCGGAGCGGCTGGGCCTGTGAGCCATGGCTGCTGAGACTGCGCGTCCGGAGCCTGTGCTCTGCAACGGGAGAGGCCACAACAGTGAGAGGCCCGCGTACCGCAAAAAAAAAAAAAAAAAAAATTTGGATTATCAATTTGATGGCATCAGCACATAGGAGCATGCAGATAGAATTGAATTAAGTGAAATCACCTGTAGAGAATATAAAGCTATAAAAGAGAAAAGAAATAGAGCAGAGGCTAAAGCATTAGAAAACTTAGAGGTCAAGAAGACAACATGGCTTCAGAAAAGGAGAATGAGAGGATCAGCCAGTTTCAGAAGGGAAGCCAATAGAAAATGTTGTCCTTAAAGACAAGTGAAGCAATGGTTCAAGAAAGAGCGTCTGATAACAGTCTAATGCTGCTGAGGGTCAAATAAGGAGAGGACAGAGAATCGACAACTAGACCTAGTGAGAGACAATTTTCTGTTGACTTTAAGAAGAGTTATTTCAGTGAAGTGCCTGGGGCAAAAGTCTGATTGGAGCGGTTACAAAAATGGAGACTTCTGGAAATCTGCTCTATTGAGTGAGTGTCTATTTTTCTCCCTACTGAAATATTGCTAAAATGACAGTAAGCCTGTTTAAATAGTATAAATTTACAAAGTGGAAAAGCAAAGACAGAGAGTAAAATAAGAGCAGACCAGATATTAAAACACATTTTGTAATTTGGAAAGCGGTTTAGAAGTAAGAGGAAACTATAACCTACGTGCTTGAAGGGATAAATGCAGAGAAAGCAAGTCAGTTTGCTCACAGAATCACCAGGCATGTGGGAAACGGAGCTGGAAGAAAGTATACAGTTACAAGTCTGTTTACACCTCAGACGCTTTCTTACCCTACCACACAGCCCCATATCACCACCTCCCTACCCCCATGCCCTGCATACTCCCCTGCCCCTATTCTGTCCAGGAAATCTGACATTGATTCTTGGGAAAAGCACTCACAAAGTTCCTGTCTGTATGATACCCGAAACAGCAGAATTCAAGGAAAAGGCAACAAACCAAGAACAAGAAAAAGTTCACAAGGATCGGGGAAGAACTGAAGGGTGGGAAGAGGTCTGTTGGTCACATTACTTGGTAATTAACACCTAACTATGTAATAGATATTAGTTGTCATGTGAAATATAGATGATTATTTATATAATCTTGTGGTAAAGAAGATGAAAAAATCATCTACTGTAAATAAAAACACAATTAACAATGTTAAACAACAAACTTGGACAAGATGTTTATGATATATACATAACCGAGAGGATTATACCTCCTGTCACAAGGGGTCTTGCAATTAAGTTAAAGGAAGTTGAACAACTCCACAGTGAAATGAGTGAAGATTATATATAAACCATTTAAATAAAGTAAGAACTACATTGACCTTTACTGCCGATTAAAAAAAAGCATTAATGGGATATTTTGCTTCAGCAGAGTAAAACTGAAGTTTAATTCTACCCACTGCTGAATGTGTAGTAATAACTTTTTGAAGGCCTTTTTGATAATGTGCTTTGGCATTTCAATGTTCAAATCCTTTGATAAGGCATGTTCAGATCCTTTGATTTAGAAAAAAAAAGTAATATGTGTTTGTATGTGTGTTTGTGTGTGTGTTGTTTTTGTTTACATTAACTCAAAAATCAAAGTGACTTAAATGCTTATCCTAGGGAATTGATAAAATTAGGCATCAAATATATACACATGCAATATCATGCAAATACTTAAAAAGCATGATGCCACTTACAAGAGGCTGCTCAAAGATAACGGACCCTAATCTCTGAAACCCGTAAATGTTAATTTATAAGGAAAAGATGTCTTTGTGCATATAATTAAGAATCTTGACACGAACAGATTTTGCTGAATTATCCCGGTAGGCTATCCTCATAAGAGAGAGGCAGATGAAAGAAGAGAAGGCAATGTTCCCACCAAGGCAGAGATTGGATTAATGTGGCTACAATTCAAGAGATGCTGGCAGCCACCAGATGCTAGAAGAAGCAAGGAACATATACCCCCCAAGCCTCCAGAAGTAGCACAACTCTGCCAATACTTTGATTTCAGTCTAGTGATATTAAATTTTGGAGGTCTGGCATCCAGCACTATGAGAGAATAGATTTTTATTTTTTAAGCCATCAGGATTATGATAATATGTTACAGAAGCCATAGGAAGCTAATATGCTACCTATATTCATCAATAAGGAAAATGTCTATGTTATATTTTAATTAAGATTGTCAGTTCATGAATAATACATATCCAAAACTACATGAAAAATGCCTAGAAAATATATTGACAGGACTTAAACATGAATATTATTGGTGGTTTGCAATTTTTTAAAGTTTTTGAATTTTTACAATAACCATGTATTATTTTTCTGGTAAAAATGTTATTTTCATTTTTAAACAAAAACTAATGATATGTGTTTATGTGTATATACTGCAAAATATCCCCATTTCTAACCAAGTAGGCTAAAGTGATATAGTTGCAGTTTTCCGTACCTGAGGGTATGGAGCCCTGTGAAGTGGCATGGCTACCTGATGAAGTTTTGTTATACATGTTATCAGTAATGATTTGAGGCTGAATGAATCTATTTTTCCTGTGTATCAGTTAGGAATTACATTTTGCGGCTAATATCAGAGACCTTAGTTCACTGACTTCAGTGGCTTATTTCCTCTCATGTAAAATTAATCTGAAGATAGGATAGTGAGAGCTGGTGTAGCAGCTCTAGAAGTCACCAGGGGCACACGTGTCTTCTGTCTTTTTATTCTTCCTTTCTTAGTGCACGTCTTGCCTCCCAAGGGCATTAAGTTGTAATAAGATAGGTGCTGGACCAACATTTTAGGAGAATGCAAAGGGGCAAAGAAGGAGACACTTCCAGCTGAACCTCTGCTCTTTTAGGAGCTATACCTACTAATCTCCACTCATATCTGATTGACCATCCCATTTTGCAGTGAGGCAGCAAAGTGTAGTCTTATTGACTGGCAGAAGGGAGAATGGATATTGGCTTGACAACTGGCAGTGTCTCCCATACCCATGGAACCAACTAAAAATGTCACTGAGAAGTATTCAAATCAAGATCCAAGAAGAATCACTGCTGTGATATTTGTTGCCAGTCATATCACTCTAGAAAGAAGAACTAGATGCTAAGACTGTTCTGCCTTAAGACTAAAGACAATGTCTCTTACTCTTGCTTGCCCACTATAGACTGTAAAAAGACTAAGTTACTATGTTAGGTGCTTGGTTCAGAAAGCATTCCATTTGTTTCACCTAAATAAGTAAGACTTGTAAATCTTCAATTTTTAGATTATATAAATTAATGGTTAATATGAATTGCTTCAATTCTAGTGAATTATTGATAGAAAATAAAGTAAAATGAAACAAAGTATAAATGAATATTAAATAAGCATACTAGTGAACATTTTTAATATAAATGTAATTGTTACTCTTTTAAAAGATTACTCAACAAATTAATAACAGCATAATAACAAAGAAGAATCTAAATATAATTCAGTATCAAAAAAAAGATCTTCAAACAACGTTCCCTTTGTATACTTCTATGTTTATCTTACATGTTTCATCCTACTGTGTCTCAGTCACATTCAGTATGTTCCTGAAGTTAAAGCCAATTTTGGTCCCCGCTGAATGTCTTTTAAATTAACTTTTATAGCAAACCAAATAAAATCTTGATTAAAGAATGATCAACTCAATACACAAATCTGTTAGGTGGTCTCAAGAACTAAGAACCTCTTCAAAGATTTATTCGCTCTCTGCACGTATGTACATGTGTGTGTGTTTGCTTATATTTCCTCCACATCTGCAACAGGAAAATATTTGTATAAATATATAAAGCTAAAACATAGATCTTAGCTCTGCTGTGAAAATGCACAAATTGCTTTCTCCCTATTTTTAAGTTGCCCAGTTTTCAATCTGTTATCTAATTATTAAACGTCCACTGGATGCTGATCCTGCTTATATGCTCCTAGCCTCCCCTTGCCCAGGAGCACCATGAGAAAAGGAACTTTTTGATTTATTCCAAGCATAACTGCTGCCCTTATAAGATTTGTTCCAAGCATAACTGCTGCTGGCACATTGTGTGTGCTTAAGAAATAACCTGGAGTTCATCTGAACTACGCTTCAAAAACAGAAGTAGAACATAGACACATGAGCATAATACTTGAAAAACTTTTGTAGTGGAGCAGGTGTCCACAGATGTTCCTGACTACCACGGCCTGTTGGATGTCTCTAATATGAATCTAAGATAGGTCATAATGATGCAAACATTAATTCAGCACTAAATATACTCCAGTCGCTGTGATGTACCTTATGCCCATGCTCATTACCCCATGCAATCCAAACATTATTATTATTATTATCCGACATTTACCAATAAGGAAGCTAAAGCTTAGAGAGTATCAATTTGTTTTGTCTGAGATTTTACAGCTGTTGACAGTCTTACTCCAGAACTGAAGGCTTTAGCCACAGGTTAACGACCTGTATTTGTGAACGTGAAAAATCTTACTGAGTAGAGACACCTGTAGGATTTTCTTCCAGAGCAAAACCATTTTGGATTATGTTTATCTCTAGATTCATAGTTGTACCTAAACCAGAGGAAAGTAAGTATATGTAGGAGATTAAATAGGAGGTTTATTGATATACTTATTTCAGAAACTAAAATTAGTTTCATGATAATCCCCATTTTTTCTTGTTGCTAAGAAACTGACACTTCAGAGTTGTGTAAAATGACGCTAAATTCAAGAGAACAGAAAAGATTTTCTGAAATACAGTGAAAAACCTATTAAAATGGAATCACAAGTTAAAGTAAACAAAACTCACTTGAAAGGTGGTTTTTCTAATATTAGATATACCTATTTATTGACTTTTTAAAAAGATAATTTGCTATGAAATGAGTCAGTAAAGCAAAACTACATCTTTGAATTTCGCTTCCTTTAAAAAATTGCATATAGAATTCCATATTTTGTGCATTTGTTTTACTCTATGTATTAAGGGCTTTGGCAGAACTCTTTGAGATCTAAGTAAACTTGATCAACACAATATGCCTAATTGTCTACTAACATTTATTTGAAAACCCTATTCAGCAACATATAGATATTTAACTATTAATGCTACTTATTACCTGTACAATATTTGTGATGTTATTGTAGTACTTCCCAGGAAGTTATCCGTCAAAATTTTGAATGTCTTAATTATTTTTTATAAAAGCATATTTGGCCCCTCAAGTAACCTGTTTTTTTGTTTGTCTTTTGGTTTTCTTTTTTAGTGCTTTGTAATTGGTCTTTTTCTAAAGTTAAAGCAGAAGGGTTTGAGTAGCAAGCAATACAAAAATACAGAATATTCAAAAAAGAACTTGTTCTTATTATAAATGCAAAAGTTATTTCAATACAAGAAAAGGAATCTTATATTCCTAGACTGTAAAAAAATATTATATATTTGATAATATGAAGATGATGCAAGGTGGGAGAAATACTGAAAACTATGGGTGGATCATTCTTTATAAAAACTCACAAAAATAATTGTCTCCTTTTAGAATGCAAGATGATAGCTATTATTCAGCTTGGTCCTGACCCACTGAAAGATAGCTGGATAAAATACATAGTGTAAAATCAGAAAAAGTTTCTTCTCTGAATTTAGAGAATTATTAAGTGCACCAAAGTATCACTCAACATCACACTGCATTTGTGACCTAGTATAACTCATGCATTTTCTTCCCTACTTAAAATTCTCTTTTCTGTATCTTGTATTTTTGCAATTTACTCCTCTTTCTTAAGTGAATTTTTATCTTCCTTCTCCTTACACATTTTTTAAAAAATATTTATTTATTTATTTGGCTGTGCTGGGTCTTAGTTGCAGCACATGGGATCTTTAGTTGTGGCATGCAGACTCTTAGTTGCGGCAAGTGGGATCTCTTTCCCTGACCAGGGATCAAACCCGGGCCCCCTGCAGTGGGAGTGCGGAGTCTCCTTGCACATTTATCTACATACTTCTTAAATATTCTGCTCTGTTCTTCATGACAAAAACAACCTAGAAATGCAGTATTTGTCCTTCTGTGACTGGTTTATTTCACATAGCATAATGTCCTCCAGTTTCATCCATGTTGTCCAGATGGCAGGATCTTCTGGTTTTTTAAGGTTGAGTAATATTGCATTGTATGAATATACCACATTTTCTTTATCCATTCATCTGTCGATGGACACTTGAATTGTTTTGATATCTTGGCAATTGTGAACAATGCTACAATGAACATGGGAGTGCAGATACCTCCTTGAAATCCTGATTTCATTTCCTTTGGGTATGTATACCTAAAGTGGTATTGCTGGATCCAATGGCAGTTATATTTTTAATTTTTCTGAGGAATCTTCATACTGTTTCCTCTAACTGCTGCTTAATTTTCGTGTCCACTAACAGTATACAATTCTTCCGATTTCTCCATATCCTCACCAACATTTGTTATCTTTTTCTTTTGATGAGTCATCCTAACAGATGTAAGGTGATATCTCACTGTAGTTTTGAATTGCATTTCCCTGATAATGATGTTGAGCATCTTTTCATATACCTCTTTGAAAGAAACTAGTCACTTTTAAAACTTTGAAAAATCCTTTTAGGTATAACTTATCCTAAAATTAAATATATCTCTGATTTTTTTTACCCAAAATCTGCAAAATAAAAAATAAATACAGCAAAAAAACCCTTAGCTTGTTTATTGGTTACAGAATTTTGCAACCTGAATGCTTTGTCTGGCATCAGTTTGAGGGGGACTGTGGAACGTATGGGATGAACGGTATTCAGAAACTAACTGAATAGACACTGGCAAGAATAATCAAAACCTAGTGTAAGGCCCTATGAGGCTCTCATCCGCCTTCTACCTGCCAACCAAGACTTGTGCTGCTTTAACTTGGGGCTTCAAACCTAATACAAAATCAGCTTCTTTGTGATCCTCCACATCCTGTGGTTTCACAACCCAGCTATGATTTAAAAAAGAAAAAAATGGTGCCTTTAATATACTCATTATTTCCCTGTCAAACCCAAACCAAGGCATGATGGATCTTTATTCAAAATTTACCTCTGAGAGTTTACTTTTTCTATGAAAAACTAAATCATATGAATTTTTTGAAATACAAATCATTCTTTGTAAAATATCTGAGACCCTGCTATTACAGAATTTTCATGGAAAATTAGAATTATTCTGCAATCTCCATGTAAGTACCCATTTGTAAGCTATAGATTGTTTAGCTTGTCTAAGAAAGAAAGCAAATCTTAAAATCAATATCCATCCTTTAAACTTCAAATAATACAAAACTCTAATTACTTAAGTTCCTTTATGATCAAAAGGGAAAATGAACAAAACTGAATGTTTTGACAGCATTACATTTAGAAAAGTTAAAATTAATCTCATAACTCTGAAAACAATTTTCAAAAATTAAAATTCAGTCATTGTATACTCACCAATTTCTTACTGAATTAATAGAGTTAAGAAAACTAAATCCAGTATGTTACTTTTGTTCCAAAGGAACAAAATAAAAATTTATATGAATTTTAAGTTTAAATCATCCTTCATACTTATAAAAAATCTGTTTAGTAATATTTATAATTGAGTTTAAAGATGAATAATACAGGTACCTATCCTATGACAGTTCCATCTAAACTTAGCTTTAAAAATATTTTATCATAATGAATGGATATTTGAAATAAAACTATATGCAGAAGTAGCTTATACCAGGGCTTCCCCGGTGGCGCAGTGGTTGAGAGTCTGCCTGCTAATGCAGGGGACACGGGTTCAAGCCCTGGTCTGGGAAGATCCCACATGCCACGGAGCAACTGGGCCCGTGCGCCACAACTACTGAGCCTGCGCGTCTGGAGCCTGTGCTCCACAACAAGAGAGGCCACGATAGTGAGAGGCCCACGCACCGCAATGAAGAGTGGCCCCTGCTTGCCACAACTAGAGAAAGCCCTCACACAGAAACGAAGACCCAACACAGCCCTAAATAAAAAATAAAAAGAAAATAAAAAGAAAATCCACGAAGGAATGAGTGAGTCCAGATTTACAACTGTATAAAATGATATTCAAAATAAGTTTAAAAAAAAAAAAAAAGTAGCTTATACCAAATTTTGATACCTGGTGCTAAGTGAACAAAGATGGCAAACCCTATACACACACACACACACACACACACACACACACACACATACACACACACGAGTTTTTTGTTTTTTCTGTATGGTTCTGTATGTTTTTTCTGTATGGTTCCTAGTCTTAGAGTATATGTATAAATACATATATACACACACACACATACATACACACATTTTAGGTTCCTAAGAAACTAGAAAGAGAACAGTGGCCACAAGAAACAAAGTTAATGCAAAATGCTGGTGTATAGGCCAATGCTAGCTACAAGAAAACAAATTCTTTATTAAGAAAAAAATTTTTCCAGGGGGCTTCCCTGGTGGCGCAGTGGTTGAGAGTCCGCCTGCCGATGCAGGGGACACGGGTTCGTGCCCCGGTCCGGGAAGATCCCACATGCCACGGAGCGGCTGGGCCCGTGAGCCATGGCCGCTGAGCCTGCGCGTCTGGAGCCTGTGCTCCGCAACGGGAGAGGCCACAACAGTGAGAAGCCCGAGTACCACAAAAAAAAAAAAAAAAAAAAAAAAAAAAAAAAATTTCCAGGTTAATATGCAAATGTCATTTGAAAGCATTCTGACTTTTGAAATAATCTGATTCTCTTGAGAGGTTTTAAAAATATCAGCCGTGTCGGTGTAATGTGTTTGCAAGCAAACCAAATTTGGTGGCCAAAGTTGATTTTTATAATGAATCTATATATGAATCTTAAATAAGTTTCAATAAGCACACAGATGGCTTTGCAGGTGGTAATGTCTTAACAACTAAAGCTTTTCAAGAAGAAGCATGTGTTAGTGTCTTGAAGTAATGATGGACACACAAAGCAGCTCTAAGAATTCTCCAGTCCATGGAGTTGACCTCTTCTGTCAATCATTTGGTCACCATTATGTTTTCAATGGTCTAAACATGTCACACTCACTCAACAGTCTTTGTGTTACCAGCCCTGAATGTACATCCTGAACAGGCGTATAAGACGTATGGGAAAAGGTTGGAGATTGTCAGAGCTTGGAAGAATGCAGTAACTGCCCAAAAGGAAAAAGAAAACCTTTAGTAGTAAATGAAGTTAGATCAGACTTCTCACCTTCTACATGAAAGGAGGCTAAAATCAAATGGTTTTATCCATTTGTAACCCTGTATTAACCAAATTTTTTAATCTCAAAAAATGTTTCACATTTTATAGATAGAGTCACAGTTTCAGCACTGGATTATTTCTAATTAACATATGAATTTCCCACGTGGTTTCAGTGAAGTGTTAGGTTTTGACAAATTACTGTTTAGAAAAATGGCCACTTTGGCCCCCCAGTTGTAGAAAATGTCGTCAAACCATCATCCTTGGCAAAAAATCTTTTTATTCCTTCAAAGTGAAAGATCATAAATCCTGTCACTTATTCAGTTAACAGCAGCTATCTCATTCAAAGGTCCAGCAAAGATAGCTGAGATTTTATAGACTGCCAAGCCGGAAGGAGGATGTTAGTAAAAGACGTGCTTCCAGAGGGATTTCAGTCCTTCCACCATCTAAAGGTTTCTATTTTAGTTACCTGAAAGATGTCAGAACAAGCTTGTTCGGTGAAACCTCTTGAGTGAAAAGGGGTTAATGTCCTGCCCTTATGACGTTAGCAATATAATAGGTGCATGATTCTCACTTAATATGAAAAGAATGACACAAATATGATCTTGGTACTAGCTATTCTACTGACAACGGCACAAACCTTTCACCTAATGCTAATTGTAATTAGAAATTATTCATACTGTAATCCGATAAACTGCTAATCACTAGATTTTTTCATATGTATTCCCAACAACTGTGAATTTTTAAATCGCGAATGTCTTATTTTGTGGACTGGATGCGATGGAAATGTTAAAATAATGAGCAGTCTATCTATGAAAAATAGTAAAGGGTACTCGAACAAGGATTTTTTTTCTTACTGCTATTTGTAGTGGTATAAATGGCATCTGGGCTTTTAGGGTAACCCTGGCTTTTGGCAGATTCCTTAGTCCATCTATGATCGATGAACTGTTGAAGATGTATTTTTTAAATGATACTGAAAATGAATCTATACTTGATTTTATTCAACCTTGTGTAGAAATATATCATTATATATATGTCAGACTAAAGGAGATTCTATGACCATATTAATGTGTAGTAACAGAAGATATTTTATGAAAAGTAACTGATTCTCTATGATATAAATTTTACCTCTATTTCTTGAAATTGGTTACATATGATTACATAAATATCATTTTGTTCTGTTTAGACTCCACACAACATAAAGGGTATGTTCTAATTATTAAGATTTCATGAGTCCTGAAATCACTATGCCCATATTCTGTAGTCTTTGTATTTTTATCTCCAAAAGTTCTAATATTTTATTTCAAAATTCTTATGAGAAATGACTAGAATTTTAATGTTTCCTTGATGTTGTTGTTCATATGAAAATAATGGATCAATCCACCTCCTAGAGTAATGGAAATAAAAACAAAAATAAACAAATGGGACCTAATGAAACATAAAAGCTTTTGCAAAGCAAAGGAAACTACAAGCAAGATGAAAAGACAACCCTCAGAATGGGAGAAAATATTTGCAAACAAATCAACCGACAAAGGATTAATCTCCAAAATATACAAATAGCTCATGCAGCTCAACATTAAAAAGACAAACAACCCAATCCAAAAATGGGCATAAGACCTAAACAGACATTTCTCCAAACAAGACATACAGATGGCCAAGAAGCACATGAAAAGCTGCTCAACATCACTAATTATTAGAGAAATGCAAATCAGAACTACAATGAGGTATCACCTCACACCAGTTAGAATGGGCATCATCAGAAAATCTACAAACAACAAATGCTGGAGAAGGTGTGGAGAAAAGGGAACCCTCTTGCACTGTTGTTGGGAATGTAAATTGATACAGCCACTATGAAGAACAGTATGGAGGTTCCTTAAAAAACTATAACTAGAATTACCATATTACCCAGCAATCCCACTACTGGGCATATACCCAGAGAAAACCATAATTCAAAAGGACACATGCACCCAATGTTCACTGCAGCACTATTTACAATAGCCAGTTCACGGAAGCAACCTAAATGCCCATCGACAGATGAATGGATAAAGAAGATGTGGTACATATACACAATGGAATATTACTCAGCCATAAAAAGGAACAAAATTGGGTCATTTGTAGAGACATGGATGGATCTAGAGACTGTCATACAGAGTGAAGTAAGTCAGAAAGAGAAAAACAAATATCGTATATTAACGCATATACGTGGAACCTAGAAAAATGGTACAGATGAATCAGTTTGCAGGGAAGAAATAGAGACACAGATGTAGAGAAAAAACCGTATGGACACCAAGGGAGGAAAGTGGCAGGAGGTGGTAGGATGCATTGGGAGATTGGGCTTGACATATATACACTAATATGTATAAAACAGGTAACTAATAAGAACCTGCTGTATAAAAACATAAATTTAATTTTAAAATTTTTTTAAAAAGAAGAAAATAATGGGTCACAAAGAAATTTCTGAGTAGAACCTTGATATTTAGAATGAGCATAAGTCATTTGAGAGTCACGCTTGGCTGGACCCAAAAGATGGCCTACATCAGAAACATACTTGGAGGAGTAACAAAGGCAAAACTATGTAGAGGTAAGAATTCATCTTTACTTTTTGTGATGACACACTGAATTGTAATGCCATATTTGGAAGAACACGTTTTTCCGAAAACACCCAATCCCACACAACACTTCTAGCTTCAAATTATGTGGATGAATTCAAAGATTTATTTCTGGAAAATAATAATCAACTGATATATATCCCAAACCTCTCTCCACTTTTTTCTCCATTTTTATTGAGAAATAATTGGCATGCATTACTGTATAAATTTATATATAAGCATTTTTGTTTTTTACTTTGGATAGACTATTATGTGTGGCTGGATTAACAAAGCTGATTTTCAGTAAGTTCACTGTGGGATTGCTAAGAAGAACAAATTGGAGGTATGATATAAAACATCTTCAGTTTCTATACGACTTTCTCAAAGAGTTCTTTTCGGGCCCTGCCTTCAGTAGACATTTACATACGTACCCTTCCACTTGACCTGCCATGTTTTTCCTCCGTAATACCTACCACCATACAACACACATATACATACGTACACCATCCACTTGACCTGCCATGTTTTTCCTCTGTAATACCTATCACCATACAACACAATATGAATATACCCATTTACCCATTTCTTACTATATACCCTTAATTAGAATGGAGGTTCCATAAGGGAAAACATTTTTATCTTTGTTTTTTCCCACTGTGGTAATCCCAGAAACCAGAATTTCTTCTAGCTCATGGTAAAACACAGTAAATAACAGACAAATAACTATAAGCATGAATTAATGATTGATTTAAGAAAGAAATATTCCAATGCTATATTATAAAAGAATTTGTAATAACCGTGTCCCAAATGAATCTAAAGTAATGTATAATTACATTCATGAATGTCAAAGTTTGTAATCAGAGGGATTTTTAACTCTCTGAGTATGTATATGTACCATTGTAAAACTCCTTATTTATATTGAATTAACTTGAACTCTGAGAAAAAAGATATTCTATTTTAATTAATTGAAAATGAAAAATAAAATTTAGTATTTACACTCTTTTTTCTCCTGATAGGTAATAATAATGTTAATACTATTGGAAAGTGCAGAAGTATTAATAAACAGAAAAATAATCCCATGTTTCCCCACTGAGTAAAATGAACCACTCAACATTTTGGTGCATGAATCTATCTATTCAGGTTTTAAAAATAATCTTTGAAGCTATGGTTGCCATCCAACAGCATTGACAGTATTATTGTAGTTATTTTTCTTTAATATTGTATCATTAGCATATCAAAGATGACTAAAAACTCAGCATTTCTATTTAATCATATTCTTTACATTATTCATCAAATGTGATTTGTTTTTAATGTTGGTAACTTTCAAGGTTTTTAAAGTTTCTTAAAGTTACTCCTTCAGTCAACGTTCTGGAAAATATTTTTTGAACTCCTTCTATGTGTCAGACACTCTGCTGAGGTTATAAAACTGAATAGAAACCGCTGGGCCTTGCACACACGGAACATGTTTTCTTAAGAAAAGGGGCCGACATCAAACATCAAACAATGAAAGAACAGACTATAGTTATTTCTATAAAGGGCAGAGATAGGGCTCTGCGATCATAACTGGGGGATCGTGGTAAGTGGCACTGTAAATATAGATTTCATAATAAGGGTAAATAAAGAGGCTTCCAATATACATATGTACTTATTTATAGCTCTCTATAAATTTTATCTATTTTATTGTTTGTTATTAAAAAGTTAAGAAGGAAGTATGGCAATGTGATTGCGTGAATACTGGCACCTTAAATAATATGTATTTAAATACTAGATTTGGAAAATATTAGGAATAATGGGAATTCATGGTAAATGTCATGAAAATACTTTTTAAGCATGAAAATTATTTTTAAAAACTGCTTCAACAAGAAATTTCTTACTGTGTAATTTGGTTACCATTTTACACACTTATCTATCATGGGTAATACTTATTAGAATATTCACATAAAACTTCTGAATAATAATATGATTCTAAGACATCTTTTCAAAATGTATACATTTTTATCATGTCTTCTAGTATACTGCCTTAAAAACAACTTGTTCTTCATTTAAATCACAGAATATGCACATTACTGCATTTAAGGAAAATATATATTGCCTGTGATAGCATTTGTCTAAAATGTTGTAAGTTTCTATGTCCTTGCCTATATGATTTAATAACGTATAAAGCCAAATGTAAAATAAATAGCTAGTGGGAAGCAGCCGCCATAGCACAGGGAGATCAACTTGGTGCTTTGTGACCACCTAGAGGGGTGGGATAGGGAGGGTGGGAGGGAGACGCAAGAGGGAGGGGATATGGGGATATATGTATATGTACAGCTGATTCACTTTGTTATACAGCAGAAACTAACAAAACATTGTAAAGTAATTATACTCCAATAAAGATGTTAAAAAAAAAAATAACACATGAAGACCCAGAACACAAGTTTGTGTGTGTATGTATGGTGTGTGTGAATTTGGTGAACAAAAATTTTCAGAATATATGTCTAATTTGTCTTGTTTTGGCTTTTATGTTCAAAATAATACAGATAATTTCAGATTCATAATTGGAGACATAGACAACCTAAACATTGTTTTCTCATTTATTCAATGTTATCTTGACTTTCAGGTTTGAACCATGTAAAGGACTGAAGAGAGTAAAACCTCTTAAGGTGCTAATATAAATATGCTGAACTGGGAGTTTTTCGGGTTATTTTGTTTGTCTGTTTTTAAGTAATGTCTGCTTTAGTGTGTTAAATACTACAAGATTTACAGTAAGAGAAAAATTCAGTTTTCCAATAATCAAAATGAGTATAATATAACCACATTATAGATGTGTCTAATTTGCTTAAATGTAATAAAATATGGAATTCTATCACAAGGCAAAGGCCAGAGTCATTTAGGAAAAAAAAAAAAAACTGGTTCTTTAAAAGACAAATGATTTAATAATTTTAAGTTGTTTCTAAAACTTTAACATTTAGTGTCATTTCTGTGCATAAGTCCCAGACTAATCCAAAATTCCACAAGACTGTAGTTAAACTGAATTGTCAAACAAACATGGAATTAGTTTCAAGAGTAAAAACTACTCCAATTATAAGCACCAATTCTGAGTCCAAAGTAGTGAAGTTTTTAAAAAGTAAGAGTTAACTACAAGATATGTTACTCCCTATTGCAAACAATTGTTGTTACACACTTAAAAAAAATTTATAATTGCCTGAGAACATTTTATAGCCATATTGTGACTAACACGGTATGCAGGTTTAATCCAGGCAATACGATCCACTTGTTCTGTGTCCTCAAACAAATGGTTCAACTTCCCTGAGCTTCAGTTTCCTCCTCTGAAAAATGTACTAGGTACAGTTTGTGAAAGAGTAAAAAATGGTCACGAGTATGTAGTGTTTAACATAATGTCCACAATGTCATATTCCCAGTTCCTACTTTTATTACTCATTTGTGTTTCTTTCATGGATGTTTTCTACATTTTTTTCTTATTCTTCACTACTTTTTTTTTTTTGGCAGTACGCAGGCCTCTCACTGCTGTGGCCTCTCCTGTTGCGGAGCA
This sequence comes from Mesoplodon mirus, assembly GCF_964341445.2. Classification (NCBI taxonomy): domain Eukaryota; kingdom Metazoa; phylum Chordata; class Mammalia; order Artiodactyla; family Ziphiidae; genus Mesoplodon; species Mesoplodon mirus. The sequence goes on from NC_138978.1 coordinate 188,772,070, forward strand.
CAGGCTCCGGATGCACAGGCTCAGCGGCCATAGCTCGTGGGCCCAGCCGCTCCACGGCATGTGGGATCTTCCCGAACTGGGGCACGAACCCGTGTCCCCTGCATCAGCAGGCGGACTCTCAACCACTGCGCCACCAGGGAAGCCCTATTCTTCACTATTTTTAAAACCATTTTAGCCTTTATGTCTTTCTGGCTACTCAAGGAATTATGTATCTGGCACCCATTTCTAGAAAGTGCCTTTTCCTGTCCACGTTTCTCAAGGTAGTCCTGACATCTCATCAGATGATTGAATTTATGTCCTAACCCTGCCACCTGATAGTTCTGTGGCCTGGGGTGAGTTACATAACATTTTTACATCTCAGCCTTCTAATCTGTACAGTGAAAATCATAGTGGTACTTAACTCGTGGTGTAATTTGAGAGTTAACTAAGACAATGTGTGAAGCATTTAGAACTAGGCCTGCAACCCTTAACTGTGACCAGTGTGATATAAGTGAATGTGTGCTTTTGCTCTTCTTAGAATCAAGTTGACAAGTGATTGTCAGTATAGAGATGGATATATTTTGAATATATGAACTAATCTAGAACTGGGAAGATCATATTGCTCAGATTCTCTACGAAACTCAGAAAAGACACCAGAAAATTAGATCTTATATTATTAAATTATTTAAACCTTCAGAAACCACAAAAGTAACTGTCACTGAAAAACGACACCTGCTGTAGAGGAGTCAACATGAGAAATGACATATTCAGAACATATGCTGCAAATTCATTATAAACATTCCCCACTGTGATAGGTAACTAGAAACGTAGTGAAAACCAGAGCAGCTGTAGGATTTCTGGAATTTGTAAGTGATTGATTCCTCCCATAAATATCACACATTCTAAGCCTAGTTTCCAGAAATAAGAGTTGAAGTCCAGTTTTGGGGGAGTGGGATGCGGGAAAGAGTGAATTTAAAATTTTGAATCTCTTTCAAAAACTAAAGAGCATGTTGAGTATTTTTAGTTAAGCATGTATTTTAGACTTGCAATTTTTGACAATTGAAACAGCTTTCCATATTAAAAAATCTTTTTCGACATATCTCATTTGTAAAAACTAGTAACTTTTACAGAAAAACTTAAAATGCTAGGGTATTACCCTGTTTCAACGTATTACTTTGTATATTGAAACAATCATTGAAATATTAAGAGTTTTTAATCTGGCTTTGGAAAGGTGACCAATTTTCATTTGTGGCCCAGGCAGGCAGCAAATTTCCATTGATCTTTCTCATTTGAAAAGAGGGGAGGAACTTTTCTAGACCCCTGACCCTTCTTCATACTGTTTTTTTTAGATGAGCAGCTTTTTATGCTTTGGTCAGTTCCAGCTCCCTGGAGGGCAGTGTCTGAGGATATACTTCCCTGGATGGGGTGTCCTTAGAGCACCAAATCTAATCATGAAGGCTTAAATATTGTTTCATACTCTTGTATGGGGGTTGATCACTTCCTTTCTGAAAGCTGAACATTTCCCTTTCACAGCTGTATGTTTCAATTCATCATCAACAACAACAACAAATTATCCCACATTTCTGTACGTTGGGGTGGACCAGAGTCTTTCTAATGCAGCTGAATCCACTACATTGACTTGAGTTCTCTACTTATTTAGCCTAAAATCAGAGAAAGGGTATTGACCAAACATTATAAATATTTAAATCTATCCATATGATAGTGTAAAATTTTCCCTCCATAAATATTAAGAACTGGCATCAGATAGATCAATTACTCTTACTGTGCAAAAAACTATTGTACCTTTACATATTTGGCGATTTGACAAGAAAAATATTGCCAATCCTTTTAACGTAGGTTTACTTATACTTTACATTTATGCATCCAATATAGCATAACTTAAAACATTTAAGATTAAATCATTACAAGATAATGAAATATTGTCTTTTGATATTTTCCTATTCACAAATGAATCTGTCAAACTTTTGACTTCACACATTACCCTCTACTCCTCCAACCCAGAAACAGAGCATATGCACACACACCTCCTGCCATTTATGTCAGACATAAGAGTTTTATTTTCTTTTATTATTATTATAGCAGCTTTTTCTTGTCTCTAAAATGGATTTTATAATTTTATATCACTGCCACCCAATTTTGAACAATGTGAAGTCAGTTTGTGTTAACCTAGTTTCGGTGTTGCTCACAACCTGTTCTTTTATAGACTTTGCATCCTGGATATTAAGTTATTTTAACTTCTTAGTTGGTGAGAATTCCATACACAGGATTTTCCTTTTTTAAGTAGGTATATGTGAGATCTATTTTCTGCATTATAAATCCAAATAAATAAATCCGACTTATTACAGATTTAAAAATATATGTCTCCTGCCTTTTTCCATGAAAGATAACTTACGTATGCATAAAACTCTTGAGTCTTAAACTTTACCCTAAATTGTGCTGTAAATATTACTTCACTGTATTCTGGAATGTGCTGTTACACAGCCAAAATATTGAGGCCAACATAAAGTACATTAATGGTTATTATTTTCTAGTCACTCAAAATCATAAGTACTGCCCCCTCCTCATCTTTCTATATCTATTCAGAGACATCAAGGCTAAGAAAGCAACCTGATGTTGGCAGACAGGCATTTTAAAATGGGAGGCAGAGTCTCTGGATGAAGAACAATACAGTCAGGGAGAGTAGGAGATTAATATTGTTAAAAATACATTATTACAGGACTTACATTCAAGTCTTTACTCCATTTTGAGTTAATTTTTATGTATACTGTGCCTTTCTTTTGTATGTAGCTGTCCAATTTTCCCAACACCATTTACTGAAGACACTGGCCTTTCCCCATTGTTCTAAGTACCCATCGATGGATGAATAGATAAAGATGTGAGATATATATATATATATGCAATGGAATTCTATTTACCCATAAAAATAATAAAATATTGCTATTTGCAATAATACGGATGAACTTTGAAGGCAGAGAAAGACAAATATCGTATGATTCCACTTATATGTGGAATCTAAAAAACAAAACAAACAAACAAAACCAAGCTTACAGATACAGAAATTAATTGATAGTTTTAGAGGTGTGGATGGTGGGGGAAAAATGAGAGAAGGAGGTCAAAAGGTACAAACTTCCAGTTATAAGATAAATAAGAGAGGACGATATAATGCACAATATGGTGACTATAATTAAGACTACTGTATTGCATATTTGAAAGTTGCTAAAAGAGTACACCTTGAAAGTCCTCAACACAAGAAAAAAAGAGAAAATTTTTTGTAACATCTATGGTGATGGGTGTTTACCAGATTTATCATGGTGATCATTTTGCAAAGTATACAGATACCACATCATGCTGTTGTATACCTGAAGTTAATATAATGTTATATGTTAAGTATACATCAGCAAAAATATATTATTATAGGGACTTTGAGAGTCATACATATTTTTAATTCAGATTGTCAAGGAACCATGCAATGGCTTATGATAACATTCCAACTCTGCACCACTAAGAACCGGCTGATAGAAAGTTTGGTCTAGAAACTCCACGACAGACTACCTTCTTGCTATACATATGAGAAAGGAATGGCAACAGCATGTACAGTAGAAATATCTGTAAACATTCAGTCTTTTTAGAACTTAAAGATTAGATCATGTGAAAATGATAGAGGAGCTCTATAAAATATCACAGATCAAGGAAAATTAAATCCGGAAGATCAGGGATGTTAGCTTTGGAAAGTCATCTTTAGAAAGGATGCTTCTGTCTAACAACAGAAGGAAATTTCAGTACTGTGCCAGTAATATGCAGAGACATATGTAAGATGACACGGCCTCTTTAAAAGAGCACACCAGGGAGGTGAAGAAACCAGAGAGAGAAAACAGATGCGATTAAGGGAAGATGGATGAGAGAAGGGAGGACTTCAAGGGAACTAGAATTGCAATAATAAAGTAAAAATCAGATGGAAGGCAAATACAAACAGAACTGACATTTCAAATAACTGTAGCAGGACGTGGAGGAAAATATTAAAAAAGATATCTTAGAATGGAAAGGAAAAGAAAAAAGTTTAAAATAAGGAGAAGCAAGGTGATAGCCTGAAGGTCAGAAAAAGAATGAAACCTATGAATTAGATGTGCTGTAGAACAATTTCCACGCATGGAAAATAATGAAAACCTTAGATGGCAAAAAGTCTTAATGAGATCAAAAAAAAATGAATGCTTGTGGACTGCAATGATTTAACAATATCAAGGCAATACAAATAACGTAAACATTTAACAGATGCTAGCAAATACACAGATATTATCTCAAAATAAGCATAGCATATCTCCCAAAAATAAATGAACAATGCTTTTACATCTTCAATCAATCTCCAGTGACCAATTTATTTAAACAATGAAGAAATCTGACAGTGTGCTAGAACTAAGAAAGTGAGGGCCCAAAATCACTTTTTCAAAGAAGTTTGTATCTTTAACTTGCAAATAATGGCAATTTCTTCTATCATGAGTCGGCAACAACATACTTAACAAGGCAATAGTGTGTATTATGAAAAAGACTAACATTTCACCACGTGTACTGGAAATATGAACTGCAAACCAAATAAAGCTGATCTATGAAAAGAGGCTCAGGCAATGTGCAACGCTGTACAAGAGCTAAGTAGGCAAAACCTTTGCTTGACCTTAAGGAACCATGCTTGTTAGAATTATTTCCAAATCAATAACCATTAGCCCCAAACAATGTTGATTTGTGCCTTTCTGAAAGCTAAATGGCTCAAACAAAATTATTGCAATAAAATCTTCCTCTCTAACAGTATTCATTTCAACAGGAAGCCAATAAATCTGACTTTCATGAAAAGCCAGTAAATAATGAAAAGCCCAGCATTTTATTTTTAATCAGCAAAAATTTTAATGCATTGGCATATGCAATGTCAGTACTGCAAAAATGTTCTGCAGTTATATATTGATATGTATAACGTGAAGTTTCAAAAATGAAGAAGCACACTTGCTTTCCTTATTACAACCTAATCTGAGGATTGTAAAAGTCTATTTGTATCCTTTTGTCTGAAATTATGCAAGAGAAATATTTATCTAAATCCAGAGGATAATTTTCAGGATTATTTCTGAGGGAACTAAAATATTCTGTCTCATCTTAACACCATGCCCATCATAAAATTATAATAATAAAATAGAAGTGTTGCTATGTATGGCAACATTAATGTATAATATATAATCTATGCGTAATTTTATTTCATATAGTGTAGTTTCTATCGTTTTACTTTCTTATTCCTTATGAGAGGGCATGTGACCTAATTAAATTGAATGCATTTATTAAATACAATTACTATAAAGAACATAATAATAACAGAAGTGTTTATAATATGAAATTTAGAAAAAAGTAAGATTTTTTAAAAATACATAATCTCAATTGTGTAATATATGCCCAGTAAAAATACTAGATGGATGGAAAACACCAAAAGTTAAATTTACTTGTCTCTCAGTGGTAGGCTTATAGAAGTATTATAATTTAAATACTTACACTTAGCCTTGTTTCAGACAGTCAAATCACTCTGCTTTCTTTATAGTTTTCATTAGTTTACAATTATCCACATAATACTAATTAATTTACTAACTGAAAAATAGAAACTTGTCCTAAGGGCTATATAATGTTGAATTTTGGATTAATATTTAGAGCATTATGTTGTAAACAGATTACTTAACTTTGTCTAATACCCATTTTGGGGAGGGAAGTCTAAAAAAATGTTATTTCAGGGATTAATGTGATAATTAAAAGAGACAATATAAAATATCCACTATACTGCCTAGAACCTAAGAGAATACTATGTAAATGTTCAATTTCCTGCCAATGGGTTCTCTTGTCTTTACATTTGATCTATGTATTTGTTTACTCTTTTTTCTAGCTTTAAAATGTTATACTCTTAAAATCAAAGACTTTATTATAGAATACATTTTCAGATGAGCTTAGAAAACACTTCTATACCTTTCAACTATGGGTGTGGAGAACAAGACACACTTTTAAATAGTGTCAGCCCAAGTAATGTGTTCTCTACTATTTGGACAGTGTGCTTTATATGGAAAAAAAAGACAAGTAATTACATCTGCTTATAAAAATAACAAAGTCCCCTAAATTTCAAACTATTTAAAATGCTCTCTGTATGCACCCATTTCGTATTAACACAAAATACTAAAAATAAGACTATTGAAGGATTACATGTACACGTGAATAAATAAATCATACAAGCAAAATTAATTTGGAGGCCTCTTTTCAACAAGAGTCACTCCCTATGAAAAGGGAACCCTCCTGCCCTGTTGGTGGGGATGTAAATTGATACATCCACTATGGAGAACAGTATGCAAGTTCCTTAAAAAGCTAGAAATAGAACTACCATATGACCCAGCAATCCCACTACTGGGCATATACCCTGAGAAAACCATAATTCCAAAAGATACATGTACCACAATGTTCATTGCAGCACTATTTACAATAGCCCAGACATGGAAGCAACCTAAATGTCCGTTGACAGATGAATGGATAAAGAAGATGTGGCACATATATACAAAAGAATATTACTCAGCCATAAAAAGGAATGAAATTGAGTTATTTGTAATGAGGTGGATGGACCTAGAGTCTGTCATAGAGTGAAGTAAGTCAGAAAGAGAAAAACAAATACCGGATACTAACACACATATATGGAATCTAAAAAAACGGTACTGATGAACACAGGTGGCAGGGCAGAAATAAAGACGCAGATGTAGAGAACGGACTTGAGGACACAGTGGGGAAAGGGGAAGCTGGGACGAAGTAAGAGAGCAGCACTGACATATATACACTACCAAATGTAAAATGGATGGCTAGTGGGAAGCTGCTGCATAGCACAGGGAAATCAGCTGTGTGCTTTGTGACCACCTAGAGGGGGAAAGGGAGGGTGGGAGGGAGGCTCAAGAGAGAGGGGATATAGTGATATATGTATGCATATAGCTGATTCACTTTGTTGTACAGCAGAAACTAACACAACATTGTAAAGCAATTATACTCCAATAAAGATATAAAAGAAAGAAAAAGAATCACTCTCTATGATATAGTACATGGAATAGTTGAATTTAAATTGCATTTATAAAATAATTTCATTACTTTTGAATGTAAGGGAAGTTTGCTTTTTAAAAAAGTCCACTTGGGAATTACTTTGTGAAAGCTAATAATCATTCTCAAATTACTGAGTGTGCAAAATATTTGCATATCATTATAAAAAAAAACCATAATACATTCTCCCTTAGAGCCTTAAGCAGGAATGCAGCCTTCTAACCCATTTTAGATGTCTGACTCCAGAACTGTAAAATAAATTGTGTTCTTTTAAGCCACTGAGTTTGTGGTGATTTGTCACAGCAGCAATAGAAAGCCAATATGTCTACTGATGCTAAAATATATTATGAATGGGAATTTTTGTGGTTTTAATTCAGGAAAAGGATGCTTTCTGGCTCTATCACTTCCTTTCCATTGTTAATACCACATAACCAAAAAAAACATACTCATGCTTCCTCCTGCTAAAAAAAGTTTCTGTTAACCTTGTCTCACTTTCTCTTTTCTTCTTGACTCTGCAGTGCTTCTTGAAAATGTTGTCTGAAATATGTTTTTTGTTCATTCATTTTTTTAAAGCAGGTTTTTTTGAGGTATGTTTAATATACAAAGAACTGCACATAGTTAATCTTTACATTTGATGAGTTTGAACATTACACATACACCCCTGATACCATCTCCACAATCAAGGTAACAGACGTATCCAACACCTCCCAGAGTCCATTGTGTCCTTTGGTTTTGGTTTTTGTTTCTGTTCTTGTTTTTGTTTCTACCTTTTGTGGTAAGAACACTTAACATGAAATCAGCCTTCTTAATAAAGTTTAAAATGCCGTCACTGTATTGTTACCTGTAGGCACAATGTTGTTCGGCAAATCTCTAGAATCATCTTGCATAATCAAAACTTCATACCCACTGAATCACAAGTCCTCATTTTCCCTACTCCCAGCCCTTGGCAACCACTACTGTATTCTCTGCTTCTATGAGTTTGACTATTTTAGATGCCTCATGTAAGTGAAATCATGTGGTATTTATCCCTCCGTAACTGACTTATTTTACTTAGCATACTTTCTTCCATGTTGTCAAAAGTGGTAGTATTTTCTTCTTTTTTAAGGCCAAATCATATTCCATTTTGTGCATTTCTTTATTCATTCGTCAATGGGCATTTGGGTTGTTTCTCTAGCTTGGTTATTGGGAATAATGCTGCAATGAACATGGGCACGTAGATATCTCTTAGAGATCGTGATTTTGATTCTTTTGGATATATACCCACAAGTGGGATTGCTGGATCAGTTCTATTTTTAATATTTTGAGGAATGTCCATACAGTTTTTCAAAGCTGCAACATTTTACATTCCCACCAACAGTGTACAAGGGTTCTGATTTCTCCACACCCTCCCCAATACTTACTTCTTTTTTTAATATTATCCAGGAGTCCACCAGATGTCTTTTTATATTAAATTTGTTATACCAAATATCAAATTATTCAAGGTATTAAATATACTTTTCATTCTCTATTTCTTTTAATTACATCATTATCATCATAATCATTTTGGCTAAGTTGTCTACTGCTTCCTTTCCTTACTCCCAAAATATAAGATATCAATTCTACCTCTGAAAGATATCATCCCTGATATATTTCCTTTATTTTCGCCACTACCTTAAAGCTGCAGATCTTAATATTTTCCCATATACTGTGATAACATTTTGTTCTCCCTAAGTATATGCACTCCCTTCTAAAGACCAATCTTTTCCAAATAAAACTTTTGGAAGCACAGCTTAAAGCAGCCCATTGGGTTCCCCAATAAATATTTGTTAAAATAAAAGCTCATAGACCTTAGATTCAAGATCACAAAATCTGTTCAAAATCAACTTTTTAACATTATCCTAAAAATAATAAGAGAAAACACATTGACTACTTGCTGTGTGTTAAACACTTCTTTAGCTAGTTTCCATATATTCATTCAATCAGAATACATTAAGAGCCTAGCAATGGCACATAGTATACTAAGGTTTTCACATATTATAGCAGTAAAAAACTGGAAAAGAATCCTTGCCATTCACAGAGATTTCATTCAAATGGGGGGCTTTGTATTACAATGGGAAAGGCAGACACAGACAAGTAATAAGCTATTGAGAAAAATGAGTCAGGGAAGGATGGTGTAGAGGTTTGAAATGGTGCCAAATTTCAGTAAACTGATCAGGAAGACTTTACTGAAAGGGCAAAAATACTTCAGTGAAAAGGCTTCACAGGAGAAGGTAAAAAAATGAGCCATATGAGTATCTGGTCAAAGAGTATTCCAGGAAAGGAACAGAATATGCAAAGGCCCTGAGGTAGTGTGCTTGGTGTGGTCCTAGGACAAGCAAGAAGGCAAAGAGAACTGGAGCTCAGTAAGTGAGGAACAGTAGGAAAAGTGATCCATGACCAGTTCACTTAATACTCATATATCAATGAACCAGTTTTAATTTCTATTTTGAGTGAGATGGGAAAATCTGGGAGATATTGGAGCCAATGAATTACTTAATTTCCCTTCTATGTTAACGGAATCTTTCTTGAGGCTAATAAGTCAAGATACACTGAAAAAGGGCAAGAGTTGAAACAGAAACAAGTAAGGTGTCATTGAGACAATGCAGGTGTTTAATCACCACACAGATAGAGATAGTGAAAAATAGTAGAACAGACTGGATTTGTTGATAATAGGCATCCTGAACTCATCAATTTTCACATAACTTTAAAATATCATATCTCCTATTTCTTTTCATCTTTGTTTTATTTTCTCTATATATTATCAAATCTGTTATTAATTTTATCAGTCATCAAAACAGTTGTTAATCAAATTACATGTCAAAATAGTTGTCAATATGAGCACACAGTTACAAGGAATAATTTAGATAAGTATGTGTTATGGATTTGTTCAAATTATCATCAAAATAGAAAAGCAAAACATCCTAGAAGTTTAGATGACCCCTATAATACATTTGTAGAATTCTAGTTGATGCACCTTGATCTGTTGCAGCTTCTTCAGAAAACTGCTTTCTACAGAGATAAACTAGTGTGTAACAAATTCATACATATTTTGATTGCCATAATTCAAACCCACATTTCTCGGTTCTAAATTTGGTGTTCTTTCTTCACAATATATCACTGGATTTTAACTCTGGGATAGCTCACAGAAGAGTTTCAAAAATCAGGGAATTCCCTGGCGGTCCAGTAATTAGGACTCTGCGCTTTCACTGAAAAGGGCCCAGGTTCGATCCCTGGTCAGGGAACTAAGATCCCACAAGCTGCGTGGCACAGCCAAGAAACAAAAAACAAAAATAAAAGCAAAAAATAAGTTTACTGGTAATTAAGACCTACTGAAGTTTTAATCAGAGTGATAACATGGTCAGAACTGTGACTAGGAAACATTCATCTCATATCTAATATGATAGCCTCCAAAAATAGAAATACTCACTAAACAGATGAAAGAGGATCAAGAAAGAAACTGTAAGAGTTATCAGAGAAGTAGAAGAGCCAAGTACCTATAACTATAAACGAAAAGGAAAAATGAGTGTGGACCTTAAAGTGTGGTCAAGAGTAGCTTATGATACGTTGACAAGAGGCCAATAATATTCATACTGATAGCAACTTCACTTCCTTTGTGTCAACCACTACACCAAGTGCTTTCTTGACACATCATTAGTTGAATTATCACATAAAATATGTAAGGTAAATACTATCATTATCTTCATTTTATAGACAATAGTACAGATAACTAGAGAGTTTAAGTGACTTGTTCAAGGTTCCAAGATACTGAAGTGGCCAGACCATAATTCAAACCTAGGCCATGCTTTTTAATTATTATGCTATTTAGCTACTCCCCCACTGTCACAAAATTGAGAAGAAGTCACTGGATTTGGTAATTAGATGACCGCTTTTGAATTAAAGACACTAGATTGCGTCAAGAGTGACAGGATAAAACACCAAATCTATTTTCCTCTTGGCACTTTTGCTAAAATACTTTTCACATTCTCAACTTACACATTAATCTATGCGTTTATCCATTTTTTTGAAACATTACCTTCAGTTTCATAACATCACCTTCACTTTCTTAAACATGGAAGTTGCTCAAAGATCATAAAAAGAGTCAAAAGTCATGAAAAGATGGTTTTTAGCAAAAGAAAATATAAGATTTGTAAGCTCACTCATAATAAAGACAAACACATTTAAACACCCAGGTATCACTTTAACCTATAAGGTCATTGGAAGCCATGACAAAATTTTAAAGGTATATAATTTTTCATCAACAATGCCACTTATAAACATTTATTTTACAGCTATATTGATGCATGTGGACAAAGATATATATGCAAAGATATATTTCATTTCAATATGGACTTTCAAAGAATTTGAATGTCAACACTAGAGAAATGGTTTAATAAGTTTTTTTTTTACATGTAGTGAAAACTATGCAACCACTACAAAAAAAAAAAAATGGTAGGCTTCTATACACTGAAACTGTGGTTGCCTCTCATAAAAAATTGAGAACCAGTGGACTGAGATTCAAACGTGGGATGGAGACCTATATTTCATCATATATCCATTTGCACTATTTGATTCATACTAAATATGTTCATTTCTTCTTGTATGTATATTTTAACTATAACTATCTAAAGATCTTATAATAAATTTTGTCTACCTGTTTTTGAAAGGGCTATGTGAGTGGTGTATATTTTCATAATCTTAAGGATATACTTAATGAACATAGCAACTACAGCATAACATAAGATTCTAGATCTTTTATGTCTACAGGTACTTTCCTATATTTTGGAAAGGTTTAGGGACATTACTAACAAACCTTTACTTCACTTTAGCCTGATCTCTCCTGCTTTTCCTTGTAACAATTGATCACCAAATACAGACGTTTACTTCAAATTCGACTTTTATCAGAGGTTAGGTGAATCACAGAAAGATAAGATTTTCGAACATCTGAAGTCAGTCAGTTTTGGTCCTCATTTGCCAATTTGCCAGCAGTAGGATTTAAAAATGAGACAGAGAGAAATATTAACGCTGTGACTAAAACAAAAACCCACAGCAGTAAGCTAAGTACCACTACAACTGTACAGGTTATTACTGACTCCTAGAAACAAGATGGAATCCCTGTTAGCAGAACTGAGTATATGTAATTCAAGTTGCACTAGAAAAATACAGGGGGAAAGGCTCAGTCCTACAATGTCGGTCTATAGCCACCATCCACATTTCTTTCCATTGAGCTAAGATGTATAGAAGGGCTGAATATGCTTATGCCAAAGGATAAAAGTCAAAGCATTCCAATTTGGGGGGAAAGAGGGAATAGCAGGCATAGGGAATAAGTTAGAACCTTTAAGCTAAATTGTATAATTAAAATGTATTTTAGTATTATATGTGTTTCTCATATCTAAACTTTGCAACTTCATCCATTATAAGGGATCATTTCCAATTCTCAATGACACTTAAAGATCATCAGATACAAAAGCAGTGGTGATACCACATTTTCTTCTTGGTGTGGAATGTTGAAGTATTGACAAAACCCCATAATTTAGCTTTATGAAGCAAGGAATTCAACTGTTGTGGGTCTTGCTGTTGAAGCCAATCTATAAAATAAAACTCTTCAACCCCACTGTATAATTTATAAGTCAAATTAATGGTGCTATAAATTACTCAAATCTGTTTATCCTGTTCAAATGATAACCTTACAAGTATTTTTTTCTCAGAAAACTTATTCCTGAGTAATATGATTGATAGAACTACAGGATAATATATTAATTACTGAGATCTCAGGAAATAGATAATTTATGACATATTATGTATTATCCCTCTCGCTAGAATGTTACTTTGAGCGTCCATGTCTAAAAGTATGGTACATTCCTGAATTCTCATCACATTATTATTTTTAAATAAAATAGTTCTGGAATTTTAATGGATATTTTATCTAAATAATAAAATAAGCATGGCTATTGCTTAATTAATTGACTTTTAAATGCATTTGATGTTCTATGTTACATAGGTCATACTCAAATATTTATATGCAAGTTTAAAAGAGATCTCTTACAGAAATTTTATTTTGTAAATTTTATTACTCCTTACTTAAAAATAAATATTTTAACAAAATATTAAACTAAAACTGATTAGTATTTCATTTGCAATAAAAACAATGTCACGGGATAATGAATGCACTCATAAACTTTGCAAGTAAACCATGGTTTCTTTCAAGAATTTCCTACTGCATAATTATAGTTCTTTTTCTGTCAGTTAATGCAAATTATATGAGTATTAACCTACAATATAATGTATTTTCTTCTGAAATGCCATTCAAACACTTACCTGTATTGTTGAAAGAATTGAAAAAACAAGAACAAAAATTAAGTTGAACATAAACCCACGAGACCTAATAGGCATTCTTTTTTTTTTTTTTTTTTTTTTTTTTTTGGGTACGCGGGCCTCTCACTGCTGTGGCCTCTCCCGTTGCGGAGCACAGGCTCCGGACATGCAGGCTCAGCAGCCATGGCTCACGAGCCCAGCTGCTCCACGGCATGTGGGATCTTCCCGGACCCGGGCATGAACCCGTGTCCCCTGCATAGGCAGGCGGACTCTCAACCACTGTGCCACCAGGGAAGCCCGAGGCATTCATTTTTAGTATAAAATATGAACCAAATAGTGCCATTAAAAAGGATGTACTGAAGGTAATAGGAGAATACAGTAACAAAGCATGCTCATCCATACACAAATACACACACATTGGGAAGAGAGAGACACTGGAAATAATCAAAACTGCAAATTAAAATATGTAAATCCCGGTAGATTTCTATAAAACAGAACCCTCCTATCCACACCTTAGTACTGCTCTCATTCACACAGAAGTCAAATTATGTTCCATTAAACACAGCCTTCATACTTAAAGTACAGATATCATGTCTTAAACAGAACATTAAAGTCATGGAATTCTACTGCAATGGAAACAACGGAATGTCCACCTGCCATATAGTTCTTCTATTTCCAAAATAAGATAATTTAAGAACCATAATATGCAGCTGACAATTTATGAATTTGGAGCAAACATCTCACCTTTCTGGGCCACTCAAAATTGGTGATATTAAGAATCTATATCACACACAAAATGGTGAAAAGCATGATTTTTATTTGTTATACTTTGACCATCAGAAACTTCCATCTTCCAGGGCTCTATGAGTGTTTTAGGATTGTGAAAATGGATAATGGAAATCTGGTTTAAAATGGAGCTGGGAAGCTGGGAAGGAGAGTTTTCCCACACCTACCCCTGGTCTTAACTCACATAGCCAAAGGAAGAAAGACTACCTCACTCCTCAGACCAAACTGCTCATTACTTGCAACCAATGTGAAACTGCCACAACCCTGAACTCTCCTTCTCCTCCAATGAACTTTTGTTCAAAACAACTTCTTCCAAGAACCTACGTAATAAAAACTAGCCTCCCTTTTCTCTCCTTGGACTTGCTCGTGGTGCACCATAGTTTGCAATTCCTCTGTTACCTCAAATAAACTTATCCTTTGCCTAATAACAACTGCCATTAATTTTAAAGTCAACAGTACAACGAAGAGGCATGGGGCTTCAGGGCAGAACACTTTTTAAATAAGATAAGAACTACCTGCTTTTGCTGGCAATTCTACTGCCTGTTACAAGAGGTGGGAAGTGGCTCTTAAAGCTTTTGCCTCCACAGGACTAAATAGAGGCATGAACCTGTTTTCATACTTCCCAGATGAAATCTATTTTAATCCATCTGAGGAAAGTCTTGCATTTGCCATGAGAATTAGGAATAGACCTGCAGCATTAACCTTCCAGATGTTGAAACTTAGCAACAACTCACAGATAATGGTCACATCCGGTATTTGAGACAGCAGCAAAAGATGACTTGTTTGTGTTAATTTCTGAACATAGTTTATCATGTTTGCTTTTAATTTGTCTGAAAAATACATACTTTATATGACCCATTGAATAAACATGAATAAATAAATTTATTAAAAGGAAGAGATACAGACTAACAAACATTTTATAACATGCTGTTTTGTTAACAGGATCACCCCTACTGGATTGAGAAGTTAGGAATATTGTTCCAAATTAGAACTAAAGAAGTGGAGAAATTTACATGTATTCTATTACTACCCTGGATCCACATCTTTATCTATTCTTCATTATACTACTGGAAGTCTCACAGCTGCTATCCTTGTTTCTACTGATATTTGCTCCCTAATCCATTATCTTCAGGGTGCCAAATAATCTTTTAAAAAGTAAATCAGATCAACCACTATCCTCTGGTTACAAGCTCTCAACATTCTCTCCTTGTGTTTAGAATATACACCTGAAGTCAACTCTGGCATTCAAAAGCCGCAAGATCTAGCTTCTAGGTCTCTCTAACCTCATCTAACACCACGAACCTGATTTTCCAAGGTCTTCCAAGCCCTTTCTCTAATGAATAACTGCAATTCCTCTGCCTGGGATATTCTTTCTCCTTGCAGCTTTTGTATGGTGCATGCTCACTTTTCAGATCTCAGTTCAAGTATCACATTTTAGAACTATCACTCCTTTCTATCATCACTGTTAATACCTCCCTCCCCAGCTTTCCTCTCTCAGTTCTCTCCACTTCTTTCCCTTACAGGAAGGGTCACAATCTGATAACACTTTATCCTATCTGTCAATATACCCCATTCCATTATCTTCTGACCTCCGATTATCTAGTGAGTAGCTAGACACCATTCTTGTAATTGCCCTGTTATGTACTTGTGCTCCTTATTTATATTTACAATTTTTTTTTTTTTTTTTTTTTTTTTTGGTGGTACGTGGGCCTCTCCCGTTGTGGAGCACAGGCTCCGGATGCGCAGGCTCGGTGGCCATGGCTCACAGGCCTAGCTGCTCCATGGCATGTGGGATCTTCCCAGACCGGGGCACGAACCGGCGTCCCCTGCATTGGCAGGCAGACTCTCAACCACTGCGCCACCAGGGAAGCCTTATATTTACAATTTAAAGGCTGTATCTTTTGGTCATGTTAATGGAAATGTTAATTCTTGCCACTTTAAAAAAAGTGAAAAAGGGATGTATGTACTATAAGAAGCAGAATTATGTATAGTCACGTGCTTTGCTACTCTGTCCAAATAGTTTGTGTATGACAGGAAATTCTCAATTATCCATCCAGATTTCAGTGAAATAGAAGTTAGTTACTTTGGTTAAAAGTTATAATTTGTATAAGTGGTAGAGACCACACTAGGAGCAAGAGTGGCAGAGAAATATAATTGTGTATGTGTTTTTGTTTTTCAAGGAAAAATTAGTTTTGCCCTAAAACAGTGGTTGTTGGCTGTGTGTGTGTGTGTGTGTGTTGTTTGTTTTGGCATGGCAATCCTTTCCACTCATAGGACTTATTAAGAATCCTAAAGAGTTTTTGTCCATGTGGGTTATAATGATCAGTAATTCCTATACTATAGATTAAAACTTGAGAAATATTTAATTATATATTTATTGATTCATCTAAATATAGAAAGATGAATGCATTTTATATTAATGTAAATAATGTCTTAGCATTTTTATGTAATTAGCTTTGACCTCTAGAAGACCTGAGATTTGTCTTAAAGGAAAACGTCACATCCAGAATATGAACACACATAATGAAGGACAAAACTTGGAAAGTGAATTTTATTTGTCTTGTTTTATAACACCCAAGCCTGGAAAGCTATGAAATGTGTTAAACGTTTGAAGAATATGTTCAGTTCGATGGGCCTCCTTTCTTAGTTTGTGGAATAATGACTTTGTTACACCCTTGATTATTTTAGATGAAGAAAATAGTAAGGACAATATTTATTTATTTTTTTGGAATGGCTTTACTGTTTGCATGCCACAAAAATAAATTTCCTTGCCATTTGAAAGTTACTAGTAGTGAACTAACAAGAGCCATTTTAAAACTCTATCATCTACAGATAGATTTTGTTTTACTCTGATGCTTGTCTGAAGAAAGGGCTATAACTACAAGCCAGAATTTGTATCTTTAACAAAAAGCGACAGACTCAGAGACTTGTAGAACAGGTATGAACCAGCACTTCAAACTTTTGACACTTTAAAAAATAAACAGGACTTCCCTGGTGGTGCAGTGGCTAAGAATTCACCTGCCAATGCAGGGGACACGGGTTCGATCCCTGGTCCAGGAAGATCCCACATACTGCGGAGCAACTAAGCCTGTGAGCTACAACTACTGAGCCTGAGCTCTAGAGCCCATGAGTCACAACTACTGAGCCCACGTGCCACAGCTACTGAAGCCCACACGCTCAGGGCCCATGCTCCACAACAAGAGAAACCACCACAATGAGAAGCCTGCCCATCGCAATGAAGAGCAGCCCCCGCTCGCCACAACTTGAGAGATCCTTTGTGCAGCAACGGAGACCCAATGCAGCCCCAAAAAAAAAGAAAAAAAAATTGGGTAAGGGTTCTGAATAGACGTCACTTAGACAACTTTCAGATCTTATCAGTGGACTGTGTCAGGATTTTCAGAACACTTCTTTAGCTGAGAAGCATATAGCTTCCTGAGACTGCTAACCCAAGATCCAGCAGACCAAAAACTAGTTACATAGGAATAAGTGAAGAGATGAGAAAAATTGTTTTATAGTTGCTTATTTGTTATTTTATTTTAATGCTCAACCTTCTAGATATAGAAGGAAGTCTATCTTCTTGAACTATCTAACCCACAACAATATTATAATCTATGTTTTGCAAACTAAAATGAAAGTTTTTTAAATGACATCTGATTCTCACTGACCCTTCAGAATTCAGAATCTCTCTTGCTGTCTTCTTTTCACAACAATATATTTATTCACATTAGTCAGTAAAAATCTGCCCTCTTTCTTACCAGGATTTAATTCAGCAACTCAATTTTATAATCAAAGCCTTATTGAAGTGTCATATTAGTGGAATAACAAGGTTTCTTACTTAAGAAACAAATGGTGGCTGTCCTTATGGGACCAATTCTCACAAAGCCTTTCCAAGAAAATTAGCCTAATACTTGGCTTCCAAAGGTTCAAGGCTTATAAGTGGTAAGGAAGGTTCTTTTCTTGCCAGGCTAAGAATTGCAGGTGAAATCTGCTAGAGAAAGTATCTTGGACTTGGCATCCAAGTATTGGGATAGAAAAAAGGTAAAGGCTTTTAAAAGTCCAATCCAAGATTTATTAAAAACTTCCAGACAGAAATTAAATTTGTGGCCTTAATGATTGCTCAATATTGTATACCTCTAGTATTGCAAGCAAATTCAAGGCCTCTTTAGAAAATTAACATCCATGCTGCACCTATATAAACAGTCAGGCCAAACCAAAAAATGCAGACCTTTTTGCAATCAAGAATCCCACATTGAGATTTTTATGATCAAAAAGGGAGTAAGGGGAGAGTGTAGGAACAAAATACAAATGACTTTGAAATACACCAGAAATATTACTGGGTGTCTTCAATGGAATGTGGCATTGCCCAAGCACACCTTTTAGGGTTATTTTATTCTATGAGGACTCTGCACTTTCCATAGCCTTTGAGCTTTTCACAACTCTGCAAGTTTTAGATAACTGAAAGCAAAGCAAATGACTCTTGCTCATAGACATGCAAATAGCTTTTGTAAGATAGACAATTAATTACCCTCTCCACCATGGAATAAACTAGTTACTCGTTACTACTTACTAGTTACTATTTGTAAATTCATTTCTGTATTCCTGATTGAATTCTTCTTTGAACCAGTTATAACTTCTTACTAGTTCCCCATTAATTAGCGAGTTAAATAAAATTTTTGCATGTGTTTATCATATATGTCTATGAAAGTCATACCCTATTTATAAAATAATCTTTTAACACATGCATGGATTGGGGAAATAATTTACCTTAGTTAGATATAGATAAATGGGAATTAAATATTTTCAAATCAGAAGAAGCATGAAATTTCGTTTTGTTTTTGTCCTGGTGTACTTACATTAATTTTTGGGTGGACAATTCTAGAGCTAAAGATCCTAAAATTTATATGGCCAATAATCTTTCCTAGAAGGCCAATAATTCCATGACTTTCTTAGATAAATGGTACCAGTACCTTACAGGATAAATTTACCCAGACTAAATTATCATTCCCAAAAGAAGAGCAAAAAGGAGATCCAAATTTGCATCTCTTAACATCTTTGAATTATAAATGGCAAATACATGAGACAAATAATAGTGCTTAAGAATTAATTTTTTAAAATTTTGTTCTTAAATAAAATTGTCTGTTCCTAAAAAAATTATCTGAATAATTTGTCCTGTGCAATATAATAAATATAGAACAATATGTTTGACTGAAAATCCTATTAAGCAAACAGAATCATGAGACTTAGTGGGCTCAGTTGTCTGTGGCTGCAAACAAGCAAATGACTTGGTGTGAACTACAGGCGCTCAGTGCCACCTGGTGGAAGCATTTATTGTATTTATTGAGTATATATTATGTGCAAGACTGTGCTACATACTGGAACTACGATAAATAGGATATTATATTTGTTCTCAGGAAGTTGACAGTCTCAGATAATTCTGTAAGATAAACAATTACAATATAAGATATATTGTAATATATAATATACATATATATTATATGTATATATGTATGTATATGTACATGTGTGTATATATGTATATGTGTGTATGTATGTGTGTGTACATCTGTGTATATATACATATATATGTAAGATATATCTTATTGTAATATAAGATATATAAATTCTATCCTTTTAATGAAGACAAATCTTCACCTAACTGAGAACTGCTCAAAGAGTTCTGTATAACCAGTATTGTTTAAAGTGGCTGCTTGTTTTTATAGTGTTTTTCATATTATTAAATTTTTATTAAAAATTTAGATGACCTCACTTGCTAGGCTAGGAACTGCAGGTGAAATCTGCTAGAGAAAGTTTCCTGGACTTGGTCCCTTCAGCGAAATGCCAAGACGGCCCACCATATATGAAAATACTTGGGCTCTAGTCTTTTTGCTCACCAAAGGGATACAGTATAAGACCATAGGTAATTTATTTTACCTTTCTGAGCTACTTTTTGTCCATCTCCAATAAACAACAGAGTTCTGAGACAGAACCACCTCTATGCAAACACTAACATCTTCATCAATATAACCTTATTATTCCAAAAAATTCTTACCCAGGAAAGTAAGTTACAAATAACTGTATTGTCCATTGCAGGATCTTCCTGATAGACTTATATACTCCTCAACTGAAAGCATCCAACAATAGTTTATTACCAATACTCTGAACACCTGGTTCTCAAAATCCTCCCTTTGCTCTGTCCATTAGTCCTAAACTAGTATAGCCAGGATCCTTATCCAATCTTATCCAGTCCTTATCCAATCCAAGCCTCTCACTACCCACACTGAAAGACCCACTTAAACGAAACTGGAAATATTCCAACTCTGCCTTCTCTTCTCTGAGACACTATTAAATCTCTATTATAGAAACACTCATTTATGATGGTAGGAATAAAATCAGCTTTGTTGTATCAAAGGGTTATTTTGATAATACTTTTGGAAGCCAGCATTCAACAATTTTATTATTTGTTTAGGTAATTTTTGTGGTTATATTTGAAAATGTTTAATGATTTCTTAGTATACAATTTGTTTAAAATTATATCAAAATATAACTAATCCATTTAATTTTCCATTAATAAACTGTGGACAATAAAATACATTGAGGAGAAGTAAATATTTTAAAAAATAATGCTCCACAGGATTTTATTATAATTTTTTTCCTTGTAAGATATGTAGTACAACTACAGAAGTCATCTAAAACAAATTTAGGGGGCCACACTTATACAGAGGTATTTTGTGAAAGTATATGCTTCACTCCTCAAGATATAATAAAATCAAAACTGTAAAATGAGATTCCAAATTAATAATCCCTAAGGTCTCTTCAAAGTCCAAGAGTTATTTTAGAATCACTTTTTGATCCTTATATAATATTAAGTACAACCTTTAGATGTTTCAACAAAAATTACAAAAGTAACCAAAAGAGTGTTATTTTGTTATAAAACAACATAGAAATGAACCCTAAATATAATTTTAAGCCGTATATTCATTTTAGACACTAGATGACCCTATAACGATTCTCTATTTCTCTTCTTCTCTTGCTCTGTCTTATCACCCCTCTCTGTATGTAAGCTGTACTAAAATCAAGGCCACAAAAGTGTTTATTAACAATATTTTCAGAATTACTTTGTCAAAAAGACATATGTCCTTACTTTGGGGAAACTTACATTTTACCTGTAGAACTCCATTGTTAGATTAAACTGGTAGCCTATGCTGAGACTGAGGCCTTTTTACATGAAATCCCTTATGTACCTTCATATTTAAAATCACTGGGATGATTTTCACAAAGATTCTATCCACATTTAGAAAATGCCGGTATATACTAAATCCAACTCCTTAAATGAATTGTGAACAGCAGTTTTGTCTGAGATACGTGCTGGTCCAGCACAGATACAAACAGGTCATTACCCCTGCCATTTGAGGAGCAGGGCACTCACCAAGAATAGATGTTTCCTCCCAAGAAAGGTTAACAGTGATGCACTCTTAGCTATCAATGCAATCTAAGTGACACAGGAGTAAAAGACAGGTTAACGCCAGTCCTGTTGTAGGAGTTCCTTGTTCTTCTTTACAGGATCCACCAGTCTCGGATTCCAGAGACCAATTTCACTAGACTTTTGAGATTTACCTATATTCATTTTTGCCCTGGTTGCCTATGGCAAAGGAGGAAGTGGCCAAGTCTTTTCTGATTTGAAATCATACCTTCTATCTACTTTGTTTAATGGTACCATATTTAGAGGTAGGTGTGGGTGTGGGTGTGTGTGTGTGTGAAGACACAGAACAAGAGAGGCTTGGAAGTGAGTATATTTCTTTCCTTCTGACTCTGAAATCATTCAGGGCAGCAGACGTAAAGGTGAAAGTGACTTCCCGTACACTCTACCTTTTACTCTTCGAAGGAAAGAAAAATGTTTTATTCATAAGTAGGCATGATGTTCATATGAATATTCCAATAAAGAAGAAATGAAGGCTATTTCAGCTGAAATTGGCTATATTAATATAAAGTGTTTTTATATAACTCCAGTACCCTAATGTGGTTTCAGTTTCCAGTTTTAATTTATTTTGAAGTTTAAAATAACAAAAGCATGGCATAAGACTCCTTTATATTTAACCAAATATAAGGGATATGTCAAAATCCAGATCAAGAGTAACGTACAGCATGGTGACTATAGTTAATAATACTGTATTTCTTGTTTGGAGGTTGCTGAGACGGTGGATCTTAAGACCCCTTATCACAAGAAAAAAAATTTTGTGACTACATATTGTGATGACTGTTGATTAGAATTATCATAGTGGTCATTTTGCAATGTGTACAAATATCAAATAATAATGCTGTACATCTGAAACTAATATAATCAAGTATATATATAATCAATTGTATATATATATCGATTATGCCTCAGTTAAAAAGAAAAGTTTCTTCTAAGACAGAAGTACCAGTTCATTACTATTTCCTATAATAAGATGTGTGTGTGTGTGTGTGTGTGTGTGTGCGTATTTTGAATGAATTAATGGTAGAAAGATGTTTAACTGTTTGATGATCTAATTTATGAGTATTACTGAGGCCAGAAGCAGAAAGAAGATAAGTTGAATGTAAGGCCTGAACAGTAAAACTCAAAATGTGAAGAGTGCCAAGGAAGGGTTAAAGTATGAGCCCAATTTTGATGGTTAAGATGCCAGAAATAGAGGTACAGAATCTGTCTTATGAAATATAATACTAACCTCATATCATATCAACAGTAAGTCCTGTTTCCTCTAATAAGGAACCTGAGTCCATAAAAAGGGACAAAAACAGGACTCAAGGTATTAAGTTCCCGTGTCCCAAGCCAATATTTTTACTCTCATTTGAATATTTTTTCCATTGGTGAAACGAAAGGAATACTCACAATGCCTTAGTTTTTTCAGGAAAATACTTTGAATCAAACTGCTTTAATCTGAAATATGCAAATATAACATAACATTTAAGAATCTTACTAGACTACAATTCCTTAAGCAGATACCAAAAAGCATTTTTGAAAGCTAAAATATAATGTAAAATGCATTCATTGAATGTTTAGAGTTTGATTATAGAAAGCAACTATTTGGATTCTTTATAAAATTAAAAAAAAATCTCATGATTTGCTAAAACTACATAGTAACTAAATTATCATGGCAGGGTCAACAATGGAAATTTCTTTACCTTCCAAAAGATTTAAGTTTTTCGTTCATGTATCTTAGATTATTTCAATATCATTCTCCTTTTAGAAGCAACTAAGATCATTTATCTTGAAAAATTACACATGAACTTTAGAAATTCTAGAAAAATCTGAGATCTTTACGTTCAGACACGATGTTCACTAAGTAAAAGTCTTTAAATCACAAAATTATGTTCAAAACAAATTCAAATATTGATCCTAAAGAAAAACTATGCAGTCAGTTCTACGGCATATTTACAAACATTTAATTTCTATATGCAGCAATAAAATCCTTCATGATCACTAACATTTATGAAATAGCTTCTGTCAAAAAGATACCAGGCAAGGACTCTGCTTCAATGGAATCTCATGGTGAGAAATAAACTTACAGAATTTCCTGTCATCCTCATTTACTAGATGATGACTCACAGACAAGGAGGGGTGTTACAATTTTATACGTTTACACAAAAACTAAATGATAGATACAGGCCTGAAACCTTAGTTCTATAATGCCAATTCATTTTCTATCCTACTCTTAGTTCCTTTATCTCTCTATTCTGTGAGCAGGATTAAATCAATATAATGCCCCAAAATAAGTAGTTTAACTCTAAGTTAAAGGTCAAAGGGAAAAAAAAAGATTTAAAAACTTTTCAATAGAGTATAAGGATTACAAGGTCACAACCTAAAAATAAGGATCTGCAAATATAATTTCAACGTTTAAAATGGAAAAGGAGTGTCCCAGATTGCATTTCATACATGTTTGAAAAGTTGGAAAATGAAGAATAGGAAAATCTGTTTAATTTCCTCCATAGATGGCATTTTTAACCTAATAGATCAACAAATAAGTCAGTATTCTGTAAAATATCTGTGTGTTATAGGGGAGGTGTGGAGGAGGATTGGGGTTTGTTTGATAGGTGGTGTGAACCAGGCTCCTTACAGATGGGTCTGGGACCAGGGGCCTCTGGCACCTGGGGTACCCAAGTGGTTCTCATCCCAGGAATCCTCTGCTGCCCGGTATAACTCCTGATATCCCCACAAGATCAGGCTGCCTCTGGGAAGAGAGGTGCCAGCAACAGCACCTCAGGCTCCATTCTCCGTCCTCTGAGCCTCCCCAGACGCTCAGCACATCCCAGATCACGCTCTCCCAGCCCCTCCATCTAGACTCGCACTTACTCCTTCCCTGCCCAGCACACCTGAGGCCATGAAGCACGCCCTGTGGGATCCAACTGTGCCTTGTTCGCATTTTAACAGGGTCAAAAGCAATATCCTAATGGGGAAGCTAGAGAAAAGCCTGGAAGTTAATACAGAGGCACGGGGCTTTATCTGAAGTCCTTGAAGTCAAATGCATCTGAGTTCAGAGTTTTTCAGACTTTAGAGGGAAAATGAGGTATATATAGTATAAGGTATATATACCTTATGTTATAGCCTCAGTGGAGTCTAAACCATCAAGCCATAATTAAATACCTCAGTGTCCCTAAAATGCAACATATGAATATTTGCATTAAGTACAAAAATAAAAACTATAGCCTCACGTCTTTCCAGGGCAGGGCAGGTTTTGAAACCAAATGTGCTAACAGAAAAAAGGCTCATCTTCAGAACTTTGGGATTTTGAAATTGTTGATAAAGGGCTTTGAACATTACAAAAACTGAAATTTATCTAGTTGGAGGGTTTCTCATGATGTGGTTGAGAGATCTGTTTTCCTTCTTATTCATCCATAATTTTTTATCACTAATGCAAATGAATACATACGAGACATTCTTTTCAAAGGTGCAGATTTGAAATACACGCGGATGTTGGATTACAATGTTCAAGAACAGAAAATTCTTGATAGATCTGTCAAATGGGGCCAAAATGTTTTTATATTACATTCAATGAGATATGGACACACAGGCAGTCCTCTCAGCAGTAGGAGAGTCAAACTGTGCCATACACAGAGCAGTATGATTTCTGCAAAACTAAAGATTAATAGCACACCTGGGTACTATGATGTAAATAAACGACGAAGAGGTAGATATGGTACAGTAGTTAGAAGATGCAAGCTCACAAATTCTGGCTCTTCACCAGGAAGGCATTCCCAAGAGTCATAAGTGTTCAGCCATTGATTCAGTTGTCTTGGGATGGAGTGAGTTCTCAATCATTGGAAACATTTAAAGAAAGGGTTGATGACCACTTGACAGTAATATTATAGATGGAGATTATACAGCATGAGCTAAATATCATTAATTTGAATAGATGAATATTAAGAGCATTTTTAATTGTTCGAATCTTTGATTTTATATTTAAAACAGTCTATCTTCTGAAAAGATAAATGCAAAGAAAGTTATTATCCCTTTGTTTTTTATAATAAATGTGAAGAAGTATTCTTATGTGTAATGAATTTAGTGATGACTATAAAAAGCACTTTTTATACAATGGATAATCCTTGAAAGATTATATTTTGTGAGGAAATACTTTATAACTTTAAATGGGTGTGTTTATTTAAATCTAATGTTCTATTCTGCTTTGGGATAATAGTAGTGTGTGTCTTTAAGATAGGACAGCATACAAGGCCACAGACAAACAGAGCCTTTGCTAATTTCAGGCTGACAGGGAGGTAGTTTAATTAGTGAGCTGCTAATATCTGTTTAAGTGAGCAGCCAAGGAAATGTCTGTTAGAAAAAGGACTTGCAAATGAATGGCAAGGCCATTCTCTCTGCCTCTTTTCAACTGTGTCAAAAAGGAAGAGAACAGGGAGCCTGCACCTATGTGGAAATAGAAGATTACTAAAAAAAAGTAGAGACAGACACAAAAGTAATCATATGTCTGTGGAACATACACAGTGAGGTTTTGAGGTACTGATGCTTCACAATAAACTTTTACATAAGTGAACTACTTCCAAATATTGTGGAATCTCTGTTTCTTGACTATGGGTAAAACATTCAGAAAAGCTTTACTAATTGTTTAATGGTAAGCAAAGAGCATGAAAATGTCTCCTGTGCCTATAATCAAGGTTATAAGCTTTTACACTTAAACTAAAATGGTTTATTAATAAATATTAAGTTTTTTTGATATAATAAATAGTACATGTTTTACATTGCCTTTGTTTACTGGAATATTTAGAGAAATAGATGAAAGGAAAATTAAGACTATATGAACACTCTGAGTAATTTTTTTCAACCAACATTTGCTGAACATCTATGTATTTCATATATCACTTCAGTCTGAGGCAAATTCCACTAATAAGTATTACTAATTAACTGATGTAAAACTCTTCTCTAGGCCAAATGAATTTCACTGGATAATTTTTACAACCTAAGGCAGATTATGGAATTATGATTCCAGTTGAAAATAATGGGGAAAATAAGCAATTTATAGAAAAAGTAATTTCAAAAAAATAAAACTTGTTACTTCTATAAAAGAATGATTTAATTATAGATATTGAATAAACTCTATTAAAAACCATAAATATTCAGTATAAATTTCAGCTTTAACTTTGGAAGGTATAATATGAAGGTGAGTAATCTTTTGCTGTAATTCATATTACATGCTTGTTAAAATAAAAGAGATAATAACCTAATCTTAATTTTATGACAAATTTTTTTGTGTGTGTGGTATGCGGGCCTCTCACTGTTGTGGCCTCTCCCGCCGCGGAGCACAGGCTCCGGACGTGCAGGCCCAGCGGCCATGGCTCACGGGCCCAGCCGCTCCACGATACATGGGATCCTCCCGGACCGGGGCACGAACCCGCGTCCCCTGCATCGGCAGGCGGACTCTCAACCACTGCGCCACCAGGGAAGCCCTATGACTAATATTTTAAAAGTTGGAAATTTTTTTTAAAGTATTGCAATCAAATAGCAATTACTTTATTTTATATTAAAGCAGAGAAGACATAATAAATGCTATTTTAGGACCTTTTCTTACAATGAGAAATATAATGCAAATGACTTTTTTTTCATAAGAGTTCTTTTAAATACACACAGTACACACACACTCAAGGAAAAAGCCAAGGAAACCCCTAAAAAAAAACTAATATTACTCAGCTTTTTTCTCTAGTTTAAAATTTTGCATTTTTGGAATAGTGCTCAACAACAACAACAACAAAAATGCATGCTAGCAATTCAAATGCCTCAGAACAATGATAACAAAAGAAAACAACACTGATAATTTTGGCAATTAAATTTGTAAGAAGACCACTGAGATAAAGGCTGTGAAGTATCAGAATGCTTGGTAAGATGAAACTAGAGAGAGAATTAATCAAATAATTTATTTGTCTGAATGCCAAAAAATCAATTGTTATTTCCTCTTTTGTAAATAATTGTGTGAACTAGGAGTTCTGTTCATTTTTTCATTTTAATAGAAACAAACATGAATGCACTATTAGACTAAATATTATTTATAAATTCTATTAATTGTTACAAAGCATGTATCTTATTTATGATCATGATTATAATACAATCCTCATTAAGAACTAGCTTTCCTGAAATTTGATAATTCCTAAAGCCTTGAATTACTATTTCTATTTTATTCCTGACTGAAATTTTTCCAATGTCAACTAAAGAATAAAGTATGAATTCATATGCATATCTGATTATGAACTAGAATTAAGTAACAAAAATTTATTTTATGGCTTAATCTCAAAGTTAGAGATGTAAATAGAGTTGTTTAATAGATGTATTCAATTAATTTAGGTTATTTATTTATAAAATCACTACCTAGAATACTCTCCTTAATTTATCACTGACTGTAAAGTGTGCTAACAGACTAATGGAAGGATTTATGGAAAATCAACCAACTAGGAAAAATAGCTTTATTCTCTGTATAGCCTCTTCAATATAACATATACAAAATAGAAAAGAATTGGAGTGATGAAGAAAAGGGAAATTATTACAAAATTTATGTTTAAGTACAAATGAACACAGAGTATTATGAGACATTCTTAGATATTATTTTTTTTTTCTTTTTTTTTTTTTTTTGCGGTATGCGGGCCTCTCACTGTTGTGGCCTCTCCCGTTGCGGAGCACAGGCTCCGGACGCGCAGGCTCAGCGGCCATGGCCCACGGGCCCAGCCACTCCGCGGCATATGGGATCCTCCCAGACCGGGGCACGAACCCGTATCCCCTGCATCGGCAGGCGGACTCTCAACCACTGCGCCACCAGGGAGGCCCAAGATATTATTTTTTAAAAGCATTTATAAGTGACTTTTACAAAAGATAGAAGAATGCAGATAGAAGAATTAACAAGAGTTGATTTTTGTTTTCATGCCATGTATTTGTTCTGACATTTTCCATTTTGCTTTTGGGTTCACAAGCTTTGAAGTTTATAACACAAAAGATCGTTAGAGATCTAGAGCACCCTTAATTTTACAAAAGAGGATACTGAGGTCTGAGAAATTAATTTCTAAATCTGAGGTAACACAGTTGGTTAGTGACAAAGACAGAAACAATTCATGTCTCCTTGCTTACATTCAAGAGAGGATATTTTCAACGCGATGAGCGCTGGCTTTGAAACCAAGCAGCCCAAATCTAAAGCTGATGCTTCTGATGACTGAGCAACTGCTCTCTCTAGGAATATAAAGACAAATAAAAATATAGAAATAAAATAAGGTGTATAAAATTTTAAATATAAAATAGAAAGCAGAAAGGTCCTGCCTCCAAGGCATTCATAGTTCAGAGCAGTCAACAGGTGATTTTAGAGCAATATCATAAGTTTAAGGACAGATATTCAGGGATAGGAGGGGTAAACAAAAGGGCAACAGGTTTATGTTTTTATTTTGTTAATCGGTAAATTGGGAATTTTTATATAAGGGTTGTCTGGAAAATTAAACGACATGTGAAAGCACAATCACATAATGAAAGCATAGTATTTAGTTCCATTGTTAACCCCTTCTTAGTCTACACTACATATATGTTCCATAGAACACTACTGACTCATTTTATAGTTCTTACTTGTGATATAAAGCTGTTTTATTACAATTATTTTTAAACTAGGTGTTAACGCTCAAAGAGAGAATATACTTCATTTTTTAAAACTTTTATTTAAATAATCCTGGTAAATTCTCATAATTTTACTGTTAATTATTTGGAAGTGGTTTTTCAAGTAACGTATGTCTCATCCTAATATTTTAATGACATTTAGTATTTTGCCCGATCATATGAATTCCACATACTATTATAGAAAAATGTAAGGAAAAATCTATAAAACTTTCCAACCATTCTGGGCTCTTTCCTTTCCTGTTCCAAATTCACTTCTGAGAGTCCTTGTCACCGATACATAATCATCAATGTCAGTAATCACTTATTTCCTCCTAGAGTGGCCAGATTTTGCAAATAAAATATATGGCAACCAGTTAAATTAGAATTTAAATTTTTTTAATTCTAATTTATTAGAATTTAATTTTTATTTTTTAGTATAAGTATTTCCCAAATAATTGCATAGGACATATTTATCTGGCAAAATATCTACCTACCACGCTATTCTTGGGAACTGCTATCACCAAATATAGTGGGAAAGAAAGATGATTATTTATACTTTGGTTACATCACAAAGCAGGGTTCTGCAGTAGAGAGAGGGCTGCATAGTTTCTATTAGGTGACAACTCTGGGTTTCTGAGTAGGTAGCTGATAGTAATGATGTAGTTCCCACCTGTATTTAAGGTAAGTGTCACCTTTGTCAAGACTATTAGGCTTGCTCTATCTTAAGCATTAAAATATGTTTGCTAATCATTGATTCTTATAACCACTGAAAGGCCTCTCATATTCTGGCAGAGAGTTAAATACCAACCATAGTGATTGTGTTGTTGTGAGTTTTCAGTCCTCCTTACCCCCATGGATTCATACTATTTTAGTAGGAAATTTGAAGTGATTCTGTAAGGAACTGCTATTTAGAAGACATTTTAAACCAGAATCCCCTTCCTTTTTTTTTTTTTTTTTTGCGGTACGCGGGCCTCTCACTGCTGTGGCCTCTCCCGTTGCGGAGCACAGGCTCCAGACGCGCAGGCTCAGTGGCCACGGCTCACAGGCGAGCCGCTCCGCGGCATGTGGGATCTTCCCAGACCGGGACACGAACCCGTGTCCCCTGCATCGGCAGGCGGACTCTCAACCACTGCGCCACCAGGGAAGCCCCCCTTCTTCTTTAATTTAAAAAAATGTATACATTCTTTTTTTTAATCTTCTCTGTAGTTTTATTTCCATGTTCTTTTTTCTGCTTCCAGTTTTATTCAGATGCAATTCATATATAGCACTGTACGTTTAAAAAAAATTGTATACATTCTTAAATAAAGCTCTTCATAAATAATATAATTACCATTTCACATTATTTATATCATTAATAAATACCTGCCCAATTTATATTCCTGATGAAAAATACTTGTATCAATTATATGCAGTACACAGAAAACCTTCCCAAAACTTAGAGGCTTAGAGCAAGATTTTGTGTCTGTTTATTAATGATTCTGTGAATGAATGAGCAGTACTGGCTGGGCTCAGCTGTTTGGTTCTTCCAGTATGCCTAGGGTCACTAATGTGGTTTCTATTTTCTACCAGTTCACCTGGGTTGACTAACATAAGATGGCCTCACTTGTCCAGTGATTGTTTCTGTCTGGTGGCTATCAGGTCCAAAGAACATCAATTGGCCTGGTTCCTCTCTGCTCCATGTGGCCTCTCCTGCTCTACTGGTCCAGAGTGAACTTCACAGGGTGGTTTCAGATCAGATTCAGGGCAAACCCAGTGCACAAGCACTTTTGTAAGCTTCTGCTTGCATCGTATTTGCTGATGTTACATTGACAAGGGAAGGCCAAGCCCAAAGCCAATAATGGAGGGAATACACAAGGTTGCTGAGATAGAGAGGTCTGATTCACCAGGAGCCTTGACTGTAACAATCTAACACAGTTTTATTAGATCTCTGTCAACATCAAAGGATGTAGATTAGATCAAGGATATATTTACTAAGCAAAACTGACTAATATATGTGAACATAGAAAGAAACACAAGTTGTCCAATAGATTTGTTTTTACCTATCAGAAGATTTAAAGCCAAAGATGTAGTCAGTTATCTATGGGGGCTTCTGTTTTTGTTTTTTTTTTTAATTGTGGTAAGATGATTATTGAATTTAAATTTTAAAATATGGGCTTTAATTATTTTTTAACATTTACTGTTTATAGACATGCTATTTAAAATCTCTGAATGTTAACTTTTTGAAATTGATATAATAATACCATCAATAAAAGACTACAGTTAAAATCACATATGAAAAAATGGAAGGTCTTTGTAAACAACAACAAGCAAAAATTTTACTTTTGTATAAGAATGTATGTATATATACCAAAATATAATTTTGTATTGGGGCATATCTTATTCACATATTGAACATTTCTATGGAATATAAAAGGCCTTCATAAACTTTAATAGTAAATATTGAACTGGGGAATAATTCAAAGGGATTAATTAATATACTTAATTTGAGGACTCCAGTTTTTCAATTCAGAGCTGACACAATATTCACTTACTTTTTAAATATTTTATTTTATGAAATGTAAAATCTATACGAATTGTCTAAAATATTTAGGGTCTAATTAACACCAGTGTAACAACTATCCAGTTTAAGAAATTGGGTATTGTCATTATTTTAGAAATCCCTCATGTTCTCCCCTGAAAATCCCATCCTTCTCCTTTCCTCTTGGAGATAACTTCTATCTTGATTTTTATTATAGTCATTTCCTTGCTTTTTATTATAGTCATTTTCTTGTTTTTTTTTTTTTTAAGGTTTTACCAACCGTCTTTAGTTATGCATATCTAAACAGTGTAAATTAGTTGTATCTGTTTTGTGAACCTCATATAATAGAATCATACTATGTGCAAAGTTTTCCTGTTGTGCTTCTTTCACTTTATATTCTGCTTGGGAGATTTATCCAGGATACTGCTGGTGGCTACACTCCCATTAATGTTAACATACCTGGACTGATCAGGTTTTTTTGGTTAATACCTTCTATTCTAAGAAATCCTTACATATCTGAAAGTGTTTTCCTCTGTTTTCTTCTAGAAACTTAATATTTTGCCTTTCTTATTTAGATCCTTATTCCATATAAAGCAGATTTGTGTATATGGTATTGGAAAGAGACCTCACTTCTGTTTTTCTCATATGGCTACCCAAATTCCAGAGCCATTTACTCAAAAGCTCCCGCCTCATCCCCACACACTATTTCATTAAACCCCTGTCATGAAGTGTCCATACACTTATTTTTTTCTAGGTTGACTTATCCTTTCCAAGACTTTCTTTTTTTTTTTTTTTTGCGGTATGCGGGCCTCTCACTGTTGTGGCCTCCCCCGTTGCGGAGCACAGGCTCCGGATGCACAGGCCCAGCGGCCATGGCTCACGGGCCCAGCCGCTCCGCGGCATATGGGATCCTCCCAGACCGGGGCACGAACCCGTGTCCCCTGCATCGGCAGGCGGACTCCCAACCACTGCGCCACCAGGGAGGCCCCCAAGACTTTCTTTAAATAAAATTTTTCTCAGGGAACATTACCAGGAAGACCCATGAGGCATCGTGTTTATTTCAATTTTTTCCTATTCTCACTCAAATTTTGCTTTCAAAAATTGCTCTGAAGAAGCAAGCTAAGTGGTAGTAATATGACATATCTTAATATTATTTTTAAAAGTTGTAAGAAAAGCAGCATCATCATTTCCCCCATAATTCACTTGCACATGTGGTTAGGCAAAGAATGGTAGAAGTTAGGCCAAAAAAAAAAAAAAAGACTTTTATTTTCTAGCAACATATCTGAAGATTTACATATGTGAAATGTCTCTTTTATGGGAATAAAAATCACCACCCATCTGACCTTAGAATTCATATCTGTGGTTCAAGATAATGGTGTCTGGATTACTAAAAGGGTGTCCCTCATCCAGAACTCCATAACTTGTTAAAAGAATGAGGATTTCCACGGCCTGGAAAAAATTATGCACTTGCTGGTAGGCATACTGCCTGAGGGTGTTTCGAGAACATAACAACTGTAGTCACAAGGCTCCAGCTTATTAAGGGGCCAAGTGTGCTCCTTTTCTATGCTTCAAATGGGGTACAATTTCTCTAGGCATAGACCACTTTCTAAGAGTGAGAACACTTACTTAAAATGCCTACCCTAAGTTCCATTATCAATCTTTAGCTAAAAGATAGCAGAAAATCCAACTTTTAATATTTAACCAAATAACAATTTAAGTGTTAGCAAGCTCATTCTACGCCTTCAATTCAATGATCTGCTCATAAAATAATCACCTCTTATGTCATAATGTAGCTTCAGAATAAAACCTAAAAATACTTTATAATACACTTCAATTTAAAACATAAGCTTTGACAGTTGACAAAAATGCAGCCTATCAAGAAAAAGTGGTACTTTTTTTCTTTAAGCCCTGACTATGGTTCTAGTAATGTTCAGTTGTTATGATCCTGCTGTTCTGTATTTGAAGTGAAAAGAAAAATGTTACTGAAGAAGAAGATAAAATGAAAACAGACAACTGAAAGAAATTTGACCTAATTATTTTAACAGGCTTAATATGTTTTACATTCGTAACTAAAGAATTTCAGAAATTATGTCAACGCAATACCTAGCATAAAGAAGCTTATGACAGTAATAATAAGCACTAGTAGAATTTGGCTGATCACTTTTCAAAATTATGTGGTCTTTTAAAATGATAAATCTAGTGCTTAATATGGAAAAATACTAATTTTTCATCTATATGTCTTAGAGATTCACCAATTATATAACTAGAGTAAACATCTGTGAAACATAAAGTCTCTAATAATTATTTTTAAGACAAATATTAAAAACAAAAGTAAAAACAAAATAAAGCCAAAAACCAAGAAGCTATTCTAATCCTTGGATTTGGGATGCTCTAATATCTCAAAAATAAGGTCAACTTCACCAGGAAGAACTCAGATCCATTATATCAAATGGATAAGTGGATAGCGTTCTCTGAAATTTGGAGAAATACTAGTGGGACAGATGAAATATCTCACAGTGCCAAGGCAAAAGAGTCCTCATGAGTATATTATACTGCCCATTTTATAGCAACCATCAGTGATCATAGCATCATTAGCCAATGTTTCAAAGGTTATATAAGTTGTAGTCTGGTCCAGGCAGGAGGACAGGGACATCTTATTCCATTGTTTATAAATAAACAATTTCCATCCACGTTTATTCAAGCCACAAAGGTAAAGACATAGGAATGGGGTGGGATAGGGAGGGTGGGAGGGAGACGCAAAAGGGAGGGGATATGGAAACATATGTATATGTATGACTGATTAAATTCGTTATAAAGCAAAAAAAAAAAAAAAAAAGACATAGGAAGGATGAAGAGTAGAGGGTTACTGAAGGTGTTTAAGAACAGAGTCCCATGAAAACTACAGGGAATGCATGAGCCTTGCAAACAAATCCCAAGGCATTATGTTTCATTACCTTCCACTGTGGTGATCCAAAAAATGTCTCTTTCATTCAGCTTAGAACCTCTAAACACATGTCAAGCCATGTTTGCAACTCATAGCCGATCAACCGATAAGCCGAACCACAACAATCACACACAAGACAACATCTCAGACCTCCCAACAGAGATGCCCATAGATCATGGAGACATGCTCTGGCATCAGTCTGTTTGACAGACTGTTAAAAATCCTCTTGAAGAATGCTGAAATAGAAGACATTCTCACAGTCTGAAATTCAAGTAGCTACAATTTGTGAAAGAAAGCTGGCTAAACCCACAAACACGTAAAACTGAATACAGCTGGACTCATAATATATTGACTGTTTCCTGCTGCATGTCAGAAAGAAATCTTTAGTATTTGTCATTTCATTTAAAAAAGTAGAATGTCTTTTTTGTAGACTTGTGACCAGGCTCTGACTACCTGGACTAAAGGATTTCTTATTTAAGCGCGCGTGCACATACATACACAGACACACACACACACACACACACACACACAGCAATAATTGTGTGATGCTTTATGGAACGTGTTCAGTACCCCTCAGTCTCTTCTGTAAATATGCATGGCTGATAGGATTTAAACATTTCTCACAATGCTGTATAAAAGACTGCATACAGACCAGAAGCACAGTGCCCTCTGGTGCACATATAAAACAAAATATTTATATAACAGGATCTACATAGATACAGGCACAAATACAAAACTAAGTTTTGCTTCTGCATACATCTAAACCAATCACTGGGAATTGTACATTTCTATCCTGAAGAAACAAACCAATATGATAACCTTCATAAAACATTCTTTATGGCATAGATCAAGGCAATCTAATCCATTCAGGCAACCACTTGTATACCCCTCTATTTAATGGATTCACTAGGCTTGGGTGGAGTATGACTTTTCTGTAACTTATTTAGATTCAAACAGAATAACAGTAGAAGTTAAAGGCCATATATCTCAGCCTCCTCCTTTTGCTTGGCCTTTGTTACCGCATCCTATTTATCTGCATTTCCTTTGTATTCCCTGGCCATTTCCTCCAGCTTCTGAA
This sequence comes from Mesoplodon mirus, assembly GCF_964341445.2. Lineage (NCBI taxonomy): Eukaryota > Metazoa > Chordata > Mammalia > Artiodactyla > Ziphiidae > Mesoplodon > Mesoplodon mirus. Next base: position 188,807,921 of record NC_138978.1, read on the forward strand.
TGTGCAATTACCTTGTAGGTAAAAAAGGATGAGGTAACTCAACTTCTCAGTGACTAGTAGAAGACACCATTTCCACTTAAGCTAAAAAAAGGTAACAAACCCTGATACAAAGTAGAAAGGAAAGGCCATTCAAGAAATTTCCTTATAAATTTTGAGTATTTAAAATGATAAACTCAGCCTCAGAGTTAACTGAAACTTACTTTACGGCAGTTTAGCAGTCAAGAATTTGGGAGTTCTGCACTTGTGGTAACCATTATTCAGTTTTTCCATAAGAAGTTACATCTACAAGAAATACTTTTAAATAACCAGAAAACATTACCATGGTAAATGGTCAATAATAACCCTTCTGATAATAACCCTTTCCCACCTGCAACTTTCCCTTAGAGCAACTTAGTTATCCACCACCTTCAAGGAAGATACCTCTGTAATTGCTTTCCCTTTGCTTCATACCTGTATATCTTGTATCTTGTACTAAATCCCTGCCGGCTTCTGTCCACAAAATCTGTGTATTCCTGTGAACGATGGAAGGGTCCCTTATCAGAGAGGAGCCAGTCGAAGGGGCTTGTGGCATGCTGATCCGAAACAGCGGCAACTGCTAAAACCCAGCAATGAAGACTCAGTGCTATCCACTCCCATAGAGCCATCAGAGAGAACAATTCAGCACCAGCTCTGCTCCGCCATATCATGCTTCCACTGGGGACTTAGAGCCTTCATTCTCTTAGCTTTCCCTCAACACCTAGACAAAACACACAGGCAATTAGTTAGCCATCCTTTTTCAAAAATCTAATATCAGTGTTTTAAATCAGATAATAGCAAAAGTGATTAATAAGTGAACTGAAATAATTTTTTTTCAGAGCTGTATATCTTTCATACTTTGGTTCTTTTTGTATTTATTGGAAAATAAGTTAAGTCACTGAGTTACAGCAAGCCTTGTCAGGACAGCATCATACAGTGGATCATTAAACCCACTGAGCAACAACTATCAGAAGTTTCGACTCATAATTATTTTTTCAGCTTAAATGTTTTATAACACTGGACACTTTCAAAAGAAATATTGAATATGTTTACTTAATAAATTGTGTTATAAATTTTAATACATGTATTTTATTGTTTACTTTACTTATTAGAAAAAGGCTTTAAAATGGATTAAAATATAGATAAACTGACATGGAAGAAACTGCGGGTCTAAGAATACATAAACAAGTAAATAAATGTGTGTGTGTGTGCGTGTGTATCTATGCCTCTATCATTTATCTATTTCTAGCAATATATTTAGATGGGTGGATGGGTGGATGTGGGGGTGGGTGGGAGTGGAGGTATGCATTTTTGCTCAGTTATTTTTTCCATTATTCTATTAGGGAAAAACTTCCTTGATTATTTAAACAGAATCATAATTAAGTTATTTCTAGCACATTTAAAAGATTTAAATGGACATCTGTGTCTTATTCATAAGATAAATAGGCATACCTACAAAATTCATATATATACATAAACTAAAACAATATAGATTATACATAAACTATGAAAACACATACATTAATTTTATAGGCATTCAAAACCAAAGTAACAAAGAGGTGTCATCCCAATGTGGTATAGTATAAATGACCTTACACAAAGCAACTGATGCAGTTTATATGCTATGCAAAATATTCTACAAATATTTGAATTTCAATTTTACTTTCCATCTCACCAAATTTTTTCAAAATTATTATTTATAACACATAGAACCATGCATTATATAAATTCTGACTAGCAAGAAAGTTTGGTTGTGAGCATTTTGGGTCAGCAAAATCTCTTTAGGAAGCCATCAAAATACACATTAAGTAAAATATTTTAACTATGACAGTTGCCATATGTCTCTGGTGTTTGGTTATATCAATTGATAATTTTAATTTGCTGTTAGTTGTAACCCTGTAATTCACAATTTAATCCTGAACTATTTCAATATGAGAGGTATACAGCAATTTTGCCACTAAAAACTATCTCAAAACAGTGATACAATATGGCTGACCTAGGTCATTAGATTCAGTCTTACCCTCTACACAAGTAAAAGGTTCAATACCCACATACGATCTGATTTGCCCCAATCATATGAGTTGTTTATGTGGTGATTTTAAAATGTGATGATTAAAATATGCCCTCGTCTATAAGCAACAGAGGACATCTTACAAGTGAAGATGTTTTAACAATGATTTATCATAAGAAAGGACAATATCACATAATAAAAATACTTTGGAGTAGGAGTTAAAAGATCCTGTATCCCCATCAATTATTTGTATAAATATAGCATTGTCGAATGATTCAGATCATAACTTCCAGTTCTGATGAAGAAAATAGATTTTTTTACATATTGTTTTCCTTATGTGGAAGCAATACCATTTACCTTAAAAACAGTATATTTCATTTTCATTCATAAACTAAGAATTATTATTATGTGTGATGGTATGGTATAATCCCCCAATGGTTAATAAATATTTCTTATCTTTGTGAAACACACATTTTTATTCTGCTGATCAAATATATTCAAGCTAGCAATTTAATCATTGTTACCAAAAACTTATATACCGCACGTAGAAAAGCACCTATAGCATGTAAGGACATTAGGAGTGTTTCAGAGCATCTTTCATACTTATAGGAAATCATGTAATTATATACCATCAAATTAAACCCTACTCTTTGTGGTGAAGTACATGACTTTGTTAAGAAACAGCATGTTGTGAAAGTAGGATATGATTGACCTAGATGACACTGAAGGTCCTATTTTAAAATTCTGTAATTTTTCAATATATAATTACCCAGAACAACCGCTTTTATTATTTTCTTTACCAAATATGTTGAAGATGTTTCATGGTCCTCATATTCCTTGATATTAACATATAAGAAAATGGAAAGATTTTCCTAAATTGTGTACAGGGGACTACCTAAAAATGTTAGTGTTAGGTTTTAATTATTTCTGTTTCTTCAACTTCTGATATGGATACATGTTCCCACTTATGTTCAGAAATGAGTTTTTCTGAAAGAACAGTTTATTAGCACATGGGAATAACAATCCTGTTCAAGTTTAAATTAATTTGGGGGAACTACTGAAGTCATTATATTATAAGGTCTTTTTAAAGGGATGTACAATAAACCAAACTATGATACCCAACAGTTCTACTGAAGCCTTCTTTGAGAAATAACTTTGAAGAGTTACAAAACAGGAAGAAACGTAGTGTTAAAATATATTAACATATTTATGTATTTAGGCTTCCAAAGATCCTTAGGACAAGTGGCCATTAGGCTCAATATTCAGGAACAACAGGACTTCATTAGCCTAGTTTGTCACAAAAGCAGGTAAATGCACATTTGAATCACCTTTGTATATGAGTACTAATTTTAAAATTATTACTGAATGGCCTTTATAATATGATAACTTTATGATATAGATTACCAATGACAAAAGTAATGAGTAGAATTCCTTTCAGGACATTTGGAGGTCACTACTGAAGTAAACAGCTAAACTTAAAAGTATTGCTAGGAAAAGAAATCATGAGGTACAATGAAAGAAAGTGAAAATGATTAAGTAAGTGAATTCATCAATTCCACTCCCTGGAATGCAGGGATAATGCACAATGATCTTGAATTTACTATTCCTGGATAAGTGCCTAAGCGAACAACTAAGGAAATAACAATGTCAATGCACAATATGTTCCAGAACATAGTGCCCACAGTGCCCAGAAGCACAGTGCCCTCTGGTGCACATATAAAACAAAATATTTATATAACAGGATCTACATAGATACAGGCACAAATACAAAACTAAGTTTTGCTTCTGCGTACATCTAAACCAATCACTGGGAATTGTACATTTCTATCCTGAAGAAACAAACCAATATGATAACCTTCATAAAACATTCTTTATGGCATAGATCAAGGCAATCTAATCCAAGGGTGTATGTAAGGGTGTATTGTATGAAGAATAAAAGAGATTGAAGATCAAAAAACAACAAAACATTAAAAACAGAAAAACTTGAGTTCATGTTAAAAAGTGGTATTGATCAAGTTTTTCTTCTCATAAACTAAAAGGAAGTAAAAATAGTGAATTATCTTACCGTTTAAAAATACATATTTAGTACATGGCTTACTCATAACAAATTTTTTCTCATAAAATAAAATTTAGTGAGAACATTATCAACTCACACAACATTATTACTTGCAAATACCCAATGGCCTTGAGAATCTGTACAGAAGAAAACACACCAAGAAGATGTTACATATATAGTAATATACACTAATACATAAAATACATCATAAATACACATAATATTATAATACATATATATTCTAGTATATAATTATTCTTCCTCACTAGCTCTCTGTAATCCAATTCCAGGCTGGTAGTGCACTACTTTTATCTAAAATACTGACATACCATGTGTATTTGAAATTCATAAACTACTGAAATTTATAAAATAAAATATGTCCTATCATACTGAAACTGAATTTCTAGTATACCTGAAACTATAAAGGTAAAAAGAAGACTATGAATCACTGATATAGACTTACTATCCTTTAGAATTGTGTGTAACATCATCGAGGCTCATCATTTAGGCCACATTATTTCATTATCCAATATCTAGTTGGTATTTCAATGCTAATGATTCCTATTCGTTAAATAATTAACATTGCATGCTGTATGATTTCTTCTTTTATGTCTGCATTTGGACTTATTTTTATTGCTAACATGTCTAAAGTATTTTCTTAGGGAATAAAATCCACTTGAGACCTTGCAAATGCAAAGAAATTTCATAAGTAATTGTGTCAAATATATTTCTTTATTTTGAAAAATGTAAAACCCACAGAAGAGCTAAGAGACTAGTACAGTACACACATATATCCTTCAACTAGATTCACCAATTGTTTATATGTTACCACATATTCTAGTCAGTATCTCTTTCTTTCTCTCTCTCTCTCTCTCTCTCTCAATCCCTTAGAACAAAATCTAAGGAAAACTGACTGATTTGCCAAGGTCATATGCCCATTCTCTAAATTTCTCGATTTGAGCAACTACTGCATTTCTCTATAAAATAGCTCCTTAACATTCATAATCACTAATATTAAAATTTGTAAATATAAAACTTTGAATCTTCAAAATAAAGTCTCCAATTCCCAAAGTGACTATATTCATTTAAAAGCCACATTCTTCCAAATAATTAAATGTAATATATCATTCTATTAAGTATATTAGAATCACTTTATTATTATAAAATAAGTGTCTTTGTATAAAATGGTCCCAAATTCTATTCAAATATATAAGATATTATGATATTATCATATATTACATAATATATGGTCATTATTTTATTATATATTGAAATAAATGCTAGCTCTGAAGTAAATAACTGTTAAGTATAACATTGTATAAGTCAACGAATGATGGAAAAGTTAAAATATACTTTAACTGTAAATCTTTAATAGTTTTTCCACAGTTATTCATTGTTTATATTCCTATTTAATATAGAAAACAAGCATGAAAGAGTAAATCTTATTGATCATTTACAATGTGCAAAATACTCTGATATGTTTTGAGATGGAGATAAACCACAGGTATCACTAAAAATACCACTTCTGTCCTCAGAAATTTATAATTAACTGAGGAAGGCCGTGTGTAAGGTGGGACCCACTGCCTATGGTCCCCTCTGTCAAAAACCAATATCTCTGTCAACTGAAAATCAACATTCTTCCATTTGTTTCTTTTTCTGGTCCCTTATCTTAAAAATTATACTTCCTGGGCTCCCCTGGTGGCACAGTGGTTGAGACTCCGCCTGCCAATGCAGGGACACGGGTTCGTGCCCCGGTCTGGGAAAATCCCACATGACGCGGAGCAGCTGGGCCCGTGAGCCAGGGCCGCTGAGCCTGCGCGTCCGGAGCCTTTGCTCCGCAATGGGAGGGGCCACAACAGTGAGAGGCCCGCGTACCGCAAAAAAAAAAAAAAAAAGATACTTCCATTCACTCACATCTTTAAGCCCAAATCCTACTTTCCTCTGCCTTCCAAGTCCCAAGAAGTTCTAGGCGTCCTTCCTCCTGTTGTGAGGGAACCACTGACAGAAACCGGCAGCCTCCGCCAGGCAGGCTGATAACCGCTGGCCTGAGCTGTGTTGCAACAGGAGGTCCCAACGCGCCGCTGAAAACTAACTGGGAGAATTCAGGAGGGTCTGAAAGGAGGGAGGACACGCCAGCCCATAGTATGTCTGATAAAACTAACCTGGAAGAATTCTCTGGCGGGGTTAAACGCAGAGAGGAGACGATGCGTCCTTCCAAGCTCCCAGGATCCTTTGCACTGGAATCCCTCTGGGCTGAGATGCGCGCGCCACCCAGAAGGACCCTGGGTCAGAATGATTGGCCAGAGACAACCCGGAAACTAACCCCCACCACCATAAAACCCGAGACTGCGAGTCAGGCGGCAGAGCAGTCCTCCTGGGTTGCCTTACCTTCCTGCTTTCCGCCAGGACGCTCCTTCCCAATCAAGACTCTTGTTTTGTCAGCATGTGTGCCTCCTTGGAGAATTCATTTCCGAGTGTTAGACAAGAGGCCATTCTTGGGCCCAGGAAGGGGTCCCCCCGTTCATGTAACACTATAAATCAAATCTATCACTTTCTTCCATACCCACTTTACTTGACTGGGTCATTCTGTACCCCCAACAGTCTCACGGTTGCCTCTTCACTGAATTACTACAATAGCTTCATAATTGGTCATCCTATCACTCCTGTGACTCTCTCCAATCTGTTCTTTTAACTGCAAAAGTTATCTTACCAAAAAAGATAAATGTAAACGTACAACAGTTTTATCCCACTTATATAATTATGCTTTTGCCCTCTGGATAACATCCAAACTCTAAGAAAATTTATAAAATTGTCTTCCCTTGCTTAACTCTTCATCCATATCCCCTGCCGTGTGTATGCCAGCACCATTATCAACTAAACATCAACTCTGTTTCAGTCATAGTTGTATTCCACAAATTTACCTCACTTTCTCCCTATCCTCAGCATCTTTGCTTATGCAGTTTACTGCACCTGAACCATGATTTCTACTTGGATCCCTTCACCTGCCCAACCCTACCCTATCTGTGAACTTCAGCCTAGGTTGTGACTTCCTCCACAAAACCTCTGTGACCCTTTCAGGTTGACTGGTCATAGTTTATGAAGCCATTACTTCCTCTATTATAGCACATTTACATTGCATATTTATCTGTATATTTTATCTATTTGCCTGCATATCTCCCCTGCCTCCAAATAAACTTTGTTTTTGGAGGACAATAATCATTCCTATTTTAATGACAGCTGAGTACAGTTAGCAAAGTGCCTGAAATTAAGTTGCTTAATAAGTATTGTTTGAGTGAATGAATAAATGATGATTAATCAAGTACTAAATTGAGGTGTAATTAATGTGATATGGATGACAAGATTAAGAAAACTTCTTCAATGTGGAAATAAAAAAGAACGTTTTAAGAAGGAGTTTGCATCTGACCTATGCTTCAGGATGGCAAAGGGTTTGATAGCTGAGAAAAGAGAGAAATGGAGTTCTGAGGCCATGGTTTCTATGTCCAAATCATAATCATAAATGACATGTTCAAGTAGTATCAAAGCAAAGCATTCTTAACCTTCAAAAATTGTTAAGAACAAGGATATGAAAGCATCGTTATTAATTACTGTACTAGCTTTACGTAAAAATATAAGGTATTATCATGATCTCACACACAATTGTGGAAAACTAGGAATCTTTTCATTGATGTCTATCTTCTGAAACCATTTATTCATGGTTTCAGAAGATAGACAAAATGAATGAGAGTTCACGGCGAAAGTCAAACACAAATCCTCTTCTCATTAACAAGTACAGTGTTTTACATAGTATTGCAACTGTTGAATTTAAAGAATAATAATATAGAAACAGCAGTTGAATGGCTTGCCCCTCCCCCTTTGGAAGGTCATATTCGAGGGATAACTTTATCTGAAGCCCCTCCAAACCCTATAGGGTCGGGGTGGAGGGGTGGGGGGAAGACAGTGATGATGAAAATGACATGTTATACTTATTTCCTTCACAACAAAATAAACATTTATTGAGTTCGTTTGATATGCCAAGCATTTTACCAATATTTCCTTATTTTACCCCCAAGCTACACAGTGTGGTATATATTCTTATCACCATTTGCTTATTTAGATGACTGAGGTTCAAGGTGAATAAACATGCAGCAGAGCAAGCTTTAAATGGCATTTCTCTTGAAGTCAAACTGAAAACCAAGCTCTCCCTGTTACACCACACCACAGCCTAATTAGAACTAATTGCATTTTGAAGGTTATTTATTAGGATTTTTGTTGTCACTTACTGAAATGCTTTTGAACAAAATAAAATTTTTAAATGGACAATATAAATAATAAAAATAGAAAATAAAATTAAAACGGGATAATTTTATCTCAGGCTATTATAAGCAAGGGATCTGAGTAACTACATATTATGAGTTTTCATCATATAGGTTTTCATATTATGGGTTTTCAAAGCATATCTGCTCCACATAATTTAATGTTTTCAATAAAGATTATATTCTAATCAACTAAATGTGATTCAGTTTAATATCTTTTGAGACATGTACCATAAACTAAAAAAATCAGAAAACTAAGGTTTTCAGCTTGTGTGTGTTATTTATTGGGCTAAAAAGTATACTCACGATCAGACTGATTTAATTTACCTATCTGCTGTTCAGAGATACTGTAAGATTAATTCAATAGGCTTGATTACTAGATCTTGTTATAAATTGCTTTATAGTTTTACTAAAAGAAAAAAATACTATCCAACATACACAAAACAGAATTGGTATCTCACAATGGGAGAAATAATAACATTTCAGTGGAATGAGATGACTTTAATATTCTGTTGAAATGTAATCATAAATTTTTATATAAGGTCAATTTTCTTATGTTCCCAAACATGTCAAATAATGACAAGAATATGAGGATCATTTCTAATAAGATTATTTTAAAGAACAATGGTGTGAAAGCTCAGGACTACTGCTAAAAATATACATATATGTTATATTTTATAGTAATTTTTGGCAAGGAAGATCCCTGGATATAGCAAAAATAACTTTAAAGGTATAGCTTTTTAAGAGCACCAGTTAAACTCAAGCATTCAATTTGAAGAGCTTATTCAAACACATATGGATAATATAATGCATCATCTTCTTATATGCATGTACATATGGATTTTCATCTTTGAATGTTCATGACCTACATATAGTATATAGCCAAATTTAATAAAAGAATAAGAGTTCCATTATTCAATGTTTACATCCTCACTTTAGTAATGATGTATTAATTTATGGCTTTATTTAAATTCTAGTTATGATCTGTAATTTTAGATTTCAAATGACCTAAAATCGCTCTTCCATAATCTAGACATTGTTTATTTAAAGGTATTGAATTTTTAAATAGCCTAATGGAGTAGAATTTGGCATTTTATTACGTAAAGATGTCAAGAAATTCATCGTTATAAAATTTTGCATGTTTTACATAATGTGTACCATATTCCATATAAATAGGTAGGATTTTGCCACTCTTTTTTTCTATATTTCACCAGGAGTATAGAGAAGTGATTGCTTTACCTTTGTCTGTGCATCTGTTCAAATAAACAGTAATATGTTGAAATGGGAATAAAATCATTCTGACTTTTAGCTACGCAATTTATCACTAAGTCTATCTAGGAATTAAACCAAAAACTAAGTTTTTCTTTTCCTCATGAACTGATAATTCTTTCATTTTTCCCTTAAGAAAGTAAAACTAATTTATAAAAAGCTAAAAGTAATGCTAATCCCTAAAGCAAAAAAAAAAAAAAACCGTTTCAACTCCAGGCATCACAGAAACCTGAGGTTACCCACTCAGAGACTACAGAAAGAATGGAATGCATTCATATGAATTAGCAATTCTTTTTGAATTTGAAAAACAAACGTTTGGGTGGGTTAACAACTACCTTAAATTCTTTTCAATATGGTGGTTTGAAACTCATTAAAATAACTGCAGACTGGATGGATTTCCATTCATTAGTCTTCTAAATTTTACAATATACTACTATTATCCTCTTAAACACCTTTGTTTATGACCAGATGATGAAGGATCGGCTGGCATAGTAATCCCTCTGGCCTCTAATGCTTAAAACTCTGTCATGCACATTGATTGTAAGGTTTTGGAACATGAATTCCTCTTTATTTTATTTTATTTTTCTAACCTTATGAGCTGCTTCATTAAGTCTGCTTATAAGAGATTTTCATTATTTATTATGTTAGTAATGCATTATTATTGTACTTTTCTTATTCTTAAAAAAAAATTGGGCTCCCTTGTTTTAAATCACATTGTAAGACTGGCCTTAGAAGTGAATATTTTTAGCCATTTAACTCTGTTAAACCTGTATTCCAGAGGGTCCTTGTCGTTATTTATTTTATTTAGCTGATCAGGCAATACAGTGCCTCTGAATTACAGCTTTAAGTGTTTTCCATCTTAATGAGGGTTTGTATTCCTCTGAGGAGGTTATACTGCAGAGGGAACTAATCTCCTGCTTGATCCTGTCAATACAATCTTGTCCTACCAATAAAGAGGAAGTTAAATGCTACTATCTAATGGTAGAACTGATTAGAAAAAATGAAGAGAAAGTGAGTTCCATTCTTTAATTCTGTCCAGAACATAGGAGAAATTATTCTTAAAAGCCCAAAGTTCAAGAGTAACCTGGATTATCTTTACATTTTAAATATAAAATACCTTGGTGTTTCAACATAAGTGATTATATTTAAAAAAACCTTGGTAAGATTCAGATTGTACTCAATTTTAATTCAAAAGGAAAGTGACCACAGACTAAAGAACAAAGTTTGGATGCAGGATGTTTAGAATAGTATATTTAGATTATAAAATCTAATTTTAAAGCAAAATACGAGGAATGTTTCAGAAACCTTATTATAACTAGTATCTTTGACTACCAAAGCAGAGGAACAGAAGACAGCCTAAAATAAAGATTAAAATAATCAATGTACAGGAGTGGAGTGGAAATAATGGTAACAGACATCTGGATTTAATATGGTTACTATAACTGGCAATATGATTCTGCTTTTTCTGGCATGATCCAGTAATAAAAAGCATTCTAGTTAGTGAGGAGAATAAAATATCTCTTGTCAGTAAAAAGAATTCTGTCACATAAATGTAAATTTAAAGAGAATTTGAGGAAAAAGTTAATTGAAAAAACATACTATGTGTAAATCCATGCAAATACAAAGATAATAAACCTTTTACCCCTGCCTTTATGGACAACGTCAGCAGTTACAGTTTTGCAAAGCTTTAGAAATGCTTTTTTTAAAAATATTTATAGTGATCCTGAGTAAAAATTGAAAATACAATACTAACTTGTTGCTCAGCAAAGGCATCTGAACTACTGTAAATAAAGGTTCACTAATATATTCTAAGACTAAGACATAATACTGGGATAAAGTTCAGAAATCTTGAAGTTTGGTGTCCAAATGGACAATAAATCAATCTCTTGATCTATAAGGGGACTAAAACTTGTTTTGGAGTTAACCAGGCATAGAAGGTGAAATAAGCTTTTTAATTAGAAATTACTATACAGAGAAACACAAATAGAAGTGTATCTTCTGAAGTCACACACACACACACACACATACACAAAAGAGTACATTTAAGAAAGTTTCAAAGGAAGTTTCAAAGAAAGTTTAGTAAAATTATTAAAAAGTGTTTTTTAAAGATCGTGATTGTTTAGGCCATAGGGAAAACTTTTAAAATTTCAAAATAATAATCTTCAGTTTCTTTTTATCCATTTGCAAGGAAATGAAAATATTCAAACTTTTCAACCTAGGAGTGTGGGTTATAAACATTGTCAGTGGACTCCTAACCTATCTTCTAATTCTAGTTACAGAGATCATTCAACTTACAGGATAATAATTCCTGTAATAATGCAATAATGAATTCCAATATAAGCATCATGAGGAAAGGATTTGTGTTGTTTGATTCACTAATGCACCTGTACCACCAACAAAAGTACCTGGTACAGGGAAGACCCTCAATACCTACATGATAGAATAAGGAAATTAAATTTATAAAGTGCATTTTTGTAATGTTAATATGATTTTTTATTAATTTTAATTCCTAAAAATCAAAAGGCATAACCCATTAAAAATGTTTCCATTAAAAAAAGCTAACATTGAAACAAACAAACAAAATCACCACACAATCAGATGTCAACTAAATCATCACTCTGAGAATTATTATGACTTTATTAGCAGAACTGTCCTAGTTCCTCCATTTCTCTTAATAGTCATCCTTTAACTCTCTAGACAGAAAATACTTTCTTTACTGACCTATCTATATACTGAGGAATTTGACAGCCCTCCTCTTCTCTTAAAGAGAATCATATGTACCATATCAAAATTGGACATGTGTGAAAATAAAATGAGTAACCAAGCATTAAATTTGCCTGAGTGGATTAATTAAATCAAAGTGTACTTCAAATAGCAAAAAAACCCATAAGCCTCTTAAGTGCAATTGTATCTTTTCATTGTTATATTCCCAAGCTTTACCCTAGCGCACACCATTGATCAGACATCCAATAAATATTTCTTGAAAAAAAACCAAAAGTAACAAAAAGACATGATCTACAACAAGCAAACCAATCTAGCAGCAAGTACTTAAATCTCTGTCTGCTGTTTTCCAATTTCTTCTGAACCACCAGCTAACAAAGAGTGTCAGAACTCTGGGTATTTCTAACTATAGGATGAGTCTTCAGCAATGGGCTTTTGCACAGCTTACCCAGTTGCCAAAGATGCTGGGATGGCCCATATTTGCATGTGGTAGCTACCTTTACAGTGCCTGGTATTGGCAATATATTCTACCTTGTGTAACTAAACTTTTTTCTAACAGTGAACACCTGCTTTCCCCATTATTCCCCAACGTAGAATTTTGAATGCATTTGGTATTTTCAAGGACCACTCTTGTCATTATATTACTTTAACTTTTAAAATAGCTCAAACTGTCTCCAACTTCAGGGAGATATAAAGAATTTAAAATACTAAGTTTCAAAAGTAAAGTAAAGTAAACCTATTTTTTTTAAAATCTATATTCTTGAAGAGAGTTTTTATATAAAATGAACAAGCCAGGTTTTGAAGGATATTACAGGGAAAAATAAATGGGGCATTACTATATCTGACACATAGAAACTGTTGAGTATTAGCTAATACCCAGCATATCATGTACATACTAGTGTACTAGTGGTAATTTTTAAAATCATATTGTCTGAACTGGTCAGGGAATACCTTCTAAATAATAATCATAGAAATCAATATTGCAGGACTTATCTGAGAACAAACTTTGGTAATAGATAAACTTTTAATAAACGGTTAATAATTGTCCAATTTCAAATGCTGAGCAAGTAAATTATCTTCAGCTTAGAACTTTGCAATTCTATATCTAAAAGACAGTAAAGCATATCAAATTGTTATCACTTTTGTCATGAAAGAATCATGTGAAGCTAGATTAAACTTTTGTTTACCTTACTGATTCAATATTATTGATGAGAAAGAAATATTTTTAATAGTTAATCACAGCAGTTTATATTGGAGTTGTTGGGTCTTACTCTAAATCCAAATTGATCTCCTTAAAGAGAAGCTGTTAAGGATAGATTTACAAAGTTATAATGACATGAGTAATCTTTTATATTCATTCTGGCCTGTCTTCATATGATTGTAATTTGTTGTTTCATCTTTTAGATTGGTTAAATAAGAGATGTGTTAAAATGTCCACATTTCATGGATGGATGGAAGAGACACATGAAAACCTGCTAGAGTTCACTCTAAGAGGAAACATGGATGCTCCAAGTTATTTTTCTCCACACAGTTCAAACATAATTAGTGTTACCTTTTTAGCTGAAATATAAAGATAGCTATACATTTAAAATGTCAATAATATGTCCTTGATCTACAAGTTCTCAAAGGAGAGAAGTGTTACAAAAATCTGTGTGTGTTGGGGAGGAGTGGTGTTAATTCTAGAATCTGTCTCCACTCAAAGGTGAGAAGATGCTGAAAACAAGTACTTTAGTCAAAAAAAAGGTTCAGGAATAATTTTGTGCTTCTTAAGAAATTGCTTGGGATTGCCTTTTTCTTAGCTATGAACTTTAAGTTTCAATTCACAAGGAAGACTGGATTCATTTCTCTTAGTTCACATTTCAAAAAATGAAAGTGCTATTTTTTAAGTGATTGTGAAACTTTCAGTAAGTAGGAAAGAGTATCTCTTAGAAATCCAAAAAGCTCACATGCTATCATAATCGCTTATTCAAGACAGGTTTTTTGGGTTTTTTTTTGCGGTACGCGGGCCTCTCACTGCTGTGGCCTCTCCCATTGCGGAGCACAGGCTCCGGACGCGCAGGCTCAGCGGCCATGGCTCACGGGCCCAGCCGCTCCGCGGCACGTGGGATCCTCCCGGACCGGGGCACGAACCCGCGTCCCCTGCGTCAGCAGGAGGACCCTCAACCACTGCGCCACGAGGGAAGCCCTCAAGACAGGTTTTGAATTCAAATCAACAAGTTGTTTAAAAACCTCATTTGGAGTGAAATTAGTAATAAGGAACAGAAAATATACTTTCTAGTTTGTTGCTGTTGTTCATTGATCACTGGCAATTGATTTTTTTTCTAGATTATTCAGTTTTGGAAACTTTAGTCTTCTTCCACATTATTTGATAGTATAATCTTGGAAATATTACTTTTCACATGTATATAATGTCTTGAAACTGTATATTGGTGACAGGTCTGAATGAATAATCAGAAATTATCATTGTAAATTCAAGTAAAGCCACTCAATTTAAATGTTTTGAGTAAGCTAGACTTGGTCTGTATATTAACATATTTGCTGTTATATAAGAACATTTTGAGAAAAGTATTGGTTAATTATCTTAAAGGAGCATTTGTTTACTTTATTGTGTGATTTATTCAACCTTTAATGATTTTCTTCTAAATATTTAGATTTTGTTCATTACTATTTGAGGTGTTCACATCTGAAAAAGACTGTTCCACCATCTCTGTACATACATTTATGGGGCTGATTTTTCAAACCATCAGAAATATTGCCACACTAAAGACAGGAAAGCCACAACTGTGTTGTCTACCCCAGGAATTTCACGATTGAATTAACTTTTGTTCTATTTGTACTTTAGCTAAACAGAAGGAGCTTCTGTACACAGTATTAAAACAGTTACAAATACTTGCATCTTAAAAGTGCATGCTTATCAAAGATATTACAAAGAACACATGATTAGCAACCTGCATAAACATATGTGATTTTGTATTATGGTACTTGAGTGAACCCATGCTAAATTTACTCCTTGATTTGACTTAATCACTTTCCCAAACTGGCTTATATTTGTGGACATCATCTAAAATGTTTTAAAGATTATAGTTTTCAGTTGTGAGAGTGTTAAATGAATCTGTAAAGTAGCAGTGTGTTTATATACAGCCACTGTTTGACACTGAAAAGCTAAAATGCATGCTTACTCAATTCTGGTCTTCCCAAGGCTAGATTGCTTTTTAATAGTGCAATATTCTAGAGATAGCTTTTAAAATTAACAAAATGCAAAACTCCAGAAAACTTCATAAAAAACACCTCAATCCTGATGAGGTTGTCTGATATCTGCAGAAATCAGGAAGAATAAGTCTATCTGTAAGTATTCTTTCACAATAAATCTATAATAGAATTTAAATGAAACACGCCATTATGAGACAATAATTCTTATATAGCAGAGAGCTACTATACGCTCGAATGTAATGTTAACATATTTATTAATTTAATCAATAAATGTGTATTTTATAGATTTAATTTGCTGAAACTATAACATGGTAGCTCCTTTATCATCTATTAAAAGAAAATTTGTTATGCCTTGGGTGCTTTTAGAGGCATCCACATCTGAGTAAATTAGGGTTTACGGATTAATACAAATGCTCCTAAAAAAATAATTATAAATAAAAATAGTTTACACTGAGGATAAATACCATTTTTAACTCTAAACTTAAAAAATAAAAAATTTGAGAAATTATGAATTGTGTGTAAGAAATAACAATGAATATAGAAGAATAAGACTCTTTAAGATTTCCTAATTTATTATATTGCATGTCATTTTTCCACATCTGAATTTATGCTTTCCTGGTTAAAAATAAACAGTTACAAAATTAACACAACTATTTATGTCATGATAAAATATGTAGTAATTCAATCAGCTCATTAAAAGTATATTAGCTATATCTTTTAATCTTGGGGGAAAAGAAACTGGTTAGAAAATAACTGTGCTTATTTCAATTAGAGCATCTATTAGTTATTCATGATTTGTTACTTTGAATATGAAATTGAGAAATATCCCAGAACTGTTTGCATGAATACTTTATTTCAAACCTTAAGTATAGAAGAGCTAATTCATAGCTTATGAAATAATTATCTATGGAGATTTTGTAACTGGATAGGTCTGCAAATAACTAATTGGATATAAATATTCTTAATAACCCATCAAATATGCCTTGAAATGATAGCAATAAAAGCCTTAAAATGTTATTGATGAGGATATTTGATGACCAGTGTAAAATGGTTTGAGTGGCTATTTGATATCGCTAAAAAGAAAAAAAAAAAGGGAGCTAGGCCAGGACTTCTAGATATATTTTCAGCAAAAGGGCCATTAGCGTTCATGATTAAATTTCATCTTCAGAGAATCTTTTACTCTTTCACAGAATAGAATAAACATCTTAATACTATTTCCTTCTTTTAAGAATCAAGATCATCCATTAGCAATCAATAATATTAAACACAGTTTTTTTTCTTTTGCTCTCCTTTAGAACTCATGAATTGTAAATATTAAAATCATAAAACCGAATAGCAGTGCATGGAAAAACTGGTCAGAGTTACACTACTAAATGTCTAAATGAAATTATCCATGTAGCTGCTAAATTAAAACACCAACAATGCTAGATGTCACCTAATTAATCCTTGTAAGCTGAATATGAGTTGATAATGTCAGAAATAACAAGTCTGGCTTTTCTCGAGTTTCTTCATTATGAAAGTTGTTATATGAGAATATTTCGATCTTGTTTTCAATTAAACAGACAGAGATCAACAAGTTAATATAAATCTGCTAAGAAATCAGACTTTCACTAAATGACGCTGAAAAGTCAATCAAGAGCAACTATTTTTGTAAAAGTGACTCTTCTCTGAGAACTTCATTAAAGCCAAGGTAAATACAATGTAAATAAGAACTAACGTGCCTTAAGGAGTGTACTCTTTAAGCTTGTGGTTTTTGTTTTTTAGCTACACAATATCAAAACAAAAGAGATACTATGTAAACTCATTAGACACCATAAAAACATAGACCAAGAATATTTGGTGCTAATTTTTTTTTTCAGTTGAGTCAACATTACTTCTTGCGTGGAAGAAGAATTTTATCCAGAAACCAAACAAAAAAATCAAATATACATGGTGTCTTTTTCAAAATACATTTTGTTTTCATAACGTTTGTCTTTTTAAAGCATCCTCATCTCTTCTGTCATTTTTTCTGCAAAAACACTATGAAGTAGATGGTGTTTTCAACCATGTGAGAGATGAGAGTTGGAAGGAGTAGTCAAGAGACCTTACTAGGATTGCATTAGTGAGATGGAACTAGAAATAAAATTGAGGAAGGATTCTTAGATCCATCTCTCTCTACTTTTCACAATAACCCAATACTAGGAGGTAAAAAGAAAACTGTTAAGAATCTTAGAAGAGGACCTCATTAATCATAAGTCATAATCATAACATACAAACACCTTTGGGATATTTTTTAATAAAAGATAGATTTGTGCTAAACTTGCCACGGATGGGCATTACATTTGTCTTTGCGTCTGAACTTTGAACTTCCAATACTATCTAGTTTTCTAAATTATTAAAATTTTAGACACTCTAGTCAGTAACTACTCTTTTTGGAGATAATATGAAAAAAATCAAAATAACAGGTAACATAGGAAACTGAAGTATAGGCTGATAACAGAGCATCAAAGTTTTGAAGTCCTATCAGTTGAGTTCTTTGCACTTGTAGAGAGAAACACACAAAGGCACTATTCTGAAAAGAAATTCCATCTTTATTTAAAAAACACACAAATCTAGGAGTAAGGCTAATTTCATATATGCATGTATGTATATGATACACGCACACACACACTCTTAGAGTCCCAATGGTTTCTTCCTACTTAGGTTTGATTTACTTGATTATCATATATCAATCATTCTGCATGAAGAAAATCAAAATGTACTGTATTTTATTTAAAAACGTACATTTTCATTACAATGTTGAGTTTATTAAGAGAAAATATCTCATGAGAAGCTGCAATGACATATTATCTGATTAAATGATAAATGAAATCAATCATATGGTATCATGTCTACTTCATTTAAAAGCACTATTAAAGCAATGTAATTTAAAATAAATACCTTCTTCACTCACCCAAAAGTGGGCATACATATGTAATACAATGTATAATAATGGTATATTCACTGCAATAGAACTCCAGAGGGTAAAATGCAAAAGAATTGAGGAATTGGAATTCATTGACAAATTACTTTTTCCAGTGGAGTGAAAACTACCTCTTGCACCAAACTAAGAAAAGCACCATAAATTTGCAATTTTATGACCCAAAGTCACAATTATCTTTCATATTTCTTCAAGATGTTATCGGTGAGCCTTACAAGCAGAAAAATGATTGATCAGGGATCTACGTCAATAAATGTAAGTACTAAAATTATTTCCAGAGAAAAATCTTAAAGAATACAATTTCTTAGAGAAGAAAAACTGTTAGAAATAAATGAAATAGTTTTAGGATTATATCTTATCAAAATTTTTTGCTTCACTGTGTGGAGACTCCAGACTCCTTCACCATGTAAGCAAAACATAACAAAATCAATAATAATAACATAATTATTAAAATTGTGGTTTTCATTTTAATTGAGATTTTTGGGCGTTGTTACATCTGATAGTGGAAGAAATCTATTGGCTAGTAACATTATACATCTCCAAAACCTGGAATTTTAAAAAGCTTTATTTATGGGAGATTTTCCATAATTTAAAAAATGTGTTTATATTTTATTTTTCAGTTTCCAACTGGTTTCCTAAGTCCAAAGATTTCTATACTGGGGTCATACATAACACTGCTTTAGGGCAAGCTCTTTTCTCATCCTATTTGACAACCCAACCCACCTTTACCCCAAGGATTTTTTTTTTTTTGAAATTGAGAAAATTACATGAAAATACCCACGAAACATTTCTCTCAAGTAGTCAGAATTAAATTGCTAGTTGAAGATGCCCTTAATGGTTCTCCAATTCTCCTTTATATATTCAGGTCTATGACCTTAACAAGAAGCAGTTTTAAGGCATTTCTGCAACTACTAGCTTACATCCTTCATTAGGGTTTTACATTCCTTCCTCTAACTTCTACCCTCCCCATTTCTTCCTCTCACCTTGGCCCAGTTTATGATTTTTGTAACATTGTTAAACATTTAAATAAATGTACCTTGAACATTCAAGTGAATGCATGTTAAACATTTAAGTGGATTTAAATGGTTCTTGAATGCAAATATCAAGAAGTTATGCATCATAGCAGACCCATTTGAAAATACATGTATTCCATCGCTTCAAACAGGGAAAAATTATCACGGGAGGGGTCAAACACAGGTTATATCATTGTCAATAAAATATAGCCATTCAGTCCTTACCTGCTTAACTGCATGATGACAAATCTAAACAGCTCGCAAAAGAAAAAGTACCCCAAATCTGAATCATCCGTCTTCGAAGCTGCTGAGACAGTTTTATATCCCGGTGCTTTCTTCTTTGCTTACATCTATTTGACCGGCTAGACTATTTGTAAGCAATTGGAGGGTTATTTAGCAACCCCAGTCACCTCTTCCTCGTTTCAAGCCTCGGGCTGGTATCTCACACAGCCGGAAACATGCATCTTATCTTCGAGGGTAGAGCCTCCCCAGCGTTTCCCAGTCGGATTCCCATCAGAAGGTGGTCCCTGCTCTAAAGGGCTGGTTACGTTTCTGACCTGGTGCAAAGTAAAAGGGACTGTGACTCAACTCTTGGAGACTAGTAGAACAGCCATCGGAGTCTTAAACTCTCTGCCACGGCTCGGCTGCAGAACAAGCATCACCAGCAGCCAAGAAGCACCACCCCCTCTCGGGTGGACGCCGGAGGGGAGCGCTCCCAGCCTGGACCCTCCTACCTCCCGCCCCGCCTCCAGGAAAGGGGGACGGAAACCGAAAAGCCTAACTTGCAAGTGGGTATAACAGAAGCTGAAAGCCTCACAACCCTTACTCTTTGCTTTTCACTTATATTCCAACCTCTGGCTCCAAGTTCAAATCCAACTCTTTCTTTCCCCCACCGCTCCACCCTCCGGATTCCTGCGAGTTGGTGAAGGAAGGGAGGGTGTGACGGTCAGCAACACTTTCACGCAGAGCCTGAGAAGTCAGCTATTCTAAGCCCAACTAAACGGATGGATGGAGACTCATTTTTTATGAAGCAGGCATGCTGGAGAGCCTTCATTTCTTAGTCCTAGGTACAGCTCATTAAAAAAAATAATAATAATAATAATAAATACAAACGCAGATGGGCGCTGCTGAGGGATTCTAGAGCTCCCAAATCTGGCCTCTAGCACAGAAAAGAGATTTTGCTCAAATTCGGCCGGAGGAAGACTGGAAATGGAGCGTGAAGCAAGGATGAACCCCCTGGCGCGCGCCCGGCTCCAGGGCTGCGAATGCCCACGCCGGGCGCCCGTTCGCCGCAGGGGCCTAGAGCCGAGCCTGAGCCGGCGGAGAGGGCGGGGCGCGGGGCACGGTCCCCACCCGTGAGGGTCATCCCCATGCCCGGCGCCAAGCCCGGGCCGCCCGGTCTCCAGGGCACCTTGTCCTCCGCGCACCTTGTCCTCCGTGCTTCCGGCGCCCAGGTGGCTTAGGCGTTGCCACGAGCTGCGGACAAATCTCCAGGCAGAGTCGCCTGTTGCTCGCCCTCCCGGTTAAAGCGTCCTTGACGGTGCAATGCACATCTCCCCTCCACCAACCTGAGTTTCAGGTTATGACACAGGAAAAAAAAAAAAAAAAAAAACGCACTTACCTAAGTACCTGACGTCTGTGCCTTACTGGAGTAGACTAGGTTAAGAAGCAAAGATCTGACTGCACGGAAAGTTGGGTTTTTTTGGTTTTTTTCCTTCCCTCCCTCCACTCCTGCGCAAGAGCAGCAGTCCTCCAAAGAGGATGTTTGAATTGGTGAATTATGGTAAAGCCCCTCGTTTCTTCAGCTGAAGTCTCAGGCGCTGATGGCACTTGTCAGTCAGGACGACCAGGCTGGGAAGGAGACCAGGTAGAAACTAGTGACGGGTGAGGGGAGCCCAGTGGTGCAGACCACAGGCAGCCCCGTTCTCTCGGTGGAAGCCAAGGGGGAAAAGCCCTTGAATCCCGAGACTGGGGGATGGATGATGCCGCAGCTGGAGTACTTTTCTGTCTGGAAGCTAAAAGGGCTTTTGAATTTAAAAAAGCATGACTTAGGGTGTCGAGTCAGCCATCAATGATGACAGAAATAGTTCTTTCCGAGAAATTAAAAAAAGAGGGGGGAGAGAAAAAGGAAGAAAGAAAAGAAAGAAGGAAAGAAAGAAAATCTTGAACAATAGGTTTTCACCTCCATCCATCCCAATAACCAGAAATGTAGAAACCAGCAACTTGTTCTTATGGGGAGGGGTTGGGAGGGGGGTTCACAGAGAAAAACCCCAAACCTCAGCATGCATTAGAGACGACTGATACATTCGGGTTTGGCATTTAATAAATTCTGTGTCCTTGTCAATGTGTGAAGTAAAAGCTAAGATTTAAATGTTTCTCAGCACACCTATACTTAAAGGGGAAGTGATAATCATAACTGTCAGTTAATCTCATAAAAATGCTCATAAAAGAAAAAAAACACTGACATATTAACATACTTATTAAAACTGAGTCTGGGGGTTGAACAAGTGTGAAGAGTGAGGCAATTAAATTTTTCATATAAAGTCTGTCCCTGAATTTCAATGATTAGTACCAAGATAATCAGGGCTTTCTTCTGATAGCTCTCTTCCTCTGAAATGAGCACGCTGCGTTCACCCACTAAATTCACAAAATCGGAAAACTACTCCCAAATGTGATGCCTGAATTTAAACACAACACCCAAAATAAGGTGTTCATGTGTGATTTGGGATGTTGTAAAAAAAAAAAAAAAAATGGTGCACTCAAAATTCACACTCCTCATGTTACCATGCAGTGGCTTTTAGTGGTTAGTATCCTGCTGAACTCATAAAAATACACTTTACAAAAGTCCTCCCTAGTCATGTAATTGCTTACAATGAACAAATAGTGACCTGAACAACCTTCTGAAGATCAGGAAAGAGTGAACTTTGCCAGACCCTGCAATTTTCAGAAGGTCTGTGTTAAGCTTACTCTTAGATAAACATAAAATTTGACCTTTCAAATGGCTCAAGAATGTGTGCCAAGAAGCATTACTGGGGGGAGGGGTGGGGGGAGGGGGTATGGTTAATGTTTCCTATAACCTGAAATATAAATGAGGGCAGAAATAAATAAAGAATGTACAAGGTGATGGGGTAATTCATTACATGGGCTACATCAGCACAACTGCAACTAACATACTAATTAATCAACACATTCACATAGATCTTTGAGTTCTGAAAGTGACAAAAATGTAAGAAATGAGGCATTTTTTACACAAACAAGCTTATTAAAAATAACACTAGCACTAAGTTTCTCACAACATATAAAGAGAAGAACTTACCAGAGGAAATTTCAGGAAGCAAGATGACTATGAGAAAAATACATCCAAGATGCCAACAGATATTCCATGATCTTCCAAACCAAGGTAAAGTGATGAGCTTCAGGGTGGTGCAACTTTGAAATAATCAGCAGTTCCTGGTGGCATACCAAGTAAAAACAAGTTACACGCAGAGCCAGGAAGCCCCAAGGGAGGGAAGCAAAGTGTGAAAGAGGTGCCTTTTATTTTAGGGGGAGTGGGAGGGGGCTTATTTGTGGTGAGCCTTAGGCAGACAAAGTGAAATTTTACGGACTGTACAGCCCCATACAGTGGGGAAAAATAGAAGCTGTGTAACCCCAGAGACCAGGAGGTGGACTACAGATAAATCTGCAAAGAGAAGTAAAAGGATGTGTTGAAGACAGCGGGATAAAGAGAGAACTAGGGAGCGAGGCTGTAGTCATCCTGATAGATACAGCAGCAAGAGTGATTTAGGCTGCTGGGAAGGATCCAATGAGAATTCAGGAGGGCACCGCTTCGGAAATCCTGCTCTGATCTTCCCACTCTCAGTTCTTTAAGAGTTACCTGCGTTGGGAACATGTTCATTAGGATTAATAGTATTCCATCAGTGCATTTCACTAGGATTTCCCTTGAACCTTCTCCCTCGCAGCAAACCGAGGGAGGCGTAGTAAGGAAGCCCAACACAACCAAGCCCCCCAATAACCATTGTGGTCACTTTAGGATGACCAGATCATCAGCGATTTGCACTGGGGGCTGAAGACGCAGAGGAGGCCGGGTCGCCTGGCGTTTTCGGGGGGCGCTGTGCCGGGAGGCTTAGGCACGGGGCCAGGGAACCGGCGGGTGGAAGCGGCGGCGGCGGCGGCGGCAGGAGCCCTCCCAGGTCCTGCTTCCTCGGCGAAGGCTGCTTCCCCGGGACTCCAGGCAATTGACTTCCCTTCGAAACCTCAGCTCTAAACGCCTCGCTTTAGAAGCTAGAGCTTTGGAGGTTCTGACGACCGTCCCTGGGGGAGCAGGTGGCAGGCTGTGAGGCTCCCGCGTCACCTCTTATTCCTAAACAATTGCGGAGGGAGAGGGTGCCAGAAATGGCTTTGCTGCCGAATGCATTATCTTGCCTTTTTCATAGCCCGATACAGCACAAACGATCGCCTGATCGATCGGGTAAGACTAGATTTATTCCTTCTCCCCCTTTCCTCTACGGCCTTCTCCCCCTTTCCTCTACGGCCTTCTCCAAGCCCAAACCCCGAACCCCAATCCCAGTCTCTCTCTCTCTCTCTCTCTCTCTCTCTCTCTCTCTCTCGTTCAATTCAGGAACTTCCCTTTTCTCTTTGAAACCTACTTCCCCTACGGAATTGCTTGTGTGACTGAGGGGCTGGCTATGCTCTTTGCGGATGATTTATGTTTTGACAGTCAAATGAATCCCTCCGTCGCCAACCCCCCCCCCCGCACCCTCCTTAGAGAATCTCCCTTCCTCCCCCCAGGGGTTCACTCTCAGCGCTGGGATCTGGGTAAAGAGCGCGGTGGGAGTCTTTTGCCCTCTGTATCTTCCTCTGGACCCTGAAGCTGAAGCATTATCCTCCTCTCTCGCTCTCTCTCTCTCTTTCTTTTAGAAATAGGAGGAAAAGGTAGAGTGGAAATTGATTTCTTGCAGAGACTGAGGCGCCGAATGATAGAGGGAATAAACGTTTCCCCCGGATAAAAATGTTCTTGGTAAGTAATCTTATTTTCTGCGGTTGAAAAGAAAACACATTGCTTCTCACTGCCCCATCCCCCTCTCCATTCATTTATTTGCTCTCTGTATGGAAATCACGAGCTGGGTCAGCGGAAATTTTCTTTTCCTCCTTCTTAGAAGAGTAGTAGCTTGTAAGGGTGAATTTGAAGAAAGGGGCTTTAAGCAGGCAACGTGAAGGCTTTAAGGTCCTCAATTTCCTACGTTCACAATCCAGACACAGATAAAGCTGATGCCTGCTTGCTTGCTAAATGGGTAGTTAAATATCTCCCTTATTTCTTACTCTTTCCTTTCTGAAAATAAAGAAAATAGTTTGGGGTCGTAGCCCCGTGGCTTGCCCCTTCACCATGTTCTAAAATATATATTTTTTCAGTTTCAGATATGAGAACGTGTATTTTTCACATTTTTGGCCAGGAAAGTTAAAGTCATAGAAACGTCTTACTAGTGTGTACACCCTCTGTCCAATTCTTGCACCAGAAACAAATTCATGGCGACCGAAGTAGGTATTTGCATGTCGTGGTGATACCTATGAATTCATCAAGCCCTCTGGCTTCCGTGAGTCTACAGCACCCCCAGGCTGCACACGCTCATTCTATGGAGAATGGGTAGGTGTAGGAGTGGGAAGGAGCTAAAGGGCTCTTGATTGTGCTGACATCCCATGTCACTAGGTGCGCAGAATAACAAAGATTGCAAATTGGGTGAACTTGGTTTTTCGAGTGTAAGCTGACCGTTTTGGAGGTGAACAATTAAAAGAGACTTCCTCTAAGAGAAACCATTGCAATTTTGAGTTATAGAATTTATTTTACTAGTGAACTGTTCATATTCAGTTTTTCCTCCATTGTCATTCTTTCACTGTCAATTTCTTATCCCCGAATTTTAATGATAACTGAGCTAATTTTCATAAAATGTATTCAGGATGCCCTCAGCCTCATCTGAAATATCTGATCTTAAAATTCCATTGATAAGATGGTAAGAATAGACTTTATTCCAGATAATCAATTTTCTAGAAAGCACTAATATAAAATCCTAGAAGAGAGATAGCCAAGTGGGATATTACAATAGTAAGGCACACCGTACAGGTGTGCAAATCTGTAGTCGTCATTACTATCAAAATTGGCAAGGGAAAAAATTTCACTAAGGATATGTTTGTATAACTTTTTTTTTTCTTTCTCTCCTCAGGCTGTATTCCATTCCTAATGATGTCCTAGAACAGAAGGTTTTCTTCAGTCATCTCATTTTACCAAAAGGATGATTTCTGTGTATGTCCCTGTGTTTTAGACATATGTTGCTAGGGGGGATCTGAGGTCCACACAAGGAGGATGAATATCCTGAATTACATTCATTACAAACACAAACCTAACATTTGTGGCAGAAAGAGAGCATACTTTTCATATAAAAATTTCAATATGCTGCCTAAATCTACTTACCTAATTTGTTATTCAAGGAAATAGAATTATTTGTTGAGGACTCAAATTAGAAAATGTAACATTAGCATTTTTAGCATATATGTGAAATAAGTGTGAGGTTGATGTTCTTTTAAGTATTTGGAGAAAAACAGGACAGGATAAAAAATATTAATTTTGTGACCCATTGTTCCTTAACCTTAAAATAGTTTATAGCACGGGCTTCCCTGGCAGTGCAGTGGTTGAGAATCTGCCTGCCAATGCAGGGGATACGGGTTCGAGCCCTGGTCTGGGAAGATCCCACATGCCGCGGAGCAACTAGGCCTGTGAGCCACAGCTACTGAGCCTGTGCGTCTGGAGCCTGTGCTCCGCCACAAGAGAGGCCGCGACAGTGAGAGGCCTGCGCACCGCGATGAAGAGTGGCCCCCGCTTGCCACAACTAGAGAAAGCCCTTGCACAGAAACGAAGACCCAACACAAGCAAAAATAAATAAGTAAATAAATAAATTTATTAAAAAGAAAATGTTTATAGCACTTTAATAAACAATGTATTTTAACATTATATTAAATTATATGATTATATTTGATCAATCCCCAAATAGAGCCATAGGCTTTATATCTCCTAGTTGGTTTTTACCTTAAGTACAAATCAGGTTTGAACTTAGATTTCAAATTTATGTACTTGTAAGTTATGCATTTTAATTTTATGTTGAGCATGTCTTTTCCTGGATAATCTCCAGGCACATCTGCAGTTGATATTTTAACAAGTTTTGTATTACAGGTAATGTTTTTGTCTGCTATTCTGGCTCCTTCTTCTTTTGAAATATACAGGTACCACCTAATGTATTTCTTACCTATTAATCCACTAAAATTTCAAATCTAAAAGCAACATCCAAGATATGTTGAATTAGAGAAAGTGAATTAGTTAAGCAAATTGCTTGTGAAGAGAATTGTCAATATGCTTCAGATTATTTTAACCTGAAATCAAATTTATAACAAAAATGGGTTATAATAAGTACATTCAAACTGTTCCTTATATACAAAAAAGAGTCATACATAACATGCACAGTTATGCATATATAATTGCCCTCATTAGAATATTTACATTTATTCCTTTTAGTCTCTTTGTTATGTGATTATTTTGGTTTTAGAGTTTTCTCTTTGAAAGTGTCTAAAACTTCTTAAATACTTAAGTGTGCAAGCATCTTCACGTCTCACTTCATGAGATTGTAACCAAGCAGGACCCTACAAGGCCTTCCCAGAATAGATACACACCCATGTCCTGCGCCTGTGTTTTTTCTTTAGAAAAACTTTAGTCAAAGAATAAATTTAATCAGAGAAGTCAGAAAATGCAGAAAGAAAGGAAAACAGTAAAGCAAGATAAAATAATAATACTTTAGCCTTTAAACAAAGTCAAGGACTTTTAGTTCTTAATCAAGGACTGTAGATAATATTCTGAGCCATGTCCTTTGAGCTGTTTTGCAGATACTGAAACCCCCGCCAGTGGGAGAAGTTAACTGTCTGCTGCCCACAAGCACGGAGACCCCAGACCGGTTGGAACCAGAAGGGTGATGATGTTGACTCCTGATGACCTCACCACCAACCAATCAGAAGAATGTCCACAAGCTGACCACGCCCTGCTCCTTGAACACTGTAAGACTCCTCACTACCCTCTCCAGGGCGGGACACACAGTCTTGAGGGCATTAACCAAGGCAAGAAAGCTGTTTCTTTCTACTTCACCCAAAACTCTGTCTCAGAGATTTAATCCAGCACAGGTGTACAGAAGCTGAATTTCAGCAACAAGATCAATATGCTGCTAAATAAACTGACCAACATATTCAAATCTCAAAAAAGTGTGTTGGAACTTGTAGGGACATTAAAGATAGTTTAGTCTAACTCCTTCATTATGATTGAGACATTGAGAACCAGAGAGATTAAGTGATTAGTGTAATCATACACTAACTAGTAACCCAAGGAACTTTAAATGTAGCTTTCTTAGCTTCTTAGCTAGTATTCATTCTAAATCAATAAAATTCTATTACTACCTGCTAAAACAAGTAGTGCTTCTGAGATTGGGCTAAGTAATAAATGAAGAAGAGAGAGAGCAGTGCAAAGATCAACGAATTGCAGTCTTTTCTGAGTTTTTTTGTTGATAATACTCTTCATTGTAGAAAACTTTTCTTTCCCTGCTGTGTTTTATCCTCCCCTCCTCCCTCCACCCCTGCCCTCAATGATTGGAGAATATTTCATTATGTAATTTTACTTCCTCAGGAAAGATTCTCAGTGTCCTTTTTGTTTGTGCATTGGCTTGTTCCCTAGACTATTTTCAACCACACAATACAACCTTAAACTGTAGATAATTCCAACCACCTGAAGATCATACTCCATCATGTCACCTTTGTGTTCTACTTTTTAAATTTCCTACCAATATAGGAATAGGATTATATCAAGAGGAACCCCATCATCTCAAAATAAGCTGTTTAACTAGACCCTGACTTACATCAGAAATGACAAACTCATACACACACACACACACAATATGAAATAAATGCAGAGACTAAGACAGTGCATTGTTAAGAAAACATGCAAAAAAAAAATCCATGTTCCATTAAAAATGGGCTATCCTTATTAGGAGAAAAGCTGCAAGACTTTAGCCATTTAGGGGGTGTCCAATTTTCTGCAGTGGCTGAAGCCATATCAGTCTTCATTCTTTCATATACATAAATTTTTGAGTATTACATTCAAGTCATAAGTTTTGGAAATAGCAAACCTAAAAAACAAACATAAACACTAAAATCTATTGGGAGTTATTATCACTTCAGAAGGGGTATCATTCCAGGATTAAACAAGACGAGAATGGAATCAGATTTAAACATTAGAATGTGCTTTTTAATATAAAATTAAATTTTTACACTAATCTAGAATATTGCAAAAGATGAAACACATATGAAGAAGAATTTATATTGGTTATTTTATGTTTCAAGTCTTCAAAAAAATCCACACTAATCAAAACCTACTTGTTGATAAATAAAAGTATCTAACTGTTAAAGGGAAAGATAAGTAAGTTCATAGAATTCTTTTAAAAGCCTTCTATGGGCCTGTTTCTTTAAATTATCTCAATATCAAATTGTGCAATTTTGTTATGAACATTTCATATGTGATATAACAGTCTCAAAGAGCTTAATTAATTTGCTAAACCAAGTAGAAGAATCCGAATTGGAAGTTGGGGGACACACAGTTTTAAGGGCATTAGCCTACTGTGGCCCCCTTTGCCTGCCAAAGCAATAAAGCTATTTTTTTCTACTTAAAAAAAAAAGAAGAATTGGAAGTCAGTTTTTATGATGTCATAGTTTCAGTGGATTTCCATTGTACCTTTCTATCACATATAAAATACTGGGATATAGAAGCACTCTGGGGAGATTTGTTAAGTAGCATTTGTATTGCTATATGTGTTTTTGTGTAATTGATAATGTCTTCACATGTACATAATGGGATTCAGAGCCTAACCTATAATATTTCAAACACAAGCTGCTTACTATCAGTTCCATGAAGAAGGAACCGTTACTGTATTTTTTCAATATTTATTCTTAACTCACTCACTTGTATATCCACTGACGAGTACAGGATACTACATAGAAAAGGAGCTGAATTAGTATTTATTTAATAGATGAAATTAAGTACCTCACCAAACTTTCCCTCTTTAACATTCTTATAAAGGCTTATTATATTTAATTTTTATCCAACATTTAGAAATATTGTTACTAAATGACAGCATTCTTCAAAATATTTTCAGAATATTTGACATATATTGGGCCTAGTAAACGATGTTAACGATGATGACCCTTGGCTGTTACATGGGAGTTTATGTTTTTATAGATACCTTACTAACCACCATACTAATTTAATCCTCTCACCATGCTGTGAATTAAAGCATTTTGTTTATTTGAAAATGAGAAAAATGAGGTTTGAGGAAGTTGAAGCATCATTTTTCATTACTAAAAGAAATAATTGAGCTATTTTTAATCATCTTTCAGTTCTTAATTTGTTGGACAGAAGAAGAAATTTAATGAAAATATCAAGTTATTTGTTAATTTGATTAATAAATTATTTATGCAAGTGTAAATTGTTTATCTGTCAACTTTTGCAAGTAAATTCTATTTATAGAAGAGTGAAATGTTTTTAATATTATG
Source organism: Mesoplodon mirus (assembly GCF_964341445.2). Classification (NCBI taxonomy): domain Eukaryota; kingdom Metazoa; phylum Chordata; class Mammalia; order Artiodactyla; family Ziphiidae; genus Mesoplodon; species Mesoplodon mirus. The sequence goes on from NC_138978.1 coordinate 188,838,117, forward strand.
AGTTGTCCTATAAAGCTATAAGGTTATATAACATATATAGCTATTCAGAATTCTCAGAATTAAATTTTTGACATTAACAAAAATGATTATTTTCTAAATTGTACTATCAAAATGTATTCATGAGTATAGTGACCAAAGTATGTTCATTGGCAGAGTGGTTCTATGGATTGATGGAATATCAACTGACATGTATAAACTTGCACAATTTTTGAAGTAACTTACAAAAATGTCAGTCTTGAAAACATTCAAAGAAATGATCAGATACAACTTCCTTATAATCCATCCTTGTATCTGGATTTCAATAGTTAATCAGTTTGGTAGAAGGAATACTAGCCCCCAAAATGTCCACATTCTAATTCCCAGAACGTGTGAACTAGGCTCCTTTATATGGCCAAAGGAACTTTGCCAATTTCATAAGGTTAAGGACCTTGAGAAACAGATAGAAGCCTACATGAGCTGTGTCTGCCTAATGTAATCACAAGCATCTTTACAAGAGAAAGGCAGAAGGACAGAGTCAGAGAAAGAGATGTGATGGCAGAAGCAGATGAAGTGATGGGGACCACCATAGCCAAGGAATGCAGGCAGGGCACCCTCTAGAAGCTGGAAAAGAGGACACAGATTCTTCCCTAGACCTTCCAGAGGAAATGAAGCCTTGCTGACCCATTTTAGACTTCAGACCTCAGGACTGTAGGAATAAATTTGTGTTGTTTTAAGACACTATGTATTTGTGGTAATTTATAATAGCAACAATAGGAAACTGAGTCAGTCAGCAAAGAGTTCAAAAATAGCTAGTATGTTGTTCCCTCTCAAGTAACTTTATGATTTAAGAGCAAACTCTTGCTTCATGGCCATTCCATTCCTCCAGGTACTGAAATATTTCATCAAGAGCCAAGTTGATTCTTCCAACTTGGTTGTATAAGGAATGGATAGAAACCAGGGTGTGAAGAACTGGACAAAGCACTACTTTCCATAAATAAACTAACAATTTTAAAGCTTATAATATTACATAGTTTTGTTCATTTATAATGTACTACTTAGCATAGTTTTACACATATTATCATTCAATCCATACTGACTTGGTTTTTAAAAATATAGATATAGGTATAAGAGAGTGAATAAAGATCTCTACATTTGAAGATTATATGAAAAATATATGGTATGAAGAAAAAGCACAATAAGATTAAGTGCAGAAGCCAAGGGAAATTAACAAAATATTACAAGAAATTTGAGATCTAAAATGAGACCAATAGAGAATGACTGACAGGGAGTGGGAGGATTTTTATTTTCGTGAAAAGATTGACATGAAGCAATTTGATTGTTTTCTCCTTTTATTTTGTACAGTATTGCAATCAAGAAAAGAAACTGAACATTTACTTAATTAGGATGCATCATTAATTTTAGTGTCTCATGAACTCCTAAGGCCTATCAGCCCTTTAACGAAAATAAAAAGAAACTAAGCTACATGATTGCCAATTCTCTTGGTATCTCTAAATCTCTCTAACACTTATACTTCCTATTCTGAAAAAATACATACCTTGTAGGAGGATGAAAAACAATCCCTCAGATTGATCATGGAGTTTCACCTCTGAGGAGAAAATATGAATTTACAGACAAAAGCAATTTTAAAAGACCATATAAAATGAATTCATTTTGTATTTATGGAAGGAAACCAAGCCTAAAAGTCAATTCAACAAATATTTATTGAGCATGTATTCAACAATCGTTTATTCATGGTATTATATATAAGCAGCAAGGTTCTAAATGTTATAAGGATATAAAAATAAATAAGTTACAGTTTTATGTCCTAGGAGGAGGATAAGGGGAGTAAACTGATAAATATAAAGGTCTTTTTGACTCCATACCACACTCTATTCACATAATCAATCATCCTTTTATTAAAAGACAAAAAAAAATATTGATTGTCATCTAAAGGCCAACACTTCTGAGGATAATGTACTGAATAAGATGACCAAAGTCATAGACCCCAAGTATCTTACAAATATTGACACAGCAGCACCAACAAAAAAAAATAACAAACCTAGAGTGAAATAATTGCTGGTGTCTTTAGCCTAGGCATAAGATCCTTGAGCAATACATGCTTCATTTATTTACATTATTTAAAAGCTTCTGGAAGCATGTAAGTTTGCTACCTATTGCCTGCACTTGTTGGGAGGAAGAGTTTGCTTAGAGTTTAAGAGTTCAGGAGGATGGATGGTTTTTACACTATAATTTAAAAGTGGCAATTAACAACTCCAGTATCCTGTTGTTCAATTAAAATTTGAAATTTGTGCTGATGCACCATTCAGTTGAGTCAGCAGGATGAGTGTGGTGATCTGATACACAGTGATTCAGGGACCCAGATGTCTTCCATCTCATGACCCAGTGTTCCTCTAAGTCCTTAGATATTCTCTATTCATTCAGTAAATGTGGTAAAGAGAAATTGTGGAGGATCACTTAGGAGATTTTGTGGGCCAGATCTAGAAGTGGCTCATATCACCTCCATTCACACTCCATTGACCAGAACAATTCATATGACCACATCTAACTTCAAAGGAAGGTGTAAAATGAAGTTAAGCTTTGTGTCTAGGAAGAAGAAGAGACCATGGATAGCAATCTGCTGCACTGATGCTCTCAAACCACAGCATTCTGATATGTGGCTAAAGCATCAAACCATACGTTCAGTGCAGGGCAGAGACTTCAACTTTGTTGTGGGAAGGAATTAGGTAGATTTTTATGGGTGGTGCATTGTTAGGTAACAGGGGGAATTCCAGTCCTTGTCAGCATCTAGAATGGGCTCTGCACATGGTTGGTGCTTAATAAATGTTTGTTAATGAATGAATACCTATGACCTTGGGCATTCCCATAAAATATCCCTGTGCCCAAATTTGGCATTCAACTGTATATCCACACACACGAAAATGCATCTAAACACAGAATTATACTTTTTACAAAAATGAACTCAAAATAGATCACAGACCTAAATGTAAAATGCAAAACTAGAAAGCTCCTAGAAAATAATATAGGAGAAATCTAGGTGACCTTGACTTTGAAAATGATGTTTTAGGTACAACACCAAAAGCACAATTCATGAAAGAAAAACATTGATAAGTTGGACTTCATTAAATTAAACAACTTTTGCTCTGCAAAAACACTACTATGAGAATGAAAAGACATGCCACAGACTAGGAGAAAATATTTGCAAAACACATACCTGATAAAGGATTGGTATGCAAAATATAGGTAAAAACTATATATAGGTTAAAACTCAAAAGAAGAAAAAAATTAAACATGGGCAAAAGATCTGAACAGTAATCTCTCTAAAGATTTGCAGATAGCAAACAAGCATATGAAAAGATGCCCAACAGTCGTGTCATTAGAACTCTGCAAAATAAAAGAACTAACCCAATATTGTAAATCAACTATACTTAACTTCAAAAAGAACAATGAAATGGCACTGCACACCTACTAGAATGACCAAAATCCAAAAAACTAATAATAACAAATGGTCAGAGGATGTGGAGCAACAGGAATTCTTATTTATTGCTGGTGGGAATGCAAAATGGTACAGCCATTTTGGAAGAAAGTTTTGGCAGGTTCTTATAAAGCTAAATGTAGTATTATCATATGATTCATCAACAGCATTCCTTGTTATTTACCCAAATGAGTTGAAAAAGTATGTTCACAGAAATACCTGCAGTTTTATTCTTAACTGCCCCAAACTGGAAACAACCAAGTCATCTCTCAAAAGGAAAATGGATAAACAAACTGTGGTACATCTGTACAGTACAATATTATCCAGTGATTAAAAGAAGTGTACTACTAAGCCACAAAAAGACATGGAGGAACCTTAAATTCATATTGCTTAGTGAAAAAAGCCTATCTGAAAAGGCTATGCACTGTATGATTTGAACTATGTGACATTTTGGAAAAAAAAAAAAAACTACAGAGACAGTAAAACAATTAGTGATTGATCAGTGGTTGGGTTTTATTGGTGACGGTGGTAGGGGAGAAGGGGATGAATAAATAGAAAACAGGGGATGTCTATCTCAAACCAATAGTAAATACTTTCAGGACAAAACAATAATTGATCTTCTTTCTACATCTTTGATTGCTGCCTTTGAGTTACTTTTTCTACTATACTCTCATCATGTTGAACTTTTAAAGTTGTAATTCCCTAAGACCCAGTCCTTGAACTTTTTCACATTTACATCTGTGCTAAATCTCTTGGAGAACTCATTGACTTCCATGGCATCCAATACCATTTGTCTACTGATTACTCCCAAGTTTATATTTTCAGGCTGATCCTTTCTCCTAGACTTTCCAGAATCTATACAAATTCCTATTGAACAATTTCACTTGGAAGTATAGTAATCATCCTAACTTTAACATGTCCAAACTTTAGCTGTTGGACCCCAACCTTTCCTCAAACCGGTTCTACATATGTTCTTTGCCAACTCAATTAGCGACAATCCATCTTTGCAGATAGGAAAAAAAAAAAGAGAGAGAAAGAGAGAGATCTTTGACTTCTCTCTTTTTCACAGACCTCATATCCAAAGAATCAACAAATCATCTTAACCCAACCTACAAAATGCATCCAGCATTTTACTACTACTTCTGATCCCTTTCATTGCTAACATTCTTTTTTTTTTTTTTTTTTTTTTTTTTTTGCGGTACGCGGGCCTCTCACTGTTTTGGCCTCTCCCATTGCAGAGCACAGGCTCCGGACGCGCAGGCTCAGCGGCCACGGCTCACGGGCCCAGCCGCTCCGCGGCATGTGGGATCCTCCCGGACCGGGGCACGAACCTGTGTCCCCTGCATCGGCAGGCGGACTCTCAACCACTGCACCACCAGGGAAGCCCAATAGCAGATTTTTAAAAGTCACCATTGTCTTGAACAAGTATAAGAAAATGTGTAAGTTTTCAAAGGGCAAATATATATTTGCAAATTAATATATATAAAATATAAAAGAATGTAAACTCAATATATTTATCGTGCTATATGTCCCACACATGGATACTAGCAGATTCGCATGCATTTTAATCATTTTACTATTAACATATACTTATATAACCCAAGTTCTTACTAAATATTCTCAGTAATAAATTCTGCCTAATATGTAAATAGTTGATTTATTTCTAATAGTGTATAAAATTCACAGTTGCATTAGAATTCAGAAAAAAATATACTTATTTATATATCTATTATAAGTAAAAGTATCTTTCTTTTGTTTAATACAGGTCATTTTATTCTATGCATTCACAGAAAATTCTTCAAACATCATCACAACACTAATGATAAACTTGGTAGCATGATCTTGTTAACTCTCTTTTATGCACTCAGAGTTGGAATATACGCCAGTCTTCTCATATCTTCCTAAAACTGTGGATAGACCAAAATCAGTAAAAGGCAGGTAGTGTATTAGTCTGCTCAAACTGCCATAAGAAAATACTATAGACTGGGCCTGTTAAACAACAGAAATTTATTTCTCACAGTTCTGGGGGCTGTGAAGTCAAAGATCAAGGTGTCCGCATGGTTGGTTTCTGTTGAGAACTCTCTTCTTGGCTTGTAGATGGCTACCTTCTCACTGTGTTCTCACATGGTAGAGAGAAAGCTTTGGTGTCTCTTCCTCTTCTTATAAGGGCATCACTTCTACTGGATCAGACACTGCCTTTAGGACCTCATTTAGCTTTAATCACCTCCTCAAAGGCCCTATGTCCAATGCAATCACACGAGGTAGGGGGTTAGGGTTTCCATATCTGAATTTGAGGTGACCCAATTTAATCCATAGCAGATAGACTATGCCAAAAATGATAATTCACCTCAAAAATAATTTACCTTTACTTTTAATTTACCTGATGGTTCTTTTTAACCATCAGTGTGGAACAGGAGTAGTTCACCACTTTCTGTTTTACCAGAGATGGTAATGCTTCTATGCAGAGTATCCTCCAAAAAGAGTGCTCATGAAGTAAACTGTGAGTTATACATAATTTCTTACTAAACTCCAGCAAGAAAACAATCATTAACTGGATGACCCAGGATATTAAGTTAAACAAACACCACAAGAACGTATAGGGGCAAAAACTAGGGAGATTCACAACTGAACTTTCTGAGACAGTTTTTTGCCATATGGGGATCATTAAACAGACTAACTTCTAAATAGAAGCATTTTCATTTTCTCAATCTGCACTCTCTCCCTAAGAGATGTCTTAAAATCTATTATGTGGTTAGTATAATGGCTGGATTGGACTGGATACTTGTCATAATACGAGTTGCTCATTGTCTGAAACCCATTCCTATGAGTAAGGAATTCTCCACTGCATGAGACTAGATTGGACTCAGAGAAGCTACAAAGATGCACTTTTCCAGCTCAAGCATATGTTCTAGGTTGGATAATCAGATGCACATGCCTAGCAGAGTTTAAATCTCCAGCTAAGAAACAAATCATCTCACACAGTCGGTGGTTCATGTTCATGGTAGCCTCTGGCACAGCTGCGGCTTGGGCACGGCACTGCTCCTGCAGTGCTGCACTGCTCTTTGCAGCACTGCAGGAGCAGTGCTGGCCACACCTTTAGCAACATCCAATATCCTGTGGCACAGAGGGGTCGAGGTGAATGAGGTGGGAGGTATGAACATTCTCACTACAAGGGCCCTGGGGTACGATTTTTGCTTTGAGTTGACTACCTTGCATTCTCTGCCCTTGATTGTTTTCTGAGCCTGGTTCTGTGGACATATTTGAGAATACCTGAGCCAATAAAAATCCTTCCAGGAAAGCCACACTTCTGCTTAAGTGATCCACAGTTGTTTCTATTGCTTATTTATAGGAAACCTATTTGCAAGCAACTGTAATTTGTGTACTACCAGTCCAGACTCCTCTTCTGTGCTCGTGATGGACACGTACAACTGACCACGCAATATCTCCTGTTAGAAGAATGTCACAAAATACTCCAAATCAATAAACTCACAACTGAACTCATCTTCTTTTTCCTCAAATCCTACTCCTTTTCCAGTATCCCTAATCTCAGTGAGGGCTCCCACCATCCACCCAACTGTGCAAGTCATTCCTGAATTACTTTCTTACTCTTCCCCCAAATTGAATCATCAGGAAGTGCATACAACACCGTAAAAAACCCTATTCTGGAGCTTCCCTGGTGGCGCAGTGGTTGAGAGTCCGCCTGCCGATGCAGGGGACACGGGTTCGTGCCCCGGTCCGGGAAGATCCCACCTGCCGTGGAGCGGCTGGGCCCGTGAGCCATGGCCGCTGAGCCTGCGCGTCCGGAGCCTGTGCTCCACAACGGGAGAGGCCACAACAGTGAGAGGCCCGCGTACCGGAAAAACAAAACAAAACAAAACAAAACAAAAAACCCTATTCGGATCAGTTCTCACTGTGTCGTTATAACCCTTGCCCAAGCTGTTATTGTTTGTCATTTGGACAACTGAAAGCAACTCCTAATTGCACCTAATCTGAATTCTCTACAACCTAGTCAGTGACATGTTTTCAAATGTCATATAAACTGTGTCAGCCCCCCAATTATAATTATTTTCAGGTTGTACAAAACTCTTCTTTACCTTCGTGAATCAAGACACTGCTTTATTTCATTCTCTTCTGTCTGCCATGCTCCTGCATGCTTCACGTCCTTTACACTTGCTATTTGTCTGCCTGAAATAAGATCCCTTTTCATCTAAACTTGCTTGATTTCTACTCTGTTGTCATATCACAGGTCAGGTGATGTTTTCTGGTGGGCCTTTCACATCTCTGACAAAATAAAATCTTTACTATAGGCCTAACATTTGTAGGTATGTGGTTATATTGCATATAACAACCAGTAATCATTATACAAGAAAATGAATTAGTTTTTCAACTCAGTGTAAACCTATAATTGAGTTAGCTGCCCTTAGACATTGATACTAGAATATTAAAGGCCAGTTTGCCATGGTAAAGGATTATATCAGGTAAACTTTGCAGCTTTTCTTATTTTTTATAAAAATAGCATGTTATAAAATAAGAATTAAATGCCCTTCAAATACATATAAATATTGAGAAGAAAGGAATAGCAATGACCTAAACAAACAAACAAACAACTCTTGTTTTCTCAAAGAATAGGATATTGCTTATTCTTAACTCTGGAGCTGATCTTTCCCAAAAAGAAAAGCAAATGGTCAAGTGCTCAAATGCCAGGCCTGTTGAAAGAGTGTTCATTGGAAAACTCACAGGGGTAGAAGCAGTAGTAGGTGTGTAGGTCCCTGATCACCTAGTACACATCTAGAGGGCTAGCAAGGCATGACGTCACGCTCCAGGAGAGGGATGCTGATCCTTCGGCCACAGATCCTTTAAGTGGCAAGAGTGGTAATGTTACCGAATCTAAGCTCATACTGCTCGCTGCATGACAGGCCAATAATCGAGAGATGAGTTGCTGGGGAAAGAAATAATGACTTTATTCAGAAAGCCAGCAAAATGAGGCAATGGTGGACTCATGCCCCAAAGAACCATGTTGCCTGAGTTAGAATTCAGGCCTCTTTTATACTAAAAGGGAGGGAGTAAAGCCAAACACTTACAGGTTCCCGTCAGCCTCCAGAGGGGATGTGTTAATTTCTTCCTCCTGCAGTCATTCACAGGTGGGTCTGGTCAGGATGTTTCCCGTGTGCTAAACAAAGGTATTTTAGCTTAATGCTCATTACCTGGGAAGCAGGGCTGCCAGAGATGGGTCATTATGTATAATTTAAGCTTATAGGCAACATCCCTTTAGTTATTAACTTGTAATAGAATACAAAATATTCTTCCCTATTACAGTAAAGTGCCCCCTCTCTGTGGGATTGGGATCAAGACAATAGCAATATGACAGGACAGAATCTTGGCTCCAGTCTTATCCTGCCAGTCCACTATTTTTTTTTTTTTTTTTTTTGCAGAACGTGGGCCTCTCACTGTCGTGGCCTCTCCTGTTGTGGAGCACAGGCTCCGGACGCACAGGCTCAGCGGCTGTGGCTCACGGGCCCAGCCGCTCCGTGGCATGTGGGATGTTCCCGGACCGGGGTACGAACCCATGTCCCCTGCATCAGCAGGCGGACTCTCAACCACTGCGCCACCAGGGAAGCCCCAGTCCACTATTTTTGAATAGAAAAGCACAGACCTCTCATTGGCAGGATCAGGAATCTCAGTCCAAGTCTTGCCCTGGACCAGAAGTGATTGCTTGAGCACTAGACTGTGACTGCTTTCTTTAGGACTCTGCCTGAGCCAACTCCTTTTCTGGGAGGTCAGCTTCTTGGAGATCAGTTTTGGTCAAGTAAACACTAACTTTTCACTGAAATAATTAAAATAACGTTTGAGGTAATTCTAATTACCATAGTAATTCGTATTTCCAATGCTATGTATAATTTAATAGACCTGATGTAGTAATATTTTTATCTCAGGCTGCTTGTGTTTCCTTCTCCACCATCCTAGTATCTTCCCATATTTCCTTTCCTATTATACATCCTTGTATAAAAGATCTGAGGTAGAATTCAGTTTAAATTCTCTATTTTTCAAAGGGACTTTAACCTTATTTGTTTCCTTCAGAGTCAGACATTTTTGGATATATCAATTGTGCATCTTCACATCTGCCCTGGGAATGTGAAGGTTTCCTTATCATTTGTCTAAAGAAGTATGTATATTTCCATCTGGACTTCAAGATTTTTGAAATATATAAAGATCTTAATTTTTATTAATGCTCTAAACTTTAGAAAGTAAATTCTTACTCCAGTTGTAGATATTTATATATAGTATATTTTTTCAATAATGTATTATTTACATTTTTCTTTCAAGTATTATAACTGGACCTATAATACTTAAATGCATAAATCTCAACCTTTTGACGCATAATACTATATTCTTACTAAATCACAAGTAGAATATACCATAAAAACTTAAAATTTTAAATGGTACATGATTAAATTTGGGAGCAATATTAATTAAAGATTTCCATCATGGTTTTAAACTTTGAATTCATATTTTCTATTATTATTATTACTATTATTCAAATTTTTATTAGAAACTTACTATAATTTTAAACTGAGAAGGAAGCAAAATAAAAGTCATTTTTTTGGTACAGATTCTGAGTAGATTATCTTTAAAAATTTTAAGTGAGAAAAAATGAAAATGTCAAATCCTTCCCATATTGTGACCAAAATCTCTTAATAATCAAGAATAATGTATTTCATAATAGAAAGTTGGAAATGCTACATAAACTGAAAACACTATATTGTATATAAATGTTATCTATAAATATATAGATATAGATAAGATATTGTATATAATAATATATAACCATATAAGACACCATATATAATATTTTTACCAAATTGAAAATTACTTTTTGTAATTCTTTATATAGAATTAACAGTGTGCTTCACCATAGGTTGAACAATAAAAAAATATATGAAAACAAAGAAGATAGAGACCATACATGTATGATTAAAATCTAAATAAACATCATCTTAATAACTCAGTTTGTCTGAATGTTAAAAAAAATACAAAAATTGTTTCAGATGAATATGTTATTTATCTATTAATTTTATGGATATCAAGTTATTTGGTATGTAAATCTATATTGCTTATTTTCTTAAATACTTCAGTGTGACCCTGACATTTTGGACAAATTTTAATGAAAAACCAAAAGAATTTCAATACTACCGGTAGAAGACACACAGTCAAAATCTTCAGGGTTAATTTGTGATCTAATTTATTAAAAAGTATCAGTAATGCCTGAAACTCCATGTATTTTATTATTACCCTCCGTCAATCATTAGTTCCAAAAACTATTCCTGTATAGTCCCAAGGAAGGGGTGGTGGATAATGCCTGAGATAAAGGAGAATATGACACATTGAAGCTTTTGAACACTTAAGAAAGAGGAAAAAACCCCAACTTTGGAATAAGAAAATGATCAAAGTAGATAAAACAGTGAGACATATGGTTATTTAAGACCTCCTAATCCTGAGGCAAAGTACCTGAGCAGGGAAACCTGAGGAAGTTGAGAACAAATTGACTTTTCTTTCTCCTTCCTCCCCTCCTCCCTCCCTCCTTCCCTTCCTTCCTTCCTTTCTTTCCTTCCTCCCTCTCTCTTTCTCTCTTTATATATCCCCTTCTTTTTTCCTTTTTTTCTTTTTCTTTTTTTTTTTTTCACATTTTAGACTCAGAGAAGAGGCTGGCTTTCAAGATGCATCATCACTAACACTGTAAGGCATCAAAACAAAATTGGTGTTCGGGCATGGTTTCCAAGACACGAGGTGTCCTATGGTTCCAGCTTGCCATTTGAAGTGACAGGTTACAAAGCTACAGAAACCAGTTAGTGAATGCATCAGATGGTTCACTGTAATGGAGAAAAGCACACTTGTAGAAAACGACCAAAGGGCTGAATTATCAGGTGAAGAATTGAGTAAGAGTCACAGGCAGTCCTCAAAGGGGAATAACAATGAGACTTGAAATGGGAGTCCATCAGCAAAGAGGAGACCATCTCAAGAGCAAATTGAAACAGAAAACATCTTGAGTTCTGTAGCTGCACAACGGAAGCCCACAAAATATGTATTGAACAGCCAGACAGGGACATTATTGTCATTGAGACTCATGTGGATTCAGATGATACTACATAAATCTAAGACTGTCTCCCTTCCTACCACAAGGCCACAGTAAACTCCCCCATATATTAGGACACTATATTTGGAGTACAATGGGAAGGAATGAAAATCTGAGATTTCAGTGATTTATCACAAAAGAAACAACCAACAGATCTGGATGGCTATAGTAAGATCAGACAAAACAGTCTTTAAGACAAAACTATCAATGGAGAAAAAAAGTTCATTTTGTTACAAGAAAATGCTCAGTTTATCAGGAAAACATGACAATTATGTCTCTACCTAAAATAAACCTTCAAAGTTATATTTTTTTTCATTACATAATTGCAAGGACCAAGGCTTGCTTGCTGGCCTAATGTGTATGGTCTACACTGGAGAATGTATTTAACAGTAATAACTGGAGATGTCAATATCCCACTTTCATAGCCAGAGAGAAAAATTAGGCATAAGATCAACAAGCAAATAGAAAAACACTATAAAACAACTAGACTTCTACAAAAGAGGCACCTAATAAGAGCAGAGTGACACCTTCTTCTTGAGAACCCAGGGAACATTCTCCAGTGTAGACCATATGTATTAGGCCACAAAACAAGTCTTGATAAAAGAACTGAAATCATACAAAAGCATACAAAGAATGTTCTCCAATCCAGTGTAATTAAATTTTTGTAAATTACAGGAGAAAATGTAGGATATTCACAAATACATGAAAAGTAACATATTCCTAAATAATAAATAAGATAAGGAAGAAACAACAAGGGAAACTAGAAAATACTCTGAGATGAATGCAGTTAAACTAGTTTTTAGAAAGAAATTAATGGCTATAAGTGCCTATTTTAAAAAAAGAGAGAGAAAAAAGATCTCAAATCAGTAATGTAAATTTACATCTTGAGAAACTAGAAAAAGAAAAAGAGCAATCTGGATTGAAATCAAGCATTAAGGAGAAAATAATAAGGATTAGAATGAAAATCAATGAAATAGAAGATAAACACATAGAGAAAATCAATAATATCCTATTGGGTTCTTTGAAAGTACTGACAAAATTGAAAAACTTTTAAGTATATTGACAAAGAAAAAAGAAGTCATATTATTAAAATCACAAATGAAAAAGGAGATTACACCATTGTATTTACAGATACAAAAATATTTATAAGGGAATTCCATGAGCAACTGTATGCTAACATAGTATTATGCTAACATATATTAAATAATCTTAATGAAATGGAACATTCCTGGAAAGGCACAAATTACCAAGTCTGACTCAGAAAAAGGAAAAGAATTTGAATAGACTTGTAATAGGTAAACAGACAGAATTAGTAATTCAAAAACTCCCCCAGAAGAAAACCTCACTCCAGGCCCAGATGGCTTCACTGGAGAATTCTCAACACTTCAAGAAGAATTTATCCCTATTCTTCACAACTCTCAAAAATAGAAAAGGAAGGAACACTTTCTATACTAGTCATATTTCTCCAGAGGAACACAATCAATATTATATATGTGTATATATGTGTGTGTGTGTGTGTGTGTGTGTGTGTGTGTGTGTGTGTGTATAGGGGGAGAGAGAGAGAGAGAGAGAGAGAGAGAGAGAAATTTATTAGAAGGAATTGACTCACCCAATTATGGAGGCTTAGATGTCCCACAAGCTGCCTTCTATAAGCTGGAGACCCAGGAAAATGTGTGTAATTCAGTCTGAGTCCAAGGGCCTGAAAACCAGAGGAGTCAATGATGTAAATCTCAGTCTGAGGGCCAGAGAAGGTGAGATGAACTGTTCCTGGTCAAACAGTGATACACAGAAAAAGGGATGGATTCCTCCCTTCTCCACTTCTTGTTCTTTTCCGTCCCTCAGTGGATCAGGAAGGTCAAACTCCCTTATTGACTCCACAGATTCAAATGCTAATCCCATCCAGAAATGCTCTCACAGACACTCCAAGTATAACGTTTAATCTGGGCACTTCATGACCAGTCAAGTTCATACACAAAATTAACCATCAAACTCCCCAACTCAATCTTATGGGACCAGTATTGCAATGATTACAAAAAGACATAGACATCACAGGAAAACTATCCCTTATGTGGATAGATATGGAAATCCTTAAGAAAATACTAGTTAGTTGAATTTAGCAACTTAACAAAAGGATATATAGAATGACTAGTTAGGGCTTACTTCTGAAAAGCCAGGTTGATTTACCATACAAAATCAACTAGTATTACATACCATATTAATAGATATTAATACATTAAGGAACAAATGCCGGGCTTCCCTGCTGGCGCAGTGGTTGAGAGTCTGCCTGCCGATGCAGGGGACACGGGTTCGTGCCCTGGTCCGGGAAGATCCCACATTCCGCAGAGCAGCTGGACCCGTGAGCCATGGCCGCTGAGCCTGCGCGTCCGGAGCCTGTGGTCCGCAGCGGGAGGGGCCACAACAGTGAGAGGCCCACGTACAGCAAAAAAAAAAAAAAAAAAAAAAAAAAAGGAACAAATGCCATTTGGTCATCTCAATATATGCAGAGTAAGCATATAAACAATCTAGTACTTTAGCATGACAAAATCACTCAATAAGCTAGGAATAAAAAGGATCTTCCTCAACTTGGTAAAGTTTGGCTACGAAAAATCCACAGCTAACATCATACTTAAAGGTAAAAGACTAAGTACCTTCCAACTATGATTAGCAACATATAAAGGATGCCTGCTCTTACATGTGGATATGAGAAGGGGCAAGAGGATGGTAGGACGAACTGGGAAATTAGGATTGATGTATATACACTACCATGTGTAAAATAGACAGCTAGTGGGAACCTGCTGTATATAGCACAGGGAGCTCAGCTCGGAGCTCTGTGATGATCTAGATGGGTGGGATGGTGGGGTGAGAGGGAGGTCCAAGAGGCAGGGGATATGTGTATACATATAGCTGATTCACTTCGTTGTACAGCAGAAACTAACACAACATTATAAAGAAATTATACTCCAATAAAAAAAAAAGATGCCTGCTCTTGCCACTTCAATTCAATATTGTTCTACAGGATTCAGCCAGGGAAATTCAACAAGTAAGAGAACTACAAGATATTTAGATTGGAAAGAAAGAGATAAATTATCTCTCTTCACCGATGGCCAGAATCATGTGTATAAAAAAACCATAAGAATTCCACCAAAGACCTATTGGAACTAATAAACTAGTTTAACAAATTTGCAGGACAATTAATCTATGACAAAAGGGGCAAGAATACCATGTGGAAAGAAAGTCTCTTCAGTAAATGGACAACTACATGCAAAAGAACCAAATTGGACTACTCTCTCACACCAAACACAAAAATAAATTTAAAATGGATTAAGACTAAAATGGAAGACCTGAAACCCTAAACCTTCTAAAATAAAACATAGGCAGTAAGTACTTTGATGTAGGTCTTAGTAATATTTTTTTGGATATGACTCCTCAGTCAGGGAAAACAAAAGCAAAAAGAAACAAATGGGACTACATCAGAATAAATAACTTGTTGAATTAATGCATGTGACTCTTTTACATTTTGTTTCTTTCTCTCTCCCTCTTTCTCATACTAAGTGGATTTTTAAATGTTTTATCTAAGATTTTATCTATCTATCTATCTATTTATTTATTTTCCTAATATACTATAAGTTTTCCTACAAGAATGAACACTTAGAACGATTTGGAAAAAATATAGTTGTGTGGAACAATTTGGTCATTTCTTATCAAAATCTACAGCAGGATCAAGAATCAACAGAAATACAATGGAGAAAAGACAATCTCTTCAATAAGTGGTGCTGGGAAAACTGGACAGTTACATGTAAAAGAATGAAATTAGAGCACTCCCTAACACCATACACAAAAATAAACTCAAAATGGATTAAAGACCAAAATGTAAGCCCGGGCACTATAAAACTCTTAGAGGAAAACATAGGAAGAACACTCTTTGTCATAAATCTCAGCAAGATCTTTTTTGACCCACCTCCTAGAGAAATGGAAATAAAAGCAAAAATAAACAAATGGGACCTAATGAAACTTAAAAACTTTTGCACAGCAAAGGAAACTATAAACAAGATAAAAAGACAACCCTCAGAATGGGAGAAAATATTTGCAAATGAATCAATGGACAAAGGATTAATCTCCAAAATACATAAACAGCTCATACAGCTCCATATTAAAAAAACAAACAACCCAATCCAAAAATGGGCAGAAGACCTAAATAGACATTTCTCCAAAGAAGACATACAGATGGCCAAGAGGCACATGAAAAGCTGCTCAACATCACTAATTATTAGAGAAATGCAAATCAAAACTACAATGAGGTATCACCTCTCACCGGTCAGAATGGCCATCATCAGAAAATCTACAAATAACAAATGCTGGAGAGAGTGTGGAGCAAAGGGAACCCTCTTCCACTGTTGTTGGGAATGTAAATTGATACAGCCACGATGGAGCACAGTATGGAGGTTCCTTAAAAAACTAAAAATAGAACTACCCTATGACCCAGCAATCCCACTACCTGGTGTATACCCTGAGAAAACCATAATTCAAAAAGACACATGCACCCCAATGTTCATTGCAGTACTATTTACAACAGCCAGGTCATGCAAGCAGCCTAAGTGTCCATCATCGGATGAATGGATAAAGAAGATGTGGCACATATATACAATGGAATATTACTCAACCACAAAAAAGAATGAAATTGGGTTATTTGTAGAGATGTGGATGGACCTAGAGACTGTCATACATAGTGAAGTAAGTCAGAAACAGAAAAACAAATATTGTATATTCTTTATTTTTTAATTTACTTATTTTATTTATTTTATTTTTGGCTGCCGTTGGGTCTGCATTGCTGTGTGTGGGCTTTCTCTAGTTGCAGCAAGCAGGGGCTACTCTTCATTGCAGTACGTGGGCTTCTCATAGCAGTGGCTTCTCTTGTTGCAGAGCACAGGCTCTAGGCTTGAGGGCTCCAGTAGTTGTGGTACGCAGGCTCAGAAGTTGTGGCGCGTGGGCTTAGTTGCTCCACGGCATGTGGGATCTTCCTGGACCAGGGATCAAACCTGTGTCCCCTGCATTGGCAGGCAGATTCTTAACCACTGTGCCACCAGGGAAGTCCCTAAATATCGTATATTAATGCATATATGTGGAATCTAGAAAAATGGTACAGATGAACCAGTTTGCAAGGCAGAAATAGAAACTCAGATGTAGAGAACAAAGGTATGGACACCAAGGCGGGGGAGTGGGGTGGGGGTGGGGGGGTGGGGGGATGAATTGGGAGATTGGGATTGACAAAGATACACTAATATGTATAAAATAGATAGCTAATAAGAACCTGCTGTATAAAAATAAAATAAAATTCAAAAAAAAAATCAGCAGAGATACAGCTCATTGGGGTGGAGAGCAGGTAAGGGGTATGTTGAGGGGAGCTTTAGTGTGAAGCCCTGGCAGGTGAATCAGGGCTGCATAAATCATTGTGTAAATGGTAGGTCACCAAGAGGATGCAGTGTATACCCACGTGGTTTGAGAGGTCAGAAGATTGAAAGAGGAAAAGTCTCAAAGAAAAAACGTGTCTTTTTTTAAAATTGGGATATAGTTGCTTTACAATGTTGTGTTAGCTTCTGCTGTACAACAAAATGAATCGGCTATATGCATACATATATCCCCTCCTTCTTGGATCTCCCTCCCACCTTCCCCCCCACCATCCCACCCATCTAGGTTACCACAGAGCACTGAGCCAAGCTCCCTGTGCTATATAGCACGTTCCCACTAGCTATGTTTTACACTTGGTAGTGTATATATGTTAATCCCAATCTCTCAGTTCATTCCACCCCACCCCCCCCAGGCTGCATCCACATATCTGTTCTCTACGTCTGCATCTCTATTCCTGCCCTACAAATAGGTACATCTATACCATTTTTCTAGATATGTGTGTCTTTGAAGGCATAGGGAACTCTCCACAGTTTGCAAATCATTCAGATTTGAATTTGATTAACTGCTTCCTAATCCAAATTATCAAATTGCAAGTCCAAATTCAAAACATTTTCAACTGCTTAGGGCTCATTTTTGAACAGAGCTGACAATAGAATTTGTGGATTCCTAAATCATTTTGCATCCTCTTTTCCCAGCTAATTTTCAGGGATGGTTCCCTCATAGCACTGTGATGGGATATACGTTTTTCTTTATATTTAAAAAACAAGTAGGTTGCTGTCACTATAGGAATAAAATTAAATTCTTACATTGGTGTTTGCTATTTGGACCCCTCCTACCAGAAAAAAAAAGAAAAGAAAAGAAAAATTCAGGATCTTAATACCACCTACACATACTTATAAATAAAGCACATGCACACATTTTATTATAAAATACAGCATTTGTAGCTCAGTTTCAACAAATATATTGTATTTTTTATTTTTATTTTTTTTACATCTTTATCGGAGTATAATTGCTTAACAATAGTTTGTTAGTTTCTGCTTTATAACAAAATGAATCAGTTATACATATACATATGTTCCCATATCCCCTCCCTCTTGCGTCTCCCTCCCACCCTCCCTATCCCACCCCTCCAGGCGGTCACAAAGCACCGAGCTGATCTCCCTGTGCTATGCAGCTGCTTCCCACTAGCTATCTACCTTACGTTTGGTACTGTATATATGTCCATGCCTCTCTTTCGCTTTGTCACAACTTACCGTTCCCCCTCCCCATAACCCCAAGTCCATTCTCTAGTAGGTCTGTGTCTTTATTCCTGTCTTACCCCCAGGTTCTTCATGACATATTTTTTCTTCTTAAGTTCCATATATATGTGTTAGCATACGGTATTTGTCCTTCTCTTTCTGACTTACTTCACTCTGCATGACAGACTCTAGGTCTATCCACCTCATTACAAATAACTCAATTTCGTTTCTTTTTATGGCTGAGTAATATTCCATTGTATATATGTGCCACATCTTCTTTATCCATTCATCCGATGATGGACACTTAGGTTGTTTCCATCTCCGGGCTATTATAAATAGGGTTGCTATGAACTTTTTGGTACATGACTGTTTTTGAATTATGCTTTTCTCAGGGTATATGCCCAGTAGTGGGATTGCTGGGTCATGTGGTAGTTCTATTTGTAGTTTTCTAAGGAACCTCCATACTGTTCTCCATAGTGGCTGTACCAATTCACATTCCCACCAGCAGTGCAAGAGTGTTCCCTTTTTTCCACACCCTCTCCAGCATTTATTGTTTCTAGATTTTTTGATGATGGTCATTCTGACTGGTGTGAGATGATATCTCATTATAGTTTTGATTTGCATTTCTCTAATGATTAAAGATGTTGAGCATTCTTTCATGTGTCTGTTGGCAGTCGGTATATCTTCTGTGGAGAAATGTCTATTAGGTCTTCTGCCCATTTTTGGATTGGGTTGTTTGTTTTTATGTTATTGAGCTGCATGAGCTGCTTATAAATGTTGCAGATTAATCCTTTGTCAGTTGCTTCATTTGCAAATATTTTCTCCCATTCTGAGGGTTGCCTTTTGGTCTTGTTTATGGTTTCTTTTGCTGTGCAAAAGCTTTGAAGTTTCATTAGGTCCCATGTGTTTATTTTTGTCTTTATTTCCATTTCTCTAAGAGGTGGGTCAAAAAGGATCTTGCTGTGATTTATGTCATAGAGTGTTCTGCCTAGGTTCTCCTCTAAGAGTTTGATAGATTCTGGCCTTACATTTAAGTCTTTAATCCATTTTGAGCTTATTTTTGTGTATGGTGTTAGGGAGTGATCTAATCTCATATTTTTACATGTCCCTGTCCACTTTTCCCAGCACCACTTATTGAAGAGGCTGTCCTTTCTCCACTGTACATTCCTGCCTCCTTTATCAAAGATAACGTGACCATATGTGCATGGGTTTATCTCTGGGCTATCTATCCTGTTCCATTGATCTATATTTCTCTTTTTGTGCCAGTACCAGACTGTCTGGATTACTGTAGCTTTGTAGTATAGTCTTAAGTCAGGGAGCCTGATTCCTCCAACTCCGTTTTTCTTTCTCAAGATTGCTTTGGCTATTCGGGGTCTTTTGTGTTTCCATACAAATTGTGAAATTTTTTGTTCTAGTTCTGTGAAAAATGCCAGTGGTAGTTTGATAGGGATTGCATTGAATCTGTAGATTGCTTTGGGTAGTAGAGTCATTTTCACAATGTTGATTCTTCCAATCCAAGAACATGTTATATCTCTCCATCTATTTGTATCATCTTTAATTTCTTTCATCAGTGTCTTATAATTTTCTGCATACAGGTCTTCTGTCTCCTTAGGTAGGTTTATTCCTAGATATTTTATTCTTTTTGTTGCATTGGTAAATGGGAGTGGTTTCTTGATTTCACTTTCAGATTTTTAATCATTAGTGTATAGGAATGCCAGAGATTTCTGTGCATTAATTTTGTATCCTGCTACTTTACCAAATTCATTGATTAGCTCTAGTAGTTTTCTGGGAGCATCTTTAGGATTCTCTATGTATAGTATCATGTCATCTGCAAACAGTGACAGCTTTACTTCTTCTTTTCCGATTTGGATTCCTTTTATTTCCTTTTCTTCTCTGATTGCTGTGGCTAAAACTTCCAAAACTAGGTTGAATAAGAGTGGTGAGAGTGGGCAGCCTTGTCTTGTTCCTGATCATAGTGGAAATGCTTTGTTTTTCACGATTGAGGATGATGTTGGCTGTGGGTTTGTCATATATGGCCTTTATTATGTTGAGGAAAGTTCCCTCTATGCCTACTTTCTGCAGGGTTTTTATCATAAATGGGTGTTGAATTTTGTTGAAAGCTTTTTCTGCATCTATTGAGATGATCATATGGTTTTTCTCCTTCAATTTGTTAATATGGTGTATCACGTGGATTGATTTGCGTATATTGAAGAATCCTTGCATTCCTGGAATAAACCCCACTTGATCATGGTGTATGATCCTTTTAATGTGCTGTTGGATTCTGTTTGCTAGTATTTTGTTGAGGATTTTTGCATCTATGTTCATCAGTGATATTGGCCTGTAGTTTTCTTTCTTTGTGACATCCTTGTCTGGTTTTGGTATCAAGGTGATGGTGGCCTCGTAGAATGAGTTTGGGAGTATTCCTCCCTCTGCTATATTTTGGAAGAGTTTGAGAAGGATAGGTGTTAGCTCTTCTCTAAATGCTTGATAGAATTCGCCTGTGAAATCATCCGGTCCTGGGCTTTTGTTTGTTGGAAGATTTTTAATCACAGTTTCAATTTCAGCGCTTGTGATTGGTCTGTTCATATTTTCTATTTCTTCCTGATTCAGTCTTGGCAGGTTGTGCATTTCTAAGAATTTGTCCATTTCTTCCAGGTTGTCCATTTTATTGGCATAGAGTTTCTTGTAGTAATCTCTCATGATCTTTTGTATTTCTGCAGTGTCAGTTGTTACTTCTTTTTCATTTCTAATTCTATTGATTTGAGTCTTCTCCCTTTTTTCTTGATGAGTCTGGCTAATGGTTTATCAATTTTGTTTATCTTCTCAAAGAACCAGCTTTTAGTTTTATTGATCTTTGCTACCATTTCCTTTATTTCTTTTCATTTATTTCTGATCTGATTTTTATGATTTCTTTCCTTCTGCTAACTTTGGGGTATTTTTGTCCTTCTTTCTCTAATTGCTTTAGGTGCAGGGTTAGGTTGTTTATTCGAGATGTTTCCTGTTTCTTAAGGTGGTATTGTATTGCTATAAACTTCCCTCTTAGAACTGCTTTTGCTGCATCCTATAGGTTTTGGGTCCTCGTGTCTCCATTGTCATTTGTTTCTAGGTATTTTTTGATTTCCTCTTTGATTTCTTCAGTGATCACTTCATTATTAAGTAGTATATGGTTTAGCCTCCATGTGTTTGTATTTTTTACAGATCTTTTCCTGTAATTGATATCTAGTCTCATAGCTTTGTGGTCGGAAAAGATACTTGATACAATTTCAATTTTCTTAAATTTACCAAGGCTTGATTTGTGACCCAAGATATGATCTATCCTGGAGAATGTTCCACGAGCACTTGAGAAAAATGTGTATTCTGTTGTTTCTGGATGGAATGTCCTATAAATATCAATTAAGTCCATCTTGTTTAATGTATCATTTAAAGCTTGTGTTTCCTTATTTATTTTCATTTTGGATGATCTGTCCATTGGTGAAAGTGGGGTGTTAAAGTCCCCTACTATGAATGTGTTACTGTCGATTTCTCCTTTTATGGCTGTTAGTATTTGCCTTATGTATTGAGGTGCTCCTATGTTGGGTGCATAAATATTTACAATTGTTATATCTTCTTCTTGGATCGATCCCTTGATCATTATGTAGTGTCCTTCTTTGTCTCTTCTAGTAGTCTTTATTTTAAAGTCTATTTTGTCTGAAATGAGAATTGCTACTCCAGCTTTCTTTTGGTTTCCATTTGCATGGAATATCTTTTTCCATCCCCTTACTTTCAGTTTGTATGTGTCTCTAGGTCTGAAGTGGGTCTCTTGTAGACAGTATATATATGGGTCTTGTTTTTGTAACCATTCAGCCAATCTGTGTCTTTTGGTGGGAGCATTTAGTTCATTTACATTTAAGGTAATTATCAATATGTATGTTCCTATTCCCATTTCCTTAATTGTTTTGGGTTTGTTATCGTAGGTCTTTCCCTTCTCTTGTGTTTCTTGCCTAGAGAAGTTCCTTTAGCATTTTTTGTAAAGCTGGTTTGGTGGTGCTGAACGCTCTTAGCTTTTGCTTGTCTGTAAACGTTTTAATTTCTCCATCAAATCTGAATGAGATCCTTGCTGGGTAGAGTAATCTTGGTTGCAGGTTTCTCTCCTTCATCACTTTAAATATGTCCTGCCAGTCCCTTCTGGCTTGCAGAGTTTCTGCTGAAAGGTCAGCTGTTAACCTTATGGGGATTCCCTTGTGTGTTATTTGTTGTTTTTCCCTTGCTGCTTTTAATATGTTTTCTTTGTATTTAATTTTTGACAGTTTGATTAATATGTGTCTTGGCATATTTCTCCTTGAATTTATCCTGTATGGGACTCTCTCTGCGTCCTGGACTTGATTAACTATTTCCTTTCCCATATTAGGGAAGTTTTCAACTATAATCTCTTCAAATATTTTCTCAGTCCCTTTCTTTTTCTCTTCTTCTTCTGGAACCCCTATAATTCGAATGTTGGTGCGTTTAATGTTGTCCCAGAGGTCTCTGAGACTGTCCTCAGTTCTTTTCATTCTTTTTTCTTTCTTCTGCTCTGCAGTAGTTATTTCCACTATTTTATCTTCCACATCACTTATCCGTTCTTCTGCCTCAGTTATTCTGCTATTGATCCCATCTAGAGTATTTTTTATTTCATTTATTGTGTTTCTAATTGTTGCTTGATTCATCTTTAGTTCTTCTAGATCCTTGTTAACTGTTTCTTGCATTTTGTCTATTCTATTTCCAAGATTTTGGATCATCTTTACTATCATTATTCTGAATTCTTTTTCAGGTAGACTGCCTATTTCCTCTTCATTTGTTAGGTCTGGTGGGTTTTTATCTTGCTCCTTCTCCTGCTGTGTGTTTTTCTGTCTTCTCATTTTGCTTATCTTACTGTGTTTGGTCTCTCCTTTTTTTTTTTTTTTTTCAGGCTGCAGGTTCGTAGTTCCCGTTGTTTTTGGTGTCTGACCCCAGTGGCTAAGGTTGGTTCAGTGGGTTGTGTAGGCTTCCTGGTGGAGGGGACTAGTGCCTGTGTTCTGGTGGATGAGGCTGGATCTTGTCTTTCTGGTGGGCAGGTCCATGACTGGTGGTGTGTTTTGGGGTGTCTGTGGACTTTTTTTATGGTTTTAGGCAGCCTTTCTGCTAATGGGTGGCATTGTGTTCCTGTCTTGCTCGTTGTTTGGCATAGGGTGTCCAGCACTGTAGCTTGCTGGTTGTTGAGTGAAGCTGGGTGCTGGTGTTGAGATGGAGATCTCTGGAAGATTTTCGCCGTTTGATATTATGTGGAGCTGGGAGGTCTCTTGTGGACCAGTGTCCTGAAGTTGGCTCTCCCACCTCAGAGGCACAGCACTGACTCCTGGCTCCTCAATTTGGGATGATGCGTTGTCTATTCATGTATTCCACAGATGCAGGGTACATCAAGTTGATTGTGGAGCTTTAATCCGCTGCTTCTGAGGCTGCTGGGAGAGATTTCCCTTTCTCTTCTTTGTTCTCACAGCTCCCGGGTCTCAGCTTTGGATTTGGCCCCGCCTCTGCATGCAGGTCGCTGGAGGGCGTCTGTTCTTCGCTCAGACAGGACAGGGTTAAAGGAGCAGCCGCTTCGGGGGCTCTGGCTCACTCAGGCCGCGGGGGAGGGAGGGGCACGGAGGCGGGGCGAGCCTGCGGCGGCTGAGGCCGGCGTGACGTTGCACCAGCCCGAGGCGCGCCTTGCGCTCGCCGGGGGAAGCCGTCCCTGGATCTCCGGACCCCGGTTGTGACGGGCTGCACAGGCTCCCCGGAAGGGGGGCGTGGACAGTGACCTGTGCTCGCTCACAGGCCCCTTGGTGGCGGCAGCAGCAGCCCCAGCGTCCCACGCCCGTCTCTGGGGTCCGCACTTTCAGCCGCGACTCGCGCCTGTCTCTGGAGCTCCTTTTAAGCAGCGCTCTGAATCCCCTCTCCTCACGCACCAGGAAACAAAGACGGAAGAAAAAGTCTCTTGCCTCTTCGGCAGCTGTAGACTTTTTCCCGGATTCCCTCCCGGCTAGCTGTGGCGCATTAGCCCTTCAGGCTGTGTTCATGCCGCCAACCCCAGTCCTCTCCCTGCGCTCCAACCGAAGCCCGCGCCTCAGCTCCCAGCCCCGCCCGCCCTGGCGGGCGAGCAGACAAGCCTCTCGGCCTGGTGAGTGCTGGTCAGCACCGATCCTTTGTGCAGGAATCTCTCCGCTTTGCCCTACCCAGGTACGTGGGGGAGTTTCTTGCCTTTTGGGAGGTCTGAGGTCTTCTGCCAGTGTTCAGTAGGAGTTGTTCCACGTGTAGCTGTATTTCTGGTGTATCTGTGGGGAGGAAGGTCATCTCCGCGTCTTACTCTTCCGCTATCTTCCCCGGAAACAACAAATATATTTTAAATGATATCTTTCAGATCCATGATATAGCTGTCATGTATTAATGGCTATTAAACTTGGACCACAGCCACTGTTTTCAGCCCTGTGGCAGCAGCAATAACCGTGAAAACACTGGTCTCTAGCCACCCATTTGCTGGCTTTTTAACATGTGACTGAGGCAGAGAGTTGTTAGAATTCATAGATTCCATCCCGTACACCCTTTTTTTTTTTTTTTGTCTTTGCCTGTGTTTGCACTGTCAAAGCACAGCTATTGGCTTTTAGACTTTGGCACCCGCAGGTGCTTAATGCGTTAGTTGAGGTTTTCTGGAAATTTGCTCACCCCAAGCACAAGAGAAGCTCCTTGCTTCTCAGTACCTTCTTCAAGTCATTTAAATACAGAACTGTAGGGATTCCTGGCATCATTTAAAAAAAAAAAATAGATGCACAGTCAAAAACCAACCGTTTTTGCTCTGCTCTTTGAAATATGATGAATGTTTGAACAAACAGGTACAGGGATTTGATTTAGACTAGAGTTTCAAACATGAATTCTTAAAGTACGGACTTAGTCTGTCAAAATTTAGTGACTTTTCCGACTTCCCAATCTTCTTTGATAATCTGCATGACTGGTTAAGGACCATTCAAAAAACCTACGTGACCTGGTGATTTTGGTCGCTTAACAGTTTGAAATCTAGGGAAATAATGAGGGTTTGAAGCAGTGTTTAAAAAAAATTGCACAAATTATGAGCTATATGATAAGCTACCTCACATCCTGTTTCTAAGTGGTTAGTTTTTCATTCCTCTGGGAAAAATAAGGGAAAATAACCCAAATTGATTTCCTTTACTCATAAATCGTAGGGTTATTTTGATACTTAAGAAACTGGAGAGTGAACAAATAGATTATTGCAAAGGTCGTAGCAGTACTTCTGTGCCTGGTAGGGGCTTAAATTTTATAGTAATACATATTTGATAATAGCACACAACTAGGGACATCATAGGCAATTTAAAGTACAAGTGAGTTTAGATTAATATAAGTAGGTCTTTATTAGAGTAAAATGCAACCATCAGATTATATTTTAAATAACAGGGAGATAGGAAATGATGACAACTGTGAACTGTATAACATAGAGCAGAACAAAATACACAAAAGTGAGGAACCCAGGGAAATGTAGTCAGCGCTTGCAAAATGACTGGCTGCAGTAAAACAGGAAGGCTTACCCTTTGTGCTCAAGCAGTAAACACTCAGAGGAAAGGGAGAAGCTAAAAGAATCTGTTCATGTATTACTGTGAACTTTGATTGAATTGCTAAGTGTAGCTGTGCCTTGGTGTTGCTCCATCACAGCCTCTGTTCTCCATCAGGTCATTTCTGAATCGGATTCTTTCTTTTACCAGTATTATCTATGACAAAATGTAAATAAATCTGTGCATGAGTTGAGATTACCTGTGACCAAGGTTAAAATTCCAGGGTGATTTTCTTTTTTAAAGTTCTGAAACAGGGCTGTTTTGCCATTTCTGGATCAAATTGACCCTTCCAATTTTTTACCAATTTTATGAAGGTTTCTGAAAAGGAATTTTAGTGGAATTGTAAAATGAAGGATTTGCAATTAGAAACTCAGATGCCTTAAAAAGTGTACCGTTATTTTTCCATAATTGAATTCATTTTATATCTTATACACCTGATTCTCTCTGCTGCACAATGACACAGAAACTTGGTCATTTCCAGTTAAGTTGTGTTATTTCCTTTGGCTCCTGCGGGGCAAAGCACTGGTCTCCCCAGATTCAGTAGCTTACCTCACCACTACCTTTCAGTGTAATAGTCAGGGTTCTACAGAAAAACAGAGCCAATAGGAGACATATTAAAGAAACAATTCCAGAAACCCCAGACCCAATTTGGAAAACTCGTCCTTAAAATTCTCCTTTTCTAGAACCACTCTCAATACAGAAATAATTCTTACCAGATAATAGAGCCATTGTTTTATAATCATGTGATTATGGGGCTGAGAGATCACATGATGTGTCATCTGCAAGCTGGAGACCCAAGAAAGTCAGTGGTATAGTTTGATGGCCTGAGGCCCAGGACTTCTTAGCACAGAAGATCAATGTTCCAGCTCAATCAGTCAAGCAGAGAGAGGGAATTCTCCCTTCCTCTACCTTTTTGTTCTGTTCAGGCCCTCAGTGGATTGGATTAACCCACCCACATTGGGAAGGGCCATCTGCTTTAATCCTGTCACCAATTTATATGTTAATCTCTCTCAGAAACACCCTCACAGACAAACCCAGAAATAACATTTAATGATATATCTGGGCATCCCATAGTCCAGTCAAGTTGAAACATAAAATTAACCATCACAATTCCCACCCTTGTCAACTATGTATTTCCTTAAACCATACTTAATCTCCAAAAAGACACACCATCAGGGTCATAACATGATATAAGTGTCCTGTGTACAGCTGAAAACACACTGATCACTTCCCTAGAAAAGGAAGTAAAGTTCTTGAGTGTCGTTTTCTTGATATCCCATAACCTAGAAACTATTATGTAAAATTAACAGTACTTAAATACTGTGATATAAAGTCAAAAGATCTTATGTTACATGGTAAAGGAATAGGAGGCAAAAGTGAAACAAAAGCATTTACACACACACATATATACTATACTTGTACAACAATTGAATACACACACACACACACACACAAATGTTCCCATAACAAGGTAAAGAAGGAAATACTTGTGACAATTAGAGTCCTTGTTTCTGTAACTAACCATGTGGACATAGCTGGTATTTATAGCTACCTTTTTCTACTACCCATTCTAATTACCCTTTGCCTTCAACAAGCACCTCAGCTAATCACAGTTCTTTCCTGGTGGACTGACACATACCTTCATTCTTGAAGAATCTGGGTCATTATTAGCCCTGCCTGTGTTGGGTTGTTGTAGTTTCCCACTGACCTTAATCACAGGGCACGGTAATACTAAGAGACACCCTAAGTGATCTCCTGTATCCTAGACATACTCTTCCTTACCTCCATTGTGGAGTAGGAGTCCAGTGTCCCTTTGGTAGTCAGGATCACTCACCACAGCCATCAACTTACCTTCCTTCTTTGTTTGTTGATTCAGAGGCATGGGGAGCCCAAAATGACTGGGTGACAGTCTTAATTTCCAGTTCAATGGGATCGTTGTTCTGTCTCCTGGAACTAAGTCTCTAGGCCGGCAAAATATACAATCCTGGAAGCACAAAATAAACATTTTGCTAGTGGGTTACCGGGAGTAATAGTGAGTGATGTCACTCTCATTTCCATTCTGCAATTTCTGGGCCTGTGAATCCTGACTATGAGAGAAACAGTAGCAAATATTGGAAACTGATTTATAGCATTAAAAGCCTTCTGTAGGGCCTTGCTCCAGCCCTGCAAGTGACTGCACCTAACTGCCACTGTAACTGAGTCTTCAAAAGGCCATTCTATCATTCTGTTAAACCACCTGCTTCAGGTTGGTGGGAAACATGCTACAACCAATGAATTCCATGAGAATGAGTCCGTTTCTGCACCTCATGTGCTGTGAAATGAATTCCTTGATCAGAATCAATGCTGTGTGTAATACCATGATGGTGGCTAAGGCACTATGTAAGTCCACAGATTGTAGTTCTCGCAGAGGCCTTGTGTGCAGGAAAGGCAAATTCAAATCCAGAATAAATATTCCAGTAAGAACAAACTGCTTCTCTTTCCATCATGGAAGTGGTCCATTGTAATCAACCTGCTACTAGGCAGCTGGATGATCACCCCAGTGATTTGTGCCGTATCAGGGAATCAGTGTTGGTCTCAGTTGCTGGAAGACTGAGCATTCAGTAGTGACCATAGCTCCATCAGCCTTGGGAGTAGAAGTCCATGTTGCTGAGCCTAAGCATAATCTCCATCCCTGCCACCATGGCCATTTTGTTCATGAGCCCATTAGGTAATGACAGAGGTGGCTGAGAAAGAGGTT
Organism: Mesoplodon mirus; assembly: GCF_964341445.2. NCBI lineage: Eukaryota > Metazoa > Chordata > Mammalia > Artiodactyla > Ziphiidae > Mesoplodon > Mesoplodon mirus. The sequence goes on from NC_138978.1 coordinate 188,866,693, forward strand.
AATTGATATCCATAGAATGGGTCATATTATCCACGTGATTGTTAAAATCCTCCTCTGTTGATGCCACCCTTTGGTGACTATTCACATGGGATACAAGTATCTGCATGTATTTTGACCATGTAGAGAGGTCTATACTCAAAAGTCTTTTCCAAATATCCTTGTCACTAATTTTCCAAAAATATTTCTTTCATGACCCTGACCACCCAGCCAAACGTTGTCTACAGCCCATGAATCAGCTAACAATTGCATGTCTAGTCATTTCTCTTTCCAAGTAAAAGGAACCACCATGTGTACTGCTCAAAGTTCTGCCCACTAGGAGGACTGCCTTTCACCGTTCCCTTTCTGTGGTGTTCTAGAAAGGGGCTGTAAAGCAGCAGCTGTCACTTTCAGGTAGTGACTGCATATGGCACAGAACTATGTATAAACCAGGCCTGAGTCTTTGTTTTCTTGTCAGTTAATAGTAGGGAACATCCCATGAGGCCATAGGTACAGATTGGGAGAGAGAAAGGCAGTGTAGCAAGGATGGGGACCATGGGCATTTGCACTACTTCATGGAACTTACTGGTGCCTTAATGTCCTGCTCAGACCCAATCATGCTTCCATTTGAGTATGACTATTCATGCCAAAATGTATGGCTTGATTTCTCAGATAACACCCAGTTCATGATGGGCAGCTCAGGTCACATGGTAACTTAATGGCCCACGGCTAAGTGTTCAGTGTCTACTAAAGCCCAGTAGCAAGCCAAGACCTGTTTCTCAAAAGGAGAATAGTGACCCACAGGGGATGGCATATCTTTCCCTCACATCTTAAGGGCCTGCACTGAAATTTATTATAGGGGCTTAACAAAGCTCCAAACAGCATCCCTGTCTGCACTGGACACTTTAAGCACCATTAAGTCTGCTCGATATTATGGCCCAAGTGCCAGAGCAGCCTTCACAGTAGAACATATCTAATGCAGAGCTTGTCTCTCTTCTGGACCCCACTCAAAACTAGCAACTTCACAGGTCACTCAGTATTGGGCTGGAGTTAATATCCAAATGGGGAATACGTTGCTTTCCAAATCCAAACCGGTCCGTAAGTATTGTGCCTACTTTTTGGTTGTAGGAGTGGTAGGTACACCAACTTATTCTTCATCTTGGAAGGGATATCTTGACCTGCCTCACACCACTGGACCCCTAGAAATTTCACTGAGGTAAAAGGCTCCTAGATTGTAGTTGGATTTATTGCCCATCTCATGACACACAAGTGTCTTACCGATAAGTCTAAAGTAGTTGCTACTCCTTGCTCACTAGGTCCAATCAGCATAACGTTATCAATGTAATGGACTAGTGTGGTATCTTGTGGAAGAGAATGACAATCAAAATCCCTATGAACTAAATTATGACATAGTTCTGGAGAGCTGAGCTGTGTGTGATTTTCAGCAATTTCAGGTTTGCATCTACAAGAAAGTCTACTTCAGGGCTACATAGAATCAGGTAACTTACACAGTAATTGAGCTGCGAATTTTAATCCCTGAGTTTATCCTTTCCTCTCATTATTTTGTCCAGTGACATTTGGTGTGAACCAGCCAAACTTACTATATTTATTAGTTTTCGAAAAGTGTTTAAAAATATCATATATACTTTCACCCAGCTTCTTGCTTCTTATAAGTGGTTGATTAGGAGTAATAATGCAGGTATTTGCATACCTCTACTGCCAAATGCCACCATGAATGTTATGGGCTATCAGAGTTCTCTTTATTGCTATAAATAAAGTCGCTTGTGGGCTTCCCTGGTGGTGCAGTGGTTGAGAGTCCGCCTGCCGATGCAAGGGACACGGGTTCGTGCCCCGGTCTGGGAAGATCCCACACACCGCGGAGTGGCTGGGCCCGTGAGCCATGGCCGCTGAGCCTGCGCATCCGGAGCCTGTGTTCCGCAACGGGAGAGGCCACAACAGTGAGAGGCCCGCGTACCACAAAAAATAAATAAATAAATAAATAAATAAATAAATATATAAAGTCACTTGTGTCTTTACATCAGGTTAGAGGGCCAACTCCAGAAAATCAATTTGGAAAACTCATCTTTAAAATTCTGTTCCTCTGGAACTACTCTCAATACCAAAATCTATATTAGTCAGGGTTCTCCAAAGAACAGAAGCAGTACCTTATAATACTTTTATTATCTGTCAAGGTGTTGGCTTATCCAATTATGGAGGCTAAATCCCATGTTCTACCATCTGCAAGCTGGAAACCCAGGACGGACAGTGATATAGTTTGGGGAAGGCACCTGTTTTACTCAGTTTGCCAATTCAATTGCTAATTTCTTCCACAAACACCCTCACATACACACCCAGAAATCATGTTTAACAAGATATCTGGGCATCCTGGAGCAGTCAAGTTGACACATGGAATTAAGCATTACACTCAGTCCTTCATAGCTGTGACCACACTATCTTAATTTTCTCGTTCACTGACATATTTTGAAAAGTGGTCTATGCTTATTGCCTCTACTTCCTCATTTATAGTACATTCTCTTGTCCATTTTATTCTCTTCCCATTCCTATGCCATGAGCAGCCTATTTTCCCTTTCCCTCCTCACTTCAAAGCTGAATGTTTACTGCAAAGTCACCAATTATGTTTCATTTAAAAATCTGTGTATAGATTATATGACTGGCTTTTTCTGGACCATTAGACACCATTAACCACTACCCACTTCCTCAAATTACTTTCCTGTCTTGCAACTTTGTGGTAACTAATTCAACACCATTTTAGTGGCCATTATTTCTCATTCTCCTTAATTAGTTTCTCTACTATTCTTTTCCCTTAAAGGTTGATGTTTTCCAAACTCTGTCCTTTATTATATGTGTATTCTAAGTGAATCTTTAATTGAATCTTTATAGACTACTACCATTCCCTGAACATTCTACCATCTTGACAATATTCCCGTGGTTTTCTAATGCTGTAACCTCATTTAAAATATAACTGGAGAGCTTATTAAAATCTATAAAAGCCTATTACAACATTACCCTAAATAACATGTCCTATTTTGTTTTCAAGTCTTTGTAATGTACATCTTAATACTGATTATTTTCTGTTCTTACATGCTAGTCACTTTTGCTTTCCATTACAGAAATTTAACAATCAATATCCATAAAACTTTCAATTAACCTAAAAATAGATGTGAATTCTTGTTTTCTACTTTATGTGCCATTGTGGACCTAGAGTCTATAAACAGATATTGTCTTTGTAAATAACAGGCTGTATATTTATTTACTGCACACTCTCATAGTAAAGTATATTGTATCCCAAATGTGTTAATGGTAGTTTTATACACTTTACTAAACACATCTGAAATGGAGTTTGCTGATGAGCACATATTCCTTTAACAGATAACATGCTGCCAGTTACTCTTACAACTGCAGTATAACTTTAAGTTAAATGTACAAAAAAAGTTGTTTAATAGAGAGGTAGTAATATTGAAGAGATAATCAGTATCTATGTTTCTTCTTCAATAATACTTTCAAATTGTAAACCTTGGGAACTCAAACAGAAATAATAAATTATACACATATCAATTAAAATGAATATGGATGCTCTAAAAATGGATGCTATGTTAAGGGGATGGCAGAAATGTTGTGGATTTTAACTAATGTGGACTTATATTAAATCTTTTTCATTTTAGGGAAAAAAATCCCAAAGTATCTTCAATCTGGATTTATTTTTGACATTCATACAGTGTTACTTTCAGCTGTTATAAATGCATCATAAATTTGACCCCATTTTCTTGTATAACGTGAGAGACTCCTGAATATTGTCTATATCATTATTTTTAGTTTTTGTAATATTCTTTCCAAATTTTGTGCAGTTTCTTGCCATTAATGTAGACTTTAAAATATTGTCTAAAGCCCACCTATAAATGCCTGGGATAGAATTAAGATATATATCTTAATTCAAGATATATATATTTGAATGAGTTTAGGAATAAATGAGGGAGGTTTGCTGGTGACATGGTTATCTTTGGGAATGAAGACAGGATTTCTATCTAAATTAAAATTTGAAGAAATTACTTGTAAATATCTCCATAATAAGATAATGAATAAATGCAGTATTTTATTAAAAGATAGCTTTAAAATTCACAGGTTTCCTTGAAAATCCTTTGAAATGTTCTGATTATGCTTCCATAGACATTATGCTAAAGTAATATTTATTAGACAAAATAAATTAATCACTGGAGAAATAATTTAAGGTACTTGAAATCTGAGTAAATAGTATTCTAAGGCGATGGTATTAAACTGGGTAAAAGGACTCGTTATTTAGTGAAACAATTTCAAAGGAAACTATGTTAGGCTCAGTCTGCTAAGAAATGAAGCTATTTCAGTGGCTGGATGATTTGAAATGTTGATTGCCAGCCAAGTAATAGATTAAGTCCCTTAGGAACACAGATGAATCAGTGGTAAAATAATAAGCATAATAATACTTAGCACTTTTAATCTTCAAAACATTTTATAAACATTATCTAATTAATCCATACATCAATCTCATGAGACAGATGAATATCATTCTCATTTTACTGATGGTAGAACAAAGAATACTATGTGCAAATGCCAAGTCAGAGAGCATAAAATGTTGATTTTGTACCACTCACCTCAGAAAGCTAGGACTTTTAAACTAATTGCAAATTCGAGGCTCTATAGATGATTTAAGTTGATTTTTAGAGATTAGGTATATGATTCCTGAAAGGTAGTACACTGTAGTTAGCATTATATAAATACTTAACATAAAAATATAATTGTTTATTTTAACTGTAAAGGCCATTTCACTATATTATCCTTTCAAATTATGGCCAAGATTCTGAATTAATTACCCTTTTAATATTTTGTGCTTTACTATACTTTTGTTTGTTTGTTTGTTTGTTTGCGGTACGCGGGCCTCTCATTGTTGTGGCCTCTCCCATTGCGGAGCACAGGCTCCGGACGCGCAGGCTCAGCGGCCATGGCTCACGGGCCCAGCTGCTCCGCAGCATGTGGGATCTTCCCGGACCAGGGCACGAACCCGTGTACCCTGCATCGGCAGGCAGACTCTCAACCACTGCACCACCAGGGAAGCCCTACTATACTTCTTGTTCAACTATAATTCTGGTTAATAATATTTAAACTTTCTTCATCCTCATCATTTTTGGATGATTTTAAAATTACACAGAGAATACAATCTCACTGTAACAAATGACATAGACCTGTGGCAGGAAGACCAGAAGCCTGGAAGGTCATACCAACCACACACACACATTTGGAGGGATTCCATTTATTTTCTTGAACATTTTTATAAAGAAGTAGTAAGATATTTTACTCTTTGCTTTGTCACTTCTTTTTTCACTTAACGATAAAGCTAAGCCCACCTTGCCTTTACTTCACTCCAAATCCTCCAAGGCCTTCAATGTTAAGTCCTTTCCATGTTCTCCAAGGCCATGTGAGTCTGCCTCTGTTTTCCTCTGATCTCAGTTCTCACATCTTTCTCAGCTGCATGATCTGTTCTGGTCACGCTAGTCTCCTTGGAAATCGTCAAGCTTGCCGCCACCTCAGGGCCTTCAATTTTTATATTTACACCTCTCTCAGGTAACTACTTGCCTTATTATTATTATTATTTTAAATTTATTTTATTTATTTATTTAATTTATCTATTTTTGGCTAATTTATCTATGTTAGGTCTTTGTTGCTGCGTGCGGGCTTTCTCTATTTGTGGCGAGTGGGGGCTAATCTTAGATGTGGTGCGCGGGCTTCTCATTGCGGTGGCTTCTCTTGTTGCGGAGCACGGGCTTTAGGCGCTAGGGCTTCAGTAGTTGCAGCGCGCAGGCTCAGTAGTTGTGGCTCGCGGGCTCTAGAGCACAGGCCCAGTAGATGTGCCGCACGGGCTTAACTGCTCCGTGGCATGTGGGATCTTCCCGTACCAGGGCTTGAACCCTTGTCCAGTACATTGGCAGGCAGATTCTTAACCACTGAGCCACCAGGGAAGTCCCCATTATTGTTTAACAACTTAAATCATAATGATGATGCATTTGGCCTCCAGAAAAACAAGTAATCACACCTCTTTCTTGGCAAAAGTAAGACTCATTTGACCTTTTACTGAAGGAGTGCTGTTTAAACACAATGAAACTTTTCAGTAGCTAATCTCATTTTTAGCAAAGATGGCAGAGTCCTTGGGTTTATTTCTTGTCTTCTTTTTTTTTTTTTTGGACAGTTTTTTGCTTTATTTATTTATTTATTTATGGCTGTGTTGGGTCTTCGTTTCTGTGCGAGGGCTTTCTCTAGTTGTGGCAAGCGGGGGCCACTCTTCATCGCGGTGCGCGCGCCTCTCACTGTCGCGGCCTCTCTTGTTGCGGAGCACAGGCTCCAGACGCGCAGGCTCAGTAGCCGTGGCTCACGGGCCCAGTTGCTCTGCAGCATGTGGGATCCTCCTGGACCAGGACTCAAACCCGTGTCCCCTGCATTGGCAGGCAGACTCCCAACCACTGCGCCACCAGGGAAGCCCTTGTCTTCTTAATGGGTCGTCATGAGTGGCCAGAGCCCCGCTTGGCAGGGTGTCACTGCCACTACCCCATTCCCTTCCTATTTGGAGAGGCTATTTCTGACTACATTATCTAAAAACAAAACAAAACAAATCTCTCTTCTCACTCCTTACTGTGACTTACTCCTCCTCTTAGCACTTACCAAAAACTGATAGATAATATCTGTTGATTTATTATCTTTAACCATCATCCTGTTAATATCAACCAATTAATAAGTGTAGATATTTTTGCAAACTTTGCATTTCACTGACCACTAATAAATTGGAGATTATTTTCATACATGTATTGCTGATGTTTTTTCTGCAAATTTTTATAGTCTGTCAAATTTTCAAAATGTTTTAGTTTAAGACTTTTGTTTTCTAAATAAGAAACTTTTGTCTATAATCTGAGTTGGATTTTTCTCTTTTTTTTTGTCGTAGAAGTTAATTTTTAATATGGCAAAATATACCTATTTTTTCTTTTGTTGCCTATGGGATAGAGAGGTGTTCCTTACCCCCATAGGGTATATGTAGTTCCCTATCTTGTAAGTTTTTTTAAAAAAATTAATTCCTTAAGTCATTTTGGTATTTATTTTAAATTGTATTGTAACATGGGAGTCTTTTATCTTCTTTTTAACTGGCACTCAGCAATACCATCACATTTATTAGCTGAAACACCTTTTTTATTTCACTTAATGTAATTCCACCTTTGTCACACATTTAAATGTACTGATATATGTATATAGATTTCTACATTATTAATAATATTTCTTATATCTGTACTAAAACAATATAATGGTGATTTGATTTCAGTTGTTTATATTATAGTTTGATATCAGGCAGTACAAGTCTCTTTTCAGAGACTTATTGACTATTCTTGGGTATTAAATTGTCTATACTGTTAAATGAAGAGTTTGGGATTATGAGTTTAAATGCATTCAATTATCTTTATCAAGTTAAAAAAAATTTTTTTTCCCTAAATCCCTGGTGATTTAGCCTGAGTCCTCTGCATAACAGAGCCTACGACAAAGAATCAAAGGATGGATACTTTATATAGGAAGTGCAAATATATGGCAATAAGAATGGAAAGAAAAAATAGGAGTGAGGAAAGATGAGAGGCAATGGGAAGGGATGCATTGCCCTGTTAGTTACTGATTTAAAACAAGTCCAGGAAAAAAAAATAGACTGCTCCAAAAGATTTTACTGGATGCTAAGGACTTCTTCCAAAGAGGTTCAAAGAGAAATAGTGTAATCCATAAAGTGGGGAAAAAAGGTTTATTCCACAAGTGATTAATTCCTCTGTCTTCTCTGGTTGTCATAACCAGCCGTTCAACAGCTATTTGGGATCATCCATCTATGCCCTGCAGTGTGGGGTTCAGTAGATGATGAACCATAATACCAGGCATACAATCAGTTGGTCCAGCTATGAGCTGGTGATAGAGGAGAGACTGTCCTCCCATCCCCAAGTGATTCTATTATTTAGAGTATAGATGGACCACAGTGGGAAGGCTACCTATATTTAGGGTCTTTTAACATAGATTTTAAATTTCCATCCTAAGTGTCTCTCTCCTGCATTGGTCTTAAAGTTTTATATTTATTCTTGTCAATAAATATGTTTACTAAGGAGCCATTCATTTCCTCAGTACTTACACGTTTGTTCTCATAAACTTGCAAGTAGTGTATTCTTATTTTAATCTCTTTTCTATAGATGTTTGTCTTATTTCTCACTCCCATTTTTTTCCTTTTTGATTGTCACTCTCTGTTTTTAATATTATAAGAGTTTTAGCTAATTCATTGCTCTTTTCAAAAAGAATCAGCTTTTGGATTATTCACCTTTGATTTTTTTGGTTTATTTTCTACATTATTAATGCTAACTTTTATTCTAAACATATTTTTAGTTTGTTTTCTTATATTGAAATTAAACATTATAGTAATTTAGACATAGTCTTGTTTGAAGAAAGTGAGCTTTATAGAATAATGTCTTAACATTTCTTTTTATAATAAGCTTAAAACTTTTATGAGTTATTAGTCTAAAATAATGTTATAACCATCTGAAGAATGACTACAGATGATTACATTAACAGTACAAATTAAATTTACTTCTAGACATTGGAGAAATTTCAGTGAAAGATTTGTGTTCACTTTGAAAGTTAGGATACAACTAATGTAATAAGTATATATTAAAATGCCTAATAAATCTCAGTATTTCAAAGAAAAATAAGTACATATTTTCCAGAGTTTAAAAAGATATATCAGTTCACTGATACACCACTATTTCTAGTAGTAGTTTTTAAAACTGTCTTTGCTATAAAATGTCCCATAATATTGAATCAAATGTGAAAGTATAACAATGGATATGAACAGAGAATTTATACAAATCATGGTCTAGTTATTTAAAAATATCTAACATGTTTTTAAATTAGATTTCCAAAATGTGCTCCATGAAAGGTTTTGTTCACTCACGAGCTCTTCCGTAAGTGATGTTTATATCAGCTGAGCTCTGTGACTTTACATGAACTTCCTCAGTGATTTTAACACAATTTCATAATTATTCTCTCTATATATCCTTTATAAATACTACATTTATTGTGATAAATCATGTTATATTTGCTATATTTCCTCTAGTATGTTTGCTTAAGTCTTCACTTTGATGAAATAAAATTTGTATTTTAAGGCAGGGCAAGAAATTAAACAAAATTCTCTCTCTGTGTCCATTTGGGCCTCCTTCCTCCCTTCCTAATGGGCCGTGTGCATCTGCATTACACACTAACCACAGCTTCTCAAAGATGGCAGTGCCTGCTTGACCTTAAAGATCTACTTTTTCCCCTGTCTTCTGAAAAGAATAGCATTCTTTCCCAGCTCTGTAGGGGGTCATGGTGACTGGCTGATTGCTTTGTATGTGCTTACCTGGACTATGGACATTGACAGTACACTATATAGTCTGTACAGTTCAAGAATTACTTCAAATTGATTTTTTTTCTTCTAGTCTGTTTGGCAACTTAGCTAAAGATGAAAGTCAGATTTTTCTCTCCTATTTACTTTGTAGAAGCTTTGCAGACTATAAATTGATTTCTCTTATAATTTTCCAAAATGTACTCTACTTTTAAAGCTCTTACTAGTTAGACATAAAAATTAAGGAATATATTTCAACCTTGTGTGTGTGTGTGTGTGTGTATGTGTGTGTGTGTGTGTGTGGTGGATAGAAGAAGGGGTCACTGGAGAATTTCAAAATCTGACCCATTTTCCCCTACAGTCTAATGTTTAACTCTCTTTAATCAACTTCGTTAAAGTCTATGTAAAAATCCCATTATTTGCCATATAAAAGCAATCTTCAGATGTAATCTATCTAGACAATCAGAAAAAAAAATTATCTTCATAATTCTAAAATTTTTAATTAAAGATATCTGAATTCTAAATAGGTTTCTAAGTAAAAAATCACATCACTCTAATGTTGGAAACATTAGCTAATGTATCTTATGTTTCTGATACATTCATATCCATCATTATTACATGAACAGTTATTTTATAATTATTTTAATGGTAATATATTTTTATAATTTTGTAAGTCACCTCAAGTACATTTTTAATTGCTTGATATAATAAACATAAGTATACATGTTAATAAGTCACTGAAAACTCAGGAGATTTACATTTCTTTTCTAGCAGAAAGAACTAAAGAAATCTCTAAATATATATGTCTAATTTTTGAACTTTGTCTTATAAATTTTTATTCTAGATTTTTTATTTCAGCATCTTATCTCCAGAGTCCCTTTTCTCTTAAATTATATATTTGAGGCAATCCTACATCTGTGATAAAGCCTCAAATACCTCAGCCTCAGTCTGTTCCTGACTGAACTATACGTCGTGAAAATGAAGACACATTTTGATTTGTGATCGTCTTAGATTTGGTAAAATATACCAGTCTGAATCTTTATTTTTCTAATACTCTTTTATAATCTTTGCCATGCACTATGGAACTAGTTGAAGACAAGGTCATAGTAATGAAAAAAATAAGTGACAAACAGAATAAGAAGACAAAGAAGAGAGGTAGATGAGAAGCCAGATTGAAAAATGTCTTGTGGAAACAGTTGATTCAGAACTTCAACAACAAGATTGCAGAGTCAAAAACCAAATTTGAGGGAGTAGAATTTCACACAGGTATCTCAAGGATATGAAATGGAGATTGGTGGAACAAATGGGCATCCAAATTTGTAAGGCAAACACGTGACTATAATCACTTTCTTATACCAACTATACAGACTTTGTTCCAAAAAATATTTAAGGTTGCACCCTAATAAAATTAACTTTGGTGATAATGAGAAGAAAGATTTTCAACAACTCTGTGATGGTCTGAGAGTATAAAAGCATTGTTACCTCAAATATTGAATGTGATGGACTTCAGCAATGAATGTTCATGAGAGGAAGCTTTCCAGGAAGATGTTTAAAGAGAAGTGATAATGGCTCAAAAACATTGGAGCAATCCCTTTTCTGCTGTGCCTAAATACAGAAATAATTTTACTCAAAAAAGAGATTTACGGCTCCTCTACACTGATAAGCAGAAGGCAAACTAAGGGTTGTAAAGAGGTATGTAGGCAAAAAAAGTAGAGACTTGGAATGTTTTAGTTAGAGAATTGAAGAAATGTGATATGGTAGTCATCTGCAACTCACAAGCAGACAGAAGACACTTGGTGAAATATAGTGGAAGAAAAAATCCTTGCCAAAAACCAACAGAGGAAACGTACTCAAAGACAATACTGGGAACAAGTAGATAAGCCAAGATCCAAGACTCTTTATGATTAAATAAGAAAGGTACCTGAAGGGAGAAGCAGACACCCAACTTGTGAACACAGGCGAAGTCAAGTTTACAGGAAAAGGTGAAGCTTCTGCCCTTGAAGTGCCTAGTTGCAGGTGATATACAGAAGCTAGGCGAGGATGGATTGGAGTTTACGTAGCACACAGTGCATATACATTATAAATGATTATATATCATTGCCAAGGTCCCAAAAAGCAAACTTGAAGAAGCAGATTGTGCATATAACTTACAAAGAAGTGTGCCTGGGAAAACTGATAAAGGTGTAGGGAAGGCTGGGTAAGAAAGAGGAAGAAGCCACAACCACACAAGTGTCTGATTTCAAGCCAGTCCCCTTACCTGGCCGAGGACTTCTGAAATGTTAGAAAGTCATTATTAAAAACTGCCCCAGGAAAACTGAAATTCCAAGCCCAAGAGCAGACCTCTGAAGGTGCTCAGATATCAGCCAATGGAAGGGAAAGCACATCCAAGCAGAGGAAGAGGTGCCCCTAATGTAAAGAGTGTTTGAGAAGATCTAGGTGAAGCACTAACAATGTCTGTTGCATCATTTATAGCTAGCTGTTCATGTAGCTGATAATAACAGTATCCATGTTATGCTGAATTCTATTGTTGACAATAAAAATGGAGAAACAATTTTTCCCCATTGTAAGGTTAATGGTTTTCAGGAAATTCTATTGTCATTTTCACATAGTTCTGAGTTCTGGGTTTGGGGTCCTGAGAACCCCAAAGTATTGTGAAATACAGATTGTCGGTTACATATGGATAATGATCTTCAAGAGAGGGTTAATTCAGGAAAGCACCTTTCCTTAATAATTGAGCTTTACAATATTATCTGTCTGAATACATTCTGAGCTATACTATGTAAATTTTTTAGAGAGTGATTACTAAAATTTGGATGACCTTTACTTTAAAGCCTATTAGGAATTGGAAGCAAAATTATTATTATTATTATTGCTGTTATGTTTGTATCTAATTATAATTAGGGAGTGTAACCACAGTGTGTACTTCCTTTCACCTTTTGCATGTAGAGACAACCCATGGGTAAGCAGCAGCAGTAAAGCATCACTGTCCAAATGCTATTTATCTGAGAGGTTCCTGAAAAACAGAATCATACTATCTAGACAATCAGAAATAAGCAGGGACAATGGTACTAGATGGCAGTGATGGGTAGATATTTATTGGTTTCATACTTCAGAGAAAGTACAACTTACTAAGAGTAAGTAAGTAGTCTTTCCTTGATATAAAGTTAGTGTAACACAAACACACTAAAAAGAGAGTGAATGTCTGGAGACCATGTCTTGATCTCTGAAATTCAGAAGACTGGTTCCAAAGTCCAAAATTTTATTGAGGGAAAAAGAGTAAAAGCCAATGAAATTGGAATTTGATAAACATGAGGAATCTATTAGATAGCCATGTGTTCTTGCTATAGGAATTTACTGCAGACAATTATTTTTTAATTTGAGCAAGACAATCTAGTTCAGTGTTAGGTACTGGGGTGGTAGGTAGTTGTAAGGGATTGTTACAAAAAATGGATGAGATGTCTCTGTCCTCAAGGAACTTATGGCCCATTTTGAAAAACACAACGAATAATCAATGCGAAAACAGTCTGATTCAACATGAACTAAATGCCAGAGGAAACATTCAGTCAGAGTCACCCCTTGCTACTGTGTGAAATAATATCTCATGAAATTATATATAGCACCTTGCCAAAGAAGGATTCCCGAAGGGGAGGAGCCTAAACTTAGCAAAAGATCAGTATAGAAGACTGAGAAATAAGCGAGAAATCAAGGAGTACAAAGACATCCAATGAAAGTTGGACGCTTTGCCAGTCAGTGTGGTGAGAAAGAGTACCAAACATGCAGGTAGTCCCGAGGTGTAGTCAGCACAGCCACAGCCCCAGCCTAAAGGGAGAATGAGAGCCCAGGCTTGTCTGGGAGATGAGGGATGCTAAATGTGAAAAGGAAACATAGTGGCCATTTTTTCAGACTGAAATACACAGACAAGTGCTTTTGTTCCAGGACCCCGGGGATACCAAAATCTATGGATGTTCAAGTCCCTTATATAAAATGCATAGTATTTGCATATAGCATATGCACACCCTCCCGTATACTTTAAATCACCTCTAGATTACATATGGTACCTATTACCATGTAAGTGCTACTTAAATAATTACCTGAAAGCAGCAAATTCAAGTTTTGCTTTTCGGAATTTTCTGGATTTTTTTAAAAAATGTTTTTCATCTGCAATTGATTGAATCTGTGGACCCAAAACCCATGGATATGAGGGCCAATTGTACCACATTTATTTGTCAGTTCTATTACTGTTGAACATTTGGATTATTTCAGTGTTATGCTCTTATAAAGCAAGTTGCTGTGAACTTTCTCATACATACAACTCTGTACATATGCAAAAGTTTCTCTGTGGCATACATTGGCATTGGCAGGATGTATGGTAAACATATATACATATTATGTGAGTATGTGTGTATATATATGTATATATATATGTGTGTGTGTGTGTGTGTGTGTGTGTGTAGGTATATGTTTTTATACACACACACCTGCAGGTGAATGAATGATATTTCCCTGATTACTGTTGCGGTTAAGTATGCTTTCATCTTGCTTCTCCTTCTGTGAAATACCGTTCATATCCTCTGCCAAATTTTCTACTAGGTTTTTTGCCTTTTCCTCATTGATTTTTAGTAGTTAGAGTCATATTCCCCAAGATCAATCTTTGTCTCTTATATATGTTGCAGATATCTTGTGCAAATTTTCTTGACTGTTTTATTCTCTTTATGATATTTTTGCATTAAGAAAAGTTCTTAATTTTACTGTAGTTCTATTTATGTCTGTTTCTTCTAGTATGTAGTTTTCTGATGTATCTGAGATATCTTTGTCTATCTCAAGGTCATAAGACTGCCTTCTATAGTTATTTTAACAAGTGCTATAATGTTGCTTTTCACATTTGAGTATTCCCTTATGTGGGATTGATATATAATTTCTGTGAGGAAGGTATCCCTTGTAATTTCTCTCTATAGGGATATCTAGTTGTACCAGCATCATTTATTTTAAGTCTTTCCCATCCCCTAGGGATCTGCCAGCCATCACTCTCAAGTCTTCACATACACGTTTCTGTTTCTGTGTTGTCTACTGTATGTTTCTAAGCCTGCACATCCCCTCAAAATTCCACTATCTTAATTACTACTCTTAACACTCTGACAGTTCACTCTTAATTGTAAGTGATTGCTGATGCTTTAGTATTCTTATCATTTTATATTATTCTTTATTTTCTCCCAGGAGGGGCCTAAAATGTGTGATTTAGTTGGATATTTGTACCAAGTGACATATCTTTTTTTATCACTTGAGTATGACCTGACATTTTATTGTTTAAGGTGAATTAAAACTGTTTCTATTTTCTTTTTTTCTAATGAGATATTAGACTCTCTTTAATTTTGACTTGAGTGGCTGCTACTTGAAGCTGTTACATATATGGCAGTATAAACCAAAAAAATTGCTTTTTTAAAAGTTACTTTAAAAATTCCAGAAAAGCTGGAATTTTAGAGGCAAAAGGTAACTTTTAAAACACTTCTAATTCATTCTTCACTGATATATAGAGTCTAGAATGTGATTTTTAAAATAAGAATACACATATGGATGTCTGTTGAAAATAGCAGTGACTGAATTCCTCCTGCATTGATATCTCTTAGGGGTATGTTGGTGACATACAATAAGGACTTTTTGTGAGCATTTCTCTGCCTTACACGTATGTCCCTGTTTCTTCTTGCCCTGTTGTTATCACAGTTTGGTTGAATTCTAGCTCATCAAGAATCACAGTTTTGTTCTTCATTTAATTAAGACTATTAAAAGGAGCTGTTCTTCCTTCACTTGAGTAAAGCTGTAGCCTCCTAGCCACCTCTGCTCAGCATCTTCTTCCAATTAAAAGTGAATCTTTTTTTGTCATAATTCTCACAAATGTGACAACTTAAAAAAAATCTTTGATGTAGTGACCTTTTTTTGGCTACTTGGTGGGAACTTGGCAGCTCACATTTACTTTGATTCTCCTCTTTGAATACCCTCTCCTTTTTCTGGAGTTTCTGTTTATCCACCACTTGATGTAATACATTGTGAGTAAAATTAATCACTAATCTTTTTTTTTAACCTATTAAAGTTTCTAATTTATTTTTCATGACCAAAACACAGATAAATACACATAAGATACAGATCTATTTATATCTATCCAGAGTTTACTCCTCTACAGCTTTTAAAAATTTTTTTCTTTTTTAAGAAGAAGTAATTTTCTTGGGATTACAGATATTCAATAAAAATGACTCATTTTAGCTGTAGATGGCCTTGTGCCGGTATTCAAATATATAAGGCTAACCTAATTTTGATTAGTAATGAGACACTATGTAGACATTCAATCCATAGATAACAAACCATATACCTGATACCTATTTAGATATGTTTACAAATAGCTACTTGTTTGATTTTTGAAGTCAGAAGGAAAGAACCTATAGATGATTGATCAATGAATGCAATAGTTTTAAACAGTCTTCACAGGGATTTTTATCAAAAGTTTTAAGAAAAAACAAAATAGATGTATTTAACACATCTAGATGTATTTAGCCTTTAGTAAAAAGGTTTTTAAGGCCTTTCTACTCTTATAAAACTTCTAACAGTGAAAAGACCCCAAATCAGAAAGCTCTAAGGACTTCCAATAATGGTGGCATGAGAAGGTTAGTGACTTTCTTCTGGAAAAATTAAGTCTAAAACAGGACAACATTTTAAAAAATAACTATTTTGGGGTACTGAGCATGGATTGACAAATTTTTAAGGCAGACGGAAAATAGAGAAACATTTTTTTCTTGAAAAATTATTAGAGCTTTGGGGGAGCTTCTGGCTCCATCTAGCCCTTTGGTAAGAAGTCTTCCTTTGCAGCATGAGGATGATCATGCAAATAAGGAGTTTTCTTTTCAGAGGCAAGCAGACTTCATTTGGGCTGAGGGAGGGAAGCCCATGGCTTTTCCAGCTAAAAGCAGGAGAGTCAGTTGGATAAAGAAGGGGTACCCCTGGAGATTTACTAGCCAAAATTTTCAGTCCTGGTTTGCAGCAATCAATGGACTAGGCAGAACCTTTAAAGAGAGATCCTAGAAAAGAGAAAGCAGCAAAGCTCTCTGTACACTCCTGGCAGATGAGAAAACTATCCATGAGCAGAGAAGACAGTGAAAAGTGAAAGCCAAGGAAGCCTTGTGAGCTGGTGGCAACTTCGACTGTGTTGCCTTACCCACAGTCTGATTAGGAGAGGGTAGGGGACTTCTGTGTTGAAGGTGTGTGAACACAACCTCTGTCCAACTCATTGGCTGACCTATTAGCTGTGCAGATACAGTGGCAACCTTTAGGTAGATAGGCTAAAAAAAAAATCACAGTAAGCTTAAAAAACAGAAGTATTTAAGTTAGTGCCTAAACACAATGGGAGAGACAGATTCTTTTTTTTTTTTTTTTTTTTTTTTTTTATCTTTTTGCGGTATGCGGGCCTCTCACTGTTGTGGCCTCTCCCGTTGCGGAGCACAGGCTCCGGATGCGCAGGCCCAGCGGCCATGGCTCACGGGCCCAGCCGCTCCGCGGCATATGGGATCCTCCCAGACCGGGCACGAACCCGTATCCCCTGCATCGGCAGGCGGACTCTCAACCACTGCGCCACCAGGGAGGCCCGAGAGACAGATTCTGAAGTTTAAGTACAGGCAAGTTACTTAAAAAAAAAAAAAAAAGCAACCTTCAGAAAAAAGATTTCTAAAAATCCAGACATGCTAAATATATTATCTAAAATATTCAGTTTTCAACATAATTTACTGGACATGCAAAGATATAGGAAAGAGTAATACTTAGATACAAAAGAGTCAAGGGCTTCCCTGGTGGCGCAGTGGTTGAGAGCCCGCCTGCCGATGCAGGGGACATGGGTTTGTGCCCCGGTCCGGGAAGATCCCACATGCCACGGAGCGGCTGGGCCCGTGAGCCATGGCCGCTGAGCCTGCGCGTCCAGAGCCTGTGCTCCGCAACGGGAGAGGCCACAACAGTGAGAGGCCCGCGTACCGCAAAAAAAAAAAAAAAACAACAAAAGAGTCAAAAGAAACTGACCATGAAACATTCCAGGAGTTTGATTTAGCAAACAAAGACTTCAAAGCACCTATTATAAATATGTTCATACAGTAAACTGTGTTAATTATGATTCAATATAGAGAGAGACTCAGAAAAAACAAACTATAAAAAAGAACAAAATGGAATTCTGCAGATCAAAAATATAGTGACTTAAATGAAAAATTCACTAGGTATACTTAATTGCAGATTTGAAATGGCATAAGAAAGGAAAAATAAGCTTGAAAATAGATTAGTGGAAAATATCCAATTCAACAAAGAGAGAAAAAAGGTTTAAAGAAAAAAGAGGTTTGCTCACCTGTGAAACACAATCAAGCATTCTAACATAAGTTTAATGGGAGTCCCAGAAGGAAAAGAGATATTTAAAATGGTAGAAAAATTATTTGATAAAATAATGGTTTCAAACTTCCAGAATTTGATGTAAAACATAAATCTCCTGACATAATAAACTCAGCAAACACAAAAATGACACTGACACATAACAGCTGAAAAGCCAGAAACAAAGAGAAATCAGCAGACTATAGCTACCAATGTACACAGAATAACAATGTGATTGAAAACAACTGTATTCTCAGGGGATAAAAAGGAAGGCAGTGGAATGACATTTAAATTGCCAAAAGGAAAAATAAAAATCTATCAAAGAAAATTTCTCAACCAAGAACGCTAACCAGTTGCAGCAGGATACCCTTTCTTATCTAGTGCATGTGGCACATTCTCCAGGATAAACCAAATGGTAAACCACAAAACAAATCTATTGCATTTAAAATTATTAAAATTATGCAAAGTATATTCTCCCATATACTGATTTAAATCAGAAATCAGTAGTAGAAAATAATCTGAGAAATCTCCAAGTACCTAAAAATTAAATAACTCAACACTAATTAACCCAGGGGAAGTCACAAAAAAATTCAGAAAATATTTTGATTCGAATGAAAATGAAAGATAACAATACATGGATATAATGGAATACAGAGAAAGTAGTGCTTAGAGAAAAATTTGCAGCTTTAAACACCTCCATTAAAAAGGAAGACCCAAAATTATTAACTTAAGCTTCTACCTTATGAATCTAGAAAATAAAGAACTCAAATTCAACACAACTAAAAAGAAGGGGGGAAATATCAGATTAACAATCGGTGGGATAAAATAGAAAATAGGGTGAATTATAGGGAGAGAAGAGAAAAAGAGACAGACAGACACAGATTATCAAAATCAAGAATGACAGTTCATCAATACAGATCCCAGAGCAATTAAAAGGATGAGATGCTACTTTTACAAATTACATCAGTGAATACAATGAAAAAGTCCTAGAAACACACAAATATAGGCTTATGAGGTAGAAGAAAGACTTATGAACCTACATCAGGGAAAGGAATTGATTTAGTCCAGAAAAGTATCTCCAGAAGTGCTTCCCTACTCATTTTATAAGGTCTGTGTTACTCTGATATCCAACCAGATAAAGACAAAACAAGAGAAGGAAACTACATACCAGTATATCTTGTGAACATGAATACAAAAGTCCATCATTAAATATTAACAATCCAGCAAAATATAGAAATAGTCATATATCATGAACAATGGTATTTATCCCAGAAATACAAGGTTGTTTTTTTATTCTTTTATTCAAAGAATAAAAGACAAAACCCATAAGATCATCTCAGTAGATGTAGAAAAATCATTTCATATAAATCATCCATTCATGATTTAAAAAGAAAATATTGACAATCTAGGAGTAGAAGGGATTTTATTAACCTAACACAGAGCATCTATGAAAAACATACAGCCAACATCATACTTAAAGGTAAAGGTCTGAATGCTTTCCCCTTAAGATTGGGAAAAGAGTTAAGGATGTTCACTCTTGTCACTTCTAATCAGTATTTTACTGGAAGTTCTCGCCAATGCAGTAAGGCACAGAACAGAAATTACGGATGGGAAAGGATGAAGTAAAACTGTCCTTATTCAATCATGACATAATCTTGTATGTAGAGATTTCTAAGGTTTAGGAAATATTTATATATCACCCTCCTACAGCCAATAAGCAAGTTTAACAGGGCCATGAGATAGATGATTATTATACACATATCTATTGTAATTCTATCTACTATTTACAGTTTCCAAAAGTGAAATTTAAAAAATTCCTTTCATAATAACATCAAGATGAATAAAATACTTACGAATAATTTAACACATTTAATGAAATTTTAACAAAATAAATACAATTCCTATACCCTGAAGACTATAAAACATTGCTGAAATAAAATGGAACACTACTTCTCAATAAAAAAGAACAGACTATTTATACATGCAACAATGTGAAAAAACATATAGAGGCAGACACATAAGAGTACATATTGTATGATTTCATTTATATGAAATTTCTTTAGAAGGCAAAATCATAAAAATTAGCTGGGTGGTACCCTGGAGCTGGGGAGGTGAGGGATCATTTCGGAGTGAAGGGAATGATATAAAACTGGATTGTGGTGATTAGCTGAATAATTTGTAAAGAACTTATTAAAGCTTATTGAAATGAACAAGTAAAATGACTAAAATTTGTGCAAAAATGAATAAATTTTGCCACAATAAAGTTATTTTAAAAAAAGAAAAATAGCCCTTTGATTATAAATAAAAATATTCTCTAAAACAAACAAATTACTGAGAAAAAAGAACAATGACAACACTAAAGATTTCCTGACATTCATTGAAAATGTTGAAACAAAACAAAGCCTGTAATAATATATTCAGAATCCATTCTGAAAATAATATAACCATAGATTGAGCATATAGATATGAAATTATTTTAAAATTGCCACAATAAAATTTTCAGAGTGCTAGGACATTAGCTATCTTCACAAAGATTTTATTCCAAATTTATTTGGCTCTGAAGTACAGTATGAGGTCAATAAATACATTTTGATTGAATAAATGAAGAAAAGTAATTTGCTACTTCTATTTAAGTCTCTGGTGATTTAATCTGGACTTTTATCTAAATCATTATTACATATTTGCATACATTTGTTAGAAATATGAGACAACTTTGAATACAACAGTAATATCACCATTACTTACAGATTAAAGAGGAAATACATTTTGTTTGCTGTTATGTTTTCATTACATCTGAAGTGGATTAATAAATAGAAAGCAATTAATTGCTTCACTTGTTTCTGTAAAATGATATTCTTAGAGAACCACTAGGGTTTTGAATAAGAACTACTTAATTTAAGTAATTTAATTTAAGCATTATGCATTATGTGATACTTATTGCCAACTAATAAGAAAATGTTACATTATTTTATATTAAACATTTTACTTATAATTGCAAGTGTCCCTTTCAATGGTTTAATTGAAAAATTTTTTTAGGAAAACATATTCTGTTAGGGTTTTGAGAAAAAGGAATTTCTCTTAAATTGGACAACATTCACAGTATCTGCATACATAGAACAATTTTATATTTGATTAATTCAAATAAACACATAAAACTGAAATCGTACTTACTCTTTGTTTTCGAAGAGTATTGAACTACTGTACTAGGGCACTTTTATTAAAAATAATATATGAAAAGATATCCTTTCTCTCCATGTTCTTGTAGAGATTTCATATGCATCAGTTTGAGATATGCTATTGGTGTCTTACTTCCCCATTTATAGTAAACACAATTAACCATTCTCTTTTTGACATAGTTCAGGGAGACAGGCTTTGATCCAACTGCCTCTTGGCTAAGCCTCTAGACTCTGGGACTCAAACAGATCAAAACTACTGATTCTAGGGATAAAGACTTTGAGAAGGTAAACATTGTAAACATATATTGCCAAACTCCTATTCAAAACAAAAAATATGAACCATTTCAAACATAGATGCTTGGTATCCCATAGACACAGGCTTTAGTGTAGAGAAACTAAATGCTAAATGGCTTATACTTATCCAACATACAAAACTTTTGTGATATATAAATGTATTTTGGGTGTTTCTCAGAGAAGAATTATAGAAGAATAATACCAATAAATACAAAAACAAAATTGTTTTAAGTATTTGTCCTATTAAAATCTTCCACCCTATGAATTTAACATAGATTACATTCTTTGTAATTTTACCTGTTAAACAGGTAGAAATTTCATAGACCTTCTCTAAAATACTTTACTCCTTTAAATTCACTTTCTATTCTTCAGTCTGGATTATTGTTATTCACTGGTAAAGGGCACCTTAGTTTTATAGCACCTGTCAGTATTGTGGGTGATAAGTTTCTCTCAGTACATTTGGATAGGAGTTGGTAGAAGTTATCAGTGCATTGTATGGCCAGTCATCCTTTTGCCCAGAAACTTACTAAATCCTTTTTATAACACACTTCATCATTCCTATCTACAGGCCTGATAACCAAGGTTTTTTGCACGGCAATGGTATAGTTCAGCTCTTCAAGCAGGTTTTATCCCCAATAGAACTAATAATGTACATTCAGTAGAAGACGGCTAGGTAATAAAATCCACAGACATTTCTATTCTTTATTTGAATGTTACATTTGTTTCCAATGAGTTTGTGTATACAATATAAATGTACACATCTATAATGTGTGTGTGTGTGTGTGTGTATTGTATGTGAATGAAAGGTGTGGTGGGATCTAAAATCTTTTAGAGTCAAATATTGCCAGGCCCTTCTCAGGTATGATCTATTTACATGTGTCTTTTATATGTTATACAAAGGTTTTATATATTATATATATATACATATGTTATATACTTGAATTTTTATTTATATGTAATATAAGTAAATATAAAACTTTTGGAAGTTACCTTTTTTTTTTTTTTTTTTTTGCGGTACTTGGGCCTCTCACTGCTGTGGCCTCTCCCGTTGCGGAGCACAGGCTCCGGACGCGCAGGCTCAGTGGCCATGGCTCACGGGCCCAGCCGCTCCATGGCATGTGGGATCTTCCCGGACCGGGGCACGAACCCGTGTCCCCTACATCGGCAGGCGGACTCTCAACCACTGCGCCACCAGGGAAGCCCTGGAAGTTACCTTTTTAGAGAAATTCGGAGCACCTGATGTGAACTACCAAATTAGATTTAATTTCATAAACCTCATAAAATATTCTAAAAAAGCTTACCTGTCCTAAAGTAGAAAAAATGTATATAGGACTTACTTATGAACAAATAAAATATTGAAAATAGGAAAGGAAAGCAACAATAAAGTCCAATATCCTTCTCTTGGCTTTTATGTCCTCACATGATTTGTCTTCTCCCTAATTTTCTGATGGCAAGTCCGGCTAGTCTCTCTTTTATTTATGAGTTTCTAATTAAGTTGGTCTCTTAATTCCTAAACTTCTAAGTTTGTATTACCTTAAAGCTTTTGTGCTTACTGTCTACTGTTTCCAAAAGACTCTCTCTCTTTGGACCTTGGTAAAGTCTTTGCCTCCGGTCTTAAAGTCTCAGATTAAATGCCACATCCTCAAAATAGTCTGCCTTGATCAATCTTTTGGTAACGTGTGCCCCAGCTATCGTGTTCTATTACGTTATTTGCTTTTATTTTCTTCCTAAGAATTATCACTTTCTGAAATAATCGTGTCAATTAGTTGCTTACTTGTTCATCTCATTTCTATCACGTCTCCAGCACAAAGAACAATGTTTAGCATGTGTTAGTGCAAAGTAAATACTTACTAAGGAAATGCAGTTGTTGAGCCCTTCTTTCTATTTCTTCATTTGACAGTAAACTCCATGTGAATAGGAAACATATCTATACTTGTTGATCCTCCATCTCCAGCAGCTAGCAAAGTATTTGGAACATATTGCACGCTTCGTACATTTTAGTTGAACAAATGAATGAAATGAAATAAATCCTACATATTAATAAAAATAATCTGCTAGAAAAACATTAAATAATATATGAAAGTATACTCAGACTTGATAATAAAAAGAGATCTTCCAATTGAAACATTAAACAAAAATCTGATCAGTGTGTCAAAACTGCTTTTTTTTTTTTTTTTTTTTGTGGTACGCGGGCCTCTCTCACTGTTGTGGCCTCTCCCGTTGCGGAGCACAGGCTCCGGACACGCAGTCTCAGCGGCCATGGCTCACGGGCCTAGCCGCTCCGCGGCATGTGGGATCTTCCCAGACCGGGGCACAAACCCCTGCATCGGCAGGCAGACTCTCAACCACTGCGCCACCAAGGAAGCCCCAAAACTGTTTTATAATAGGTATTATGCAATACTGTCAAGTATGTGCAGAAAAATAGGCACGTTAAGAACATTTAGAAAGTGAAGGGTTTTTTTCTCCATTTCTCTCTATTTCTAGATATACAGCTAAACCCTCTTTATAAGTTTTGTTGGGGTACAGAGCAGTACTATCTCCCCTAAGGAGGCTAAAATGATCAGATACTGCTTATTCTAGCTAGATGTCTAGGCGGATTATCTTCACATGATGTGGGGAAAGCCAATGAAATGTTGTGGACAATTCATTCCATTGCTTCAGAAGGCTAACTTCTAGAACAACTTCAACATCTCTGTAGTTTAATAAAGTTTGGTTTTTATTTATACAAAATCCAATCAGTGTATGACCTTCCCCATGGTTGTTCCAGTCCCAAGATCCTTCCACCTTGTAACTCCACGCTACTTGTGACAAAATCTTCTCAGATTGGAAACATAATAGAGGATCACCTGCGAAAGTGATGCATAGTCCTCTTGCACATATTTCCTTAGCCAGAACTCATTGACGTGGCGTGGTCCATGTAAAGAAAGCTCTAAGAAAGCTCTTATAATTATGTGCAGAAGAGGTGGAGTAAGAAAGTCTGGTGAGCAAAATAATATTGGTAGACATATTTAGGGAATAGTTTTTCATCTATGAGAATTTAATAGTGTGCACCATTTTTCCTACAGTCTCCTTTTTACAACTGTCTTCTAGAAATATAGTGAAACTCCATTCTAACACAAAGGTGATATCCAAAAAAGTCAGTGAAATGGCAGGATAAACATGTCCAGCTAGTTGGCCAATCATTCCTGTAGTCCAGCTGCCCAATCCAAACCCATCTGAGTCCTAGCTGTGATCTGGCATGTACCATCTGATTGTAACTGTCAGTTCTGGCTTAAATATTGTTGGAGAAATTTCTGAGACTTGTGGTTGGCTAAGATTTTCAAAGAGTGGCAGTAATTGCAGGAATTTCACAGCTAGGCAACATACATTTTGTCAACCCATTCCAGACAAAATATTTGGACCAGTGGAGTACTGGGAACGTAGCTCAGTCCAAGAATGCAAAGTGTTGTAATTCATTTTCCGATCCCATTATATCCAAATTGACATTGTTCAGTGTAACCTGTTAAAATGTTTTTTTGTCTCTTCAAACATGTACAATATTTGTACAATAAATTTGTACATTGATTGTAATTAAATGGAAACAATGTATATCCCCCAAAATGCTAACATACAAGGTGTTTACTGATGAATTATAGAATAAAAATAGGAGTTAAAAAGAATGAGTTAATCTATAAATATTGACTTTAAAAGGATGTCAACAGCATATGATTACGTGAAAGGAAATTAATTGCATACCAAGATATATGAAATAATAGCATTTGGGGAAAAAAAGAAAAATACGTATATAAATATTTACAGAGTTTTATAGTTTTTCATCTTGTTATTGTTGGTTTACCTAGGTGATGTTTTATTATAAGCATATTAGTTGGCTTCCCTCACTATATGTCCATTTTGTTTATGTTAATGTGCTTACTAGTTTTAAAAAATTAACTATTTTATTTTCTTGGTATATTATTTCTCTCTCCCCTTACACCTTCTCTCATTCATTCAGTATGATCATTCTCAGTCCAGGAGAAGGGACATAAAGCAAAATGTAGAAGAAAAAAATGCTATTTATTTATCTGTTTGTTTGTGAAAGTCTAGGTTATTTTGGCCATGGTCAGAAATCTGGTTCAAAGAAGATATCTGAGAGAACACACAAAGAGTAACACAGAAACTTCTCTCAGCTCTCATCCAACCTCACCAAATCACAAACAGATTATAAAGAGAAGCTGTTTTTTTGCTGATATAGTTATCTCCACCCCTACCCAGTCCCCAAATTCTGATTTTTCCAGGAATACACAGCAGAATGCTCAGAAAGATGTTGAAATCTGAGAACAGAGTAGACTTAAGATCTGCTTTCTATGGAAGTGACAAGATCCTGGGAACTAGCTGTGTGGTGGTGTATTTAGACTGACAGCATCTAAGACAGCAACCATATTTGTAATGGTACCATATTTGTAATTTAAAATTTTTTTGGTGACCATACTTAAAAAGGTAAAAAGAAATAAGTGAAATTAATTTTAATAATATATTTTATTGAGCCTAATATAACCAAATGTAATCATTGCACCAAGCACAAAGGAGTCAATCTAAAAATCTTTGATGAGACATTTTACTTTTTTTCCATATTGTCTTCAAATTCTGGTATGTATTTTATATTTACCACACAGCTCAAATCCAAGTGGACACATTTCAAGTGCTCCATAGTCACATGTGGTGAGTGGCTCCTGTACTGGACAGCACAGATGTCACAGCAAAGCATGGCATGCGGTGACAGAGTGGCACCCATGCAACCAGTGGTGTCATCAGATTGAAGGAAGAGCCATGGCAGGACAAACTTACTGGGAATGAAAACAGGCTGGTTCAGTGGCGGAATCCTGTCAGAACTTTGACTCAGAGTAAACCCAGGAGCTTAGACTCAAACCAGAACAAGGAAATGACTAAAACTAAGGTTCCACTAGCCCAGCAGAAGGAGGGTTTGCAATAGGTATTATCTAGTTGTGGAAATAATATAAGTTGTGTCTCTTGGATAGAGATTTATAAATATATAATTAATTAAACAAAGAAGAAAGTTCGAAAAGGTCACACAAACTATTAACTGGGAAGTAGTTTGGGCCAGGAAGAGAGGACTTTTACCTTTCATTTTTGTTTTCTGCCTTAGAAATATAAACATTTCAGAGAAAGTTGTAAGGAATGAATCATTTTTCTTTGTTTTCTGGGGAAAATTATATTTTTTAGTATGTTTCTGGATGATAATAACTGATATCATTCTACTTTTCTGTTTAGGTCTTGAGGTGAAGATTTTGGGAACGGTGTTCTTAAGTAGAAATTTCATTTAAGTAACATAAATTTAGAAGGAATTCCTATATTTTTTACATTCTTCTATCAGTATTTGAATACAAGCAGGATATTAAACATATAGAACATGTTATCTTATTCAGAATGGTTTTTGTTATTTCTGCGTCTTTAAAATTTGTTTTCTTTTTCACTAACCAGTAAAATAATAGAGCATATATTTATAACTTAGATGTTTATAAGTCTAAGCTATTGAGCTTAGTGATTGAGCTATTGATCATAATAAAAATAACTGTTCAGCCAGAGATTTCAAGTTACTTCTCAATGAGATAAAATTGGAGCAATTCAAATTAGTAACAAATTAAGACTCAATATTTATGTTATTAACTACCATGTAAAAAGTCCTAGTAATAGTAGAATCATCCAGAAGATTTTCCTCTCAACATGCTAATAAAAAAGTAGGCTGGGCTTCCCTGGTGGCGCAGTGGTTGAGAGTCCGCCTGCCGATGCAGGGGACACGGGTTCATGCCCCGGTCTGGGAAGATCCAACATGCCGCAGAGCAGCTGGGCCTGTGAGCCATGGCCACTGAGCCTGCGCGTCCGGAGCCTGTCCTCCACAACGGGAGAGGCCACAACAGTGAGAGGCCCGCGTACCACAAAAAAAAAAAAAAGTAGGTTACTTACTCTTTCTTTTAATAAATCAAACAACCTAAGATGTAAAATTTATTTTGTATCCTCATAGAGATAAAAGAGAAATTGCTCTGACTGTTAACTTATAGTTATTTTCTTAGTTGTTTATATGAAAGTCAAAATTCTAAAGACAAGTTACTTTGTTTCACAGTTAGGATACAGACTATTTTGCCCTAAATTAAAAAGATAAATGTAAAACTATGACAGGGTTTCAAAGATTGGGAATTATAAGAGAACCCCATAAAATGATCTTGTCTATGCTGTATAATATTATCACATCTAGCCATATGTGGCTGTTTAAATTTAACTTTTAAAAAATTCAGGTCTTCAGTTACACTGTCCAAATTTTAAGTACTTTGTAGCCACATGTGGGTAGTGGCTCCAGATTGGACACTGCAGATATAAAACTTTTCCACCATTGCAGATAGTTTTATTGGACACCACTGGTAGATCTCTAAGCTGACAATGCATTTAAATGTTCATCACTTTACTGGGCAAACGTTAATCCTTCAATAAAAGGCTAGAAATTATTAAAATTTATTTTCATGGATAATAATACACAAAGATGATATTTTATGAAATCCATAAATGCAATATTATCAATAATAAATGTAAAAGGACAGAATGTTTTTTTACTAGTTATGTGGTAGAAACAATGGGAAGGAATTCCTGCTTCCCCAAATATTGTTCTAGGCACACAAATCTTGTTACAAGAATATTGCAAGCTTTTATTGTTGTTTTAGCATATTACTGTGCCACTCATAAAGGTGAGGCTTTACCACTTCTGTGGCCATTTATCCAGAAATAGATGAGGGCTTACATGCAAAAAATGGAGTTGAGAGGAAGGGGATTAAAGCTATAAGTTGATGGGATAAGATATTTTTTCATCATTTAAACAATGGACAGATCAAGAGATAAATAATATCATGGAATAAAGCTGGTGTTCACTATGAAAACTGGGAAGTGAAGAATCACCACAGAGCTACATACATATATATTTTTTTGTCTTCCTGGGATCTCATGTAGAATGTGCCAGAAAGCTTTGGAAGCCATTTTTCTCTGGCTCCATCAGAGCCACTTTCTTACTTAAATTCTTTGTATTCAACTTTCATTCCAGTTTTGTTGGAAAAAATTTTCAAACTCCTGACTCGTACAGCTGCACCAAGGGTATACAAATCTGGACTTTTTGCAGATTTGAGACTTCCAATGTTGAAGTTTACCAAAGCCCAAGAATTAAAATACCCTTCCCCCCACACCCATGGGTGTTGCTGTGCACACACAGGGAAATATTTCTTCCAGTACTGAAATTTGAAGGTTTTATGTGCTTTATTTCATAAAGGAAACTCATTTTGAGAAGTAAGATAATTTATTTTCCCTGTGACTTTCTTTGTATGCAACTCTTATCTGATTAGACACAAATTCTATAAGAAAATAAATAAATTTAAATTGAAGGAGGATATCTATGATGGTATCTTAGAAATAGAAAGCAATGTCTTTAATCCTCACAGAAGCACATTTCTCTTATTTCTCATATTAATTTGACTTAATAGCATCGTTTCTATTTCTAACAACCATAAGCATCTGAGGGAACCAATAAGCTCTAAATAATGCACCTTCTCCCTTGAAGTCATGTTATTGAAGTACCAGTTACTTCAAAATAAATCACATATTTATTTCACAAGTTGTTAATACTAAGACCACCTTGGAAAGAGTTTAATAGGACGATAGGAATATAGCATAATTATGGAAGTTCTTAAAGAAGCACTTGTTTAAGAATAGGTAATTATGGAAACAAATATTTGTACCTTAAGCAGCTATTGTTTGTTTTACTACTGCCTTATTATTCCTAAAAGTTTAATTATTAAATTTATTTTTCTTTAATATTGATTAATAATTGGTCTTTACCAGATTTCTTTCCATGGCAATGCTGTAATGTATTTACTGATTTTCCCCCCACATTTTCTACTTAATTAAGCTCCAACCTAATGTCACCGGTTTAAAAACAGAAAAAATAATTACTTCAGTAGGAATAACAATTCTCAAAGGGCTACTTACTATGTGTCTTGAATTTTCTCTATTAATTCAAGAAAGGGTAGCATCACATTGAAATGTGTAATACATAATTGGTATAGTGCTGACTGTATTTGTATAATTTAATTCTCAAGTGATATTGCAATATAGGCATTATGATTCCCTCTTACAAATGAAGAAAATGGGTTAGAAATATTAAATGACATTCCTCAGTTAATAATGATGACAATGGAGGCAAAATGTACAGTGTGGAGAAGATAGTAAATAATCATGTAATCTCTTCGTATGGTGACAGACAATACCTAGACATCGTGATGATCATTTTGAAATGTATAGAAATATCGAATCACTATGTTGTGTATCAGGAAGTAGCACAGTGTTATGGGTAAATTATACTTCAAAACAAACAAACAGACTTATAGAAAAAGAGATCAGGTTTGTGGTTACCAGAGGCGTGGGTGGGGGAATTGGATGAAGGTGGTCAAAAGAGAAAAACTTCCAGTTATAAGATAAACAAGTACTGGGGATGTGATGTTAGGGCATTTTTTTTAGGAGAAAATCCTCACATAGAGGGTGCTGGTTGTGAATTGTGAAGTATCCTGAAGTACCTAGGAGCCTGTTTTTCTATCATTTCCACTAAAGTTATCCTAAAATAAAAACAGAATAAATTAAATTCATATGTCCTATCCCCTCAGATTTTAATTTTAAAATAAGTCATTATTTATTTACCAGATCAATTAAATAACATTGTACCTTCAAATCATAAATTATATAAAATCATAGTTCTATAAAATGACTCAATGGCAACCTTGAATAATGTCAAAGAATAAATGTACCTGACAAGTTAAATAGGCAAGAAAGCCTTTATCCAAAACTAGTACAAGAGGAGAGAGAGATTGAACTCAACTCCTATGGAACAAAAAACGAGAGAGTTTTAAAGCATTGGGATGAGCTGGTGGAAAAGTACAGGAAGACCTTAGCAGGAGGTGGGAAAGTATAGTGAGGCATTCTGTGTTTGTTAACTGTTCCTTATGAAAGTTAGGTTCCTGACCTCCCACAGTTACTAGGAGATAGGGAGGCTGTCTTCTTTGATGGCTACATTTCAAAGGGATGTCTCCCAGGTCCTTGAGACACACATTCTTAGTTTTGTAAAAAATTAATAAAAAGAAACCTCGATGAAATAGATTTGGGAGGCCAGACTGGGGAGCTCTCATGCCCTGCTACAAAAGCAGAGCCCAACAGGAAAAAGTAGAGCTCCTTTTCCAAAAGGGTTTCAGCCAATGAAAGGCCATGACTCTTTGTTTACCACAGCCTTCCCAACTTCCTTTTTCTCTCTATAAAGGCATTCTCCTTCTTTTGCTGTGTGGGAACTTGCACGGGGGCTCACCGTGGTTGCAGACCCCGAACTTCAATTTTCTTCCCAAATAAACCCATCTTTGCTGGAGAAATAACTGACAGTCTATTCGTTTTAGGTCAATAGGTTTTAAAACTGGCAAGAGGCGGAGAGAAAGTTTACATCTCAAAGGGGCAGAGCAAGAATTTACAATCGGGCCTCCCTGGTGGCGCAGTGGTTGGGAGTCCGCCTGCCGATGCAGGGGATACGGGTTCGTGCCCCGGTCTGGGAGGATCCCATATGCCGCGGAGCGGCTGGGCCCGTGAGCCATGGCCGCTGGGCCTGCGCATCCGGAGCCTGTGCTCCGCAACGGGAGAGGCCACAACAGTGAGAGGCCCGCATACCGCAAAAAGAAAAAAAAAAAAAAAAAAAAAAAAAAAAAAGAATTTACAATCAAATTTTTCTAAAGTAAATGCTTTTACAAAGGGAGGTTAGGGCATAGAGTCAGGAAGAAGCCTGTTTAAAATGTAGTCAAGTTGAGGGAAATGTTAAGCCTGTCTTGGTCAATACTTGATATCCGCTGTTGCAGTCTTTTGTTGTTGTTGCTAACTTTTAATTTGAGATAACTTTAGGCTTAACCCAACCTCCCCCCCAAAATTGCATAAGTAGCACAGAGAGTTCTCATAGCTCTTTCCCAAATTCTACTGTTATCTCCTTACATAATCACAGTACAATTGCAGAAACTAGGAAAGTAACATTGGTGCAATACTATTAACTATGTTACAAAACATAATTGAATTTCACCAGTTGTCCCACTAACATCTTTTTTTTTTTTTGGTCCAGGATCCCATTTAGTTGTCATATCTCCTTATTCTCTTTCATTCTGTGACAACTTGCAGTATTTGTGTGAGTGTCTTTGATGACCTTGACACTTTTGAAGTCACCTAATCAGGCTTTTTTGGCAAACTGTCTCTCAATTTGGGTTTGTCTTATGTTTGCACATGATTAGATTGGGGTTATACAGTTTGGCCAAGGGTGTCACTGAAATTATGTTTTTCCCCTCTCAGTTCATCAGGGTGTGCCTGATGTCAATATAGCTTATTACTGGTGCTGATACCTTGGTCACTTGATTAAGGTGGTGTCTGCCAGTTTTCTTCACTGTAATTACTATTTTCCCCTTTATAACAAGTTAGCATCTTCTGAGGATATATTTTGAAACTATGCAAATATCCTTTCTCTTATCATATTTTGCCCACTAATTTTAGCAACCATTGATGGTTTTTGCTTGCAACAATTATGACTGTGACATTTGCTAATAGTGACTTTTTATTTAATTTCCTCCCAACACTTATAAATTAAAATTATGCTGTAAGAAAGAATATTCCTCTTCCCTCAACGTCTTCTGTTTTTCTTTCTTCATTTATCTTTATCAGATGGACTTGTGGATACTTATTTTATTCTATGGGGTAGAACCCAATAACATCATTATTTATTTTTTTGTTTATATTGCTGCATTCTCCAGCAGATATCCCACTTTGGGACGCTTAGACCTGGGAGATTTGAGAGGAATAAAGGAAACTTTCCACCTTGTGTTAACTGAATGGCTTTATTGCTCTAACAAAGAGACCCTACAATATGGTGGCAAAGATAAAGGATTACTTCGGATGTAACAATCTAGATTTAGGCTCTATGTGACTGGCAAGTGTCTCTTCCATCTTCAACAAGTGGCTTCTACTTGTGGGTCCTGAGAGCTCTTCTTCCATGTCATCTCTCCACCAGTAGAAATAAGGGAAATAGTGGGGATGTGCATGAAAAATTGCTTTCAGGACAATTTCTTCTCAAATCTCTTTGGCCAGAGCTGGTAATGTAGCTACATCCCTCTGTGATTATGGCTAGGAAAATTAGTCTTGCCAGGAAACATAGGTCTAGCATATTTATAGTTTAAAAAATCTATTATAATGGAAGAAAAAAAAACCCTGATATTAGGAGACAACTGACTGTCTTCTATAATCAACAGGAACTGAAGTTCACCAATGCAGTATCATTCTGGACTGAAATTCATTGTGGTTTGTCTAGGTAGAGTGGCTTCATAGATAGATCAAGAGATATGTCAATCAAGTATTCATCTCAGAACCTCTGAAACTTGAAAGAGAGAGAGAAATAAAATTTTCTAAATGTGAATGAAAATTATTAAAATTTTCAGTAGTTACTTATCTCAATAAATTAAATATCTCTAACTTATTATCATGCAGACTCCACCATACTAGAGGGTAGAAGCTGTTTCTCTCTTTCTGAGACAACTTTTGTAGATACGAAAAAACTATGCAAGATGAAAATTATATGCTCAGTAAATATTTCTTGAACAAATGAGCAAATGTTACTTAATGAGTTCGCCATACAACAGGTTAATTTCAGTACACATTCCACCAAGCAGATAAAAATATAATAAATAGAATGTGTAGAGAGTAAGTATAAGAATAACTATAAAATACATAAGGTAATCACATTATGTTGATTTATAATTCCCACTGCATAGTAAACATACATAAAATGGTCATTATTGATTAAGTGGATACATGTACCAGCCCTCACATGGGGTCTATTAAGTTGAAATAGTGCTACTCCAATTTTCCACATGAGGAAACTAAAACACAAATTTAAAATGATTTTTTAAGACGCTAAGGATACAAGTCCCAGCATTTTGAAAGAGGGAAGGTACATCACTATGCTGTGGCTGACAGTGTATTTTAAAATGGTGACAACAGATATAGCACAACACGTGCTCTTTTACAACGTGACTTTCACTCTCCTCACCTTAAGAGCCAAGGTATGTGTTCACTCCCCTTAAATCAAGGTGCGTTTGTAGCTATGACAGAAATGATTCTATATGACTTCCAATGTAAGGTCATAAAAATTTTGCATACTTTCTTTGGTGGCTTGAGCCACCATATAAGCTGTCCTGAGGCCACCATACTGTGAAAAATCCACAAACAGCTGATGCAGAGGGACCCCAGAGATAGTCCTGAGGTGACAGGAAGTGAGTGAAATGTTCCAGCTCCAGTCTGATTGCCACTGCATGAGGGACTTCACCTCAGAAATGCCCTGCTGGGTCCTTCCCGTACTCCTTACTTACAGAAACTATGAGACATCATAAAATGATTGCTGTTTTAAGCCACGAAGTTTGGTGGTTATAGTCATGTTGTACTTTCTAACCAAGGCCTTCACTGGTTAACATGGGTAGTCGCGGCTTGTCTACCCACCTCAATAACTCATTCTTCTTACCTTGCTTACATGTCTAACACAATCTAACTTGCCATATAGTTTGCATATTTGTTCTTATTTATCTCCAGTAAAATGTAAACTTCTTTTTGATGTAAGCAATGATTTTTTTTGTCCATACTGTTGACTGCTGTAGCCCCAGTGGCTGGAAGTATGTCTGGCACTCAGTGACCACTGAATAAGTAGTTATTGAGTGGATAACTAAAGGTGGTGAATAGGGAGATGATAGAGAGAAATAATAGATAGCTGCATACAGATAGACTAAATGAAAAATAATAAAAGCATTAGAGAATATGTGGTATAGAGAACAGTGTGGTGGTCCCTTAAAAAACTAAAAATAGGACTTCCCTGGCAGTCCAGTGGTTTACACTCTGCACTTCCACTGCAGGTGGATCCAGTTCAATCCCTGGTCAGGGAACTAAGATCCCACATGCCATGTGGCATGGCCAAAAAACAAACAAAAAAAAAGAAAAACAAAGCAAAACATTAAAAATAGAGCTACCATATGATGCAGCAATCCCACTCCTGGGCATATATCTGGAGAAGACCATAATTCAAAAAGACACATGCACCCCAATGTTCCTTGCAGCACTATTTACAATAGCCAGGACATGGAAGCAACCTAAATGTCCTTCAACAGAGGAATGGATAAAGAAGATGTGGTACATATATGATGGAATATTACTCTGCCATAAAAAAGAACAAAATAATGCCATTTGCAGCAACATGGATAGACCTAGAGATGTCATACTGAGTGAAGTAAGTCAGACAGAGAAAGACATATATCATATGATATCACTTATTTGTGGAATCTAAAAAAAAGCATACAAATGAAATTATCTACAAAACAGAAATAGAGTTTCAGATGTAGAAAACAAACTTAAGGTAACCAGAGGGTAAGACGTATGGGGGGGAGGAATAAATTGGGAAATTGGGATTGACACATACACTCTACTATATATAAAATAGATAACTAATAACAGCCTCCTGTATAGCACAGGGAACTCTACTCAATACTCTGTAATGACCTATATGGAGAAAGAATCTAAAAAAAGAGTTGATATACTTATATGTGTAACTGATTCACTTTGCTGTACAGCAGAAACTAACACAACATTGTAAATCAACTATACTCCAATAAAAATTTTTTAAAAAAAGAATATGTGGTATAGATAGTTACACATTTTTGTGTCCAACAAGGCCTGACATGGTTCCTCTGGGCCCATCTTAAACAAGTCATGTATTTAGAACTTTGACTCAAGTTCATTTCCTTTGTTATTCAAGAGATTTTAAGGAAGTCTTTGCTCTTATAAAGTATTCTTTCTATGAGAGCTAAAACAAAACAGAAGAAAAAGCCTACTTCATGGTAGTTAACAGAGAAATAGTGTTGAAATCAATTTGCCTTCCTAGTCTCAAAATGGTGTTATAAAAGTTGTTTTTATTTTTGTTATTTCCCTTAAACCTATAGATATGACTTATTGACTTTTGTTTTTCCTTTTAGTTTGAGTAATGTAGGCAGGGTAAAATGGTGGTGAGTTTTCCCATTCCTAATACAAGTATAGTTACTGCTGGGCAGGAAGGTGCTCCAGGGTTTTATGGACTGCAGCGCACTTCTTTATCTCTGAGAGGGGAAGTCTCTGCATTGATCACAGAGTGCATCTGTATTTTTATTATATATTGGAAGAGGCTCAAACAATTTTTCTTTCCTAAAACATATAATCTCTTTTGAAATGGCCATCGAACAACTTCACCTTTTTATCAATGGGAAACACCTATTATTTTCTTCTTCGTAAATACTACACACTGCCCAGAAAAATTATCAGATAATCGCCAAGAGAAAGAACTGTTGAAAAGAATGTCAAACAATTTTCAAAAAAATTTCCTATCATATCTTTACTTTTTTCCTTTTTTCCTCCATACCTCATTGGACTATAAGTGTTGAAGGGATTTTGGAAATTATTCTTTTAGACATAAGGAAAACTAAGGTCCATAGACTACCTTTTTTCTACCTTTAACATGAAAAAGAAATTAATGAATTTCATGGTATTAGTAGCTCTCTTTCTCAGGCTACCGACATCATGTGTATGTAGGGTAAATTCAGATACGGTCACATCTGGAGTCCACCCAATTTTCCACAACTTAAAAATGTGTAATTCCATGGGCTCAATATTTGGTTTGTATATTTAACTGCTTTTTGTCTATTACTCAGACCCCAGGTGATGCTCCTGCCAAAACCGAATACATTTCAATTCCTATATAAATGTGCCCTGTCTCTCAGATGATTATGGAGTGACCTTGTGATATTACAGACCAATAAGTAATTGCTAGCTTGAGTTTCAAAGGCACTTGGGAAACTCCTTCCCTGTTAAATCATTGTTACTTAAACTTAGTATTCTTTGCTACCAGTCTATACTTGAACAAGTTCTACAAGTTTGTAGGTGATTTGTCCAATCTGTTCATGTTTCTTGTGTATGTTCAAAAAAAATTGTTGAATGAAGGAGTCCAATCTTTATTCAGGCAGACATTATTGATTTTGTGATATTAGAGTCTTCTATGAAGGAAAAGACTTTGTGTAAAGATATTTACTGTAAAAATAATCCAAAAGTGCTAACTAGAAATAAGAAAAAGTTACATTTACATTGTCCTTATCTCATTCTCATATAAGAATATAGACTTTCTTTAAAATATTCTCACACCACCTTCTACATATAACACAATGAGCCAGATATGCAACTCAAGAACCAGGATTAAGTTTAAACAAAAAGAAGAAATTTTCAGAGAAGGGGCAATATTTATTTATGGGAAAACCAATTTCACAAATGTGCTAAAAATTAACTGCTAAATTTTCCCTATTGGGGAGATCTTGGATAAATTTAGTCTTTGTGGAGTCTAATTTTAAAATGAATAAATTGTTTTTATTCCAAAATTATGATTTTTTTCTTTAATGTACATACAATCTTAAGAAGTTATTCTCTGGACTTTGAGAAGTACCTCCAAGTAAGATGCTATGGAATTAAAGTGCCCTACTAGTTTAGGTAGTATGGTGAATAAAAATGAGAGTAAAATGGGGGTTGAATTCATTACTTTTTAGGATTACGCATTTCCCCCCAAGAATTCATACTTTTTAGGATATCTGTAATAATATGATGCTACACTGATTATGTTTCCATATCTTATCAATATGAAAGAAATGTGAAATCTATCTTCCCTTAGAATTAGTTACTAAATATTTTCACATGTGCATTAATTTCCTATTGCTGCTGTAACAAATTATCACAAATTCGGTGGCTTAAAATAATACAAAATATTATCTTTCAGTTCCTGAGGTCAAAAGTCTGAAATGAGTCTCACTGGGCTAAAATCATGTTGTTGGCAGGGTTGCATTCCTTTCTGGAATCCATTTTCTTGCCTTTTCCAGGTGCTGGCACTCTTGTTCCTAGCCACTTTCCATTTTCAAAAATAGCAATGACGAGTGGAATCTTTCCAAAGGCAGGTGGACTCTATCTCACATCACGTTGCATCACTCTGACACTCACCCTTCTGCTCCATCTTCCACATTTAAGGACCTTTGTGATTACATAGGACCCACACAGACAATCCAAGATAATCTTGCTATTTTAAAGGCAGCTGTTTAGCAACCTAATTCTGTCTGCTGTGTTAATTTCTCTTCACATGTAACAATTTCACAGGTTCCACAGATGAGGATGTGGGCAAGCTCGGGAGGCCTAGCACAATATATTTTAATAAAAGGAGTAGACTGAAATTTATAGGAAATAAATTGCTTTTTAAAAGACATTAGTTTACAAATGTTCCGATTTAAAAATTACAATACAGTGAAATTCATATTTTTAGAAAACCCCCTAAAAGTCTCAGATTCCTTTCTGAGAACATTTTATTTACTGGCATATATACAATGTAGTAGATACTCCATTACCTACAAAATGTTACAGTGAAAGAATGTGAGGTGGAATTTAGCTTATGCATATATTCAATTACTTGCTTAAACTATTGTTCATTTTACAGCATATATAATTAACTTTACATAATTTTTTTTTTTTTTTTTTTTTTTTTTGCGGTACGCGGGCCTCTCACTGTTGTGGCCTCTCCTGTTGCGGAGCACAGGCTCCGGATGTGCAGGCTCAGCAGCCATGGCTCACGGGCCTAGCGTATGTGGCATCTTCCCGGACCGGGGCACGAACCCATGTCCCCTGCATCGGCAGGCGGACTCTCAACCACTGCGCCACCAGGGAAGCCCCAACTTTACATAATTTGAAAACAGGATAGGAATTAATCAAAATTGCTGTAATTAATTTTACACGTTTGCACATACATTTTCATTTTCGGTGAATATTCAGCAGAGTTTGATGCTGCATTACTGCCCACTTTTCTCTCTACAATATTTTCCACAGGTCAGCAATGAATCTATTCTTTCAAATTAATGTTACTTCTAATAAGAGACCAAATCAAACAATGGCCAAGTTCCAGGAATCTTATTTCCTGCTTCTATATACCCTATTGAAATTTATTTATGGCTAGAGCATGCTAGTGGCAGTAAATCTGCTTATTCAGAAAGAAAATAATGGATGTTGTGTAAATACAAACACTTATGGGAAACTGTTATGTGAATACAATTTCTGCTGTGATCTTCAAGGTGAAATATTAATGGACATGTTTTTCTAATGATGTTGCTCATTGAAAAAGTAATTAGAATAAAATTCCAACTCTGTCAAATGTTTATAGTTGTTTGAAGGTTATATTAGTGAGGTCTGAGTTCCCAGCGTGCTAATTTCATACTGTTGTTTACACAGTAAAGAAAATTAAAGGAAAGTTTTGTTCTTTTGATTGTACTTCTCATATATCAGAAGTCATTTGATTACTTGCTTCAGAGAAACTGTTGCCTGAATATCCTGTGTTATGACTGTGTTCATGACTTACTATTTAATTCAGTTCATTAACTTTTTTTTCTTAATGATAAAATTGATAAGCTAGGACACATATTACATTTAAACTTATGAAAAAGAATATCAAATGATTGCAATATGTTTGAATATTAAAATTTATTTTTAAAAATGATTTTGTTTTCTGTTTATAGCAGAGTTTTTTTCTACAGGATATATAAGCACTTTGTCAAAGCAAGTATTTAACTAAAGGAGCAAAAATAAGTTTAAAAAGTTAGAAGGGAGGATTTTTATCATTTTCTTATTATATTATCATTAATGTAATATTTATAGTATTATATAATAATAATAACAAAAGAGAAGTGTTTTAAGTTCAAAAAACACAGGCCCAGGGCTTCCCTGGTGGCGCAGTGGTTGAGAGTCCGCCTGCTGATGCAGGGGACACGGGTTCGTGCCCCAGTCCGGGAAGATCCCACATGCCGCGGAGCGGCTGGGCCCGTGAGCCATGGGCGCTGAGCCTGCGCGTCCGGAGCCTGTGCTCCGCAACGGGAGAGGCCACAACAGTGAGAGGCCCGCATACCGCAAAAAAATAAAACAACAACAACAAAAAAAACACAGGCCCATAATTCAAGAATCTATGAATCTGTCCTGAAGAAATAACAAATTATTTTCACAAAAGTACATGTGCCTGGATGTCCAGTACACCATTTAAAAACAAACTAGCCATCTGGTAGTTTTTTTTTTTAATAAATTTATTTGTTTATTCATTTATTTAATTTTGGCTGCATTGGGCCTTTGTTGCTTTGTGCAGGTTTTCTCTAGTTGCTGAGAGCGGGGGCTACTCTTTGTTGTGGTGCACAGGCTTCTCATTGCGGTGGCTTCTCTTGTGGAGCACGGGCTCTAGATGGGCTTCAGTACTTGTGCCTTGTGGGATCTAGAGCACAGGCTCAGTATTTGGGGTGCACAAGCTTAGTTGCTCTGTGGCAGGTAGCATCTTCCTGGACCAGGGCTCGAACTCGTGTCCCCTGCATTGCCAGGCAGATTCCTAACCACTGTGCCACCAGGGAAGCCCCCATCAGGTAGTTTTAAAATGACCACTATTATTAGTAACTTTCTCCCCCTCATTCTGGTCCTGCTACAATTCATACTACATAGGAACAGAATGACTTTTAAAACACATAAATCAGATAATCTCCGTGTCAGCGATTTTGAATTTTCCATTGAATTGGCATAAAATCAAGTCTTATGACATTGTTTATGAAGCTCTGCAAGTGTGAGCTCTTAACTAACTCTCTCGTACTTTCTCTTACCACTCCAATCACTTCTACTGTGGAAAAAATGTTTTTCCCAATTCAAACTCTTTGAACTTTCTTTTTTCCCCTCCCCCCCTTTCCTTGCTGACTGGCTTCTGTCATTTTATATGTCTGAACTCAAACATCAACTTTCTGGAAGAGCCCTTCGCTAACTATTCATTCCAAAGTAATTACTTCACCTCCTGTTACACTGTATAAGATAAATATGCTTATTTCTAAGCACTTATCCATCCTGAATTTATTTTTCTATTTGTTTAATTGCTTAATATTTATTTCAGCCCCCAGAATATGATGTGATGATGAAACAGAACATGTCTGTGTTTGCACCCTTGTCTCCAATGCCTATATGACGTCAGGATTATGGTATGGAGCTCAGTAAATAATAGTGGAAAGAATAATATAGATTATTGTTTATAAAAATGAAATCCCAAAACAGTTCATAAGGCATTATGTACATTTACAGATACTTGTATTTGAAGATATCATGATCAAGTTAAAAAAGTCTAACTCAATAGACAATATTAATTCAAGCAACAAATTTTATTGATTACCTACTATAGTACTGGTACTATTAATTTAATTATAAGCACTGTGGATTACGAAAAGAAAAAAATAAGCACGCTCAAACAAAATTAATTTATGTGACAAAAGTAAATAATAGTTACACATAAATATATTTCTATTCTTCATGTGTATGTCCACTATAAAATAAACAAGCAGAATGACATATTCCAAATTATTAAATGATTATACTTAGAGAAGCAAGTAGGTCTACAGTGAGAGGTAAATGTGAACTTCAGATTTCATTGCATATATTGATATACTGCCTGGGTCATTTTTCAGTGAAATTACAACCATGAGTTAGTTGTGTAGAAAAGAGGAAAAAGAGAGAAAGAAATGCTGAATTGGGGACTGTCTTACTATTGCAGTGAAAGTAGCTAAGAATCTAACATGATAGCCTGTTGAGTCCTACTGTGAATCAACGCTCTATGCTCTAGCTCCTTGGAATTGCAATACCCTAATTTTTTTCATTTTATTTTCCTTTGAATTAGCAATATTCTCTTCCTTCCCTTGTCAATGTTCTTCTTGGTGTATTATTTAAAATACAAAGTATTTATGTTTAATTTAATTTTGAAATATTAATAAAATGTGGATTGAAAAAACACTATTCAAAGACATCGATTTCAAAGCAGTTTTTTAAAAGGTCTAACTACTATGAGCATACTCAGTTAAGTATTTACAGAAAATCATTTTATATAAAAGAAATATAAGATCTTTAAAAGAAAAAAGTCAGAAAAATTGACTGCAAAGCCACTTTCATAAATAAAGTTATAGTTAAGTGAGAACTTCCTAGTTCTGTAGATAACATCATAGCAGAATAATCTGCCTGAGTTTTTATTCCTAAATTCATATAAGATTAAAAATCTTACACACATTATAGGGAGGAATTTGACTTCTAAAGTCAATTCAGGGTGAGTTTTCAAAAGGTATATGACAATCCATTATGCAAATTAATTAATCATTATCTCTTAGTGGGGAAAAAACTGTTTGGGGGGAAGCTTCTTTAAACTGCACTCATTTGTACTTTTCTTTACATAGAATGTTATTTAATGATGTTTAGTCAATCTGTTCCTGTAAAGATTATTGTATCTCTTAATATCTATGGGTATAATCTGGATCTTTGGGTTAAAATGCCCTAACAATGGAACCACCCCCTTAAAAATTTAAAATAAGATTTAGCAAAATACCTGCTAAAATATAAAAAGGTTATTTTATTTACAAGATGTCAAAATAAATCATAATAGCATTAACAAATTAAGTCGTTGGGACCACCAGGAGCAGTAGATATAGGAGTAGTACTATTAAGCCTTTGGTTTAAATTTTTTTTTTTTTAAGAAAGCTTTAAAAGAGGAAAGTGGGCAGCCTCATTCAGACCTTTCATTTTGAATGATGCAAGGAGGGGTGGTAAAACACTTACAAAAACCTAAACTACACTAGAGTTAAGAAAAGAGTTAGGTAGGGAGCACACAGAAGGTTTATAGTAAACATGAAACACCATTTATAAAAAGGCATGCACAGAAAACATACATTTATTTGAAGGCACTTTGCATCTCTAGTATCACTCTCATATATTTCAGGTGCAGCAAGCAGCATTCCAATGTGCAGTCATGTGCCACAAGTACAGGTTAAAAGAAACTTCAATGTGGGTAAAACAGCCAATAAACACAGTAAAATTTATAGAAGTCAATATGATGCAAAAGAAAAGGCATAGGGCCTGTGGTTTAGATACTAGCTCTGCAATTTTAAATAAAATAGATCTGTCACAGACCTGCAGGGTGGCAGTGCAGGTACAATATGCAGCTTGGCAAGATCTGGATGTATAAAAATTA
The DNA here is from genome assembly GCF_964341445.2 of Mesoplodon mirus. Lineage (NCBI taxonomy): Eukaryota > Metazoa > Chordata > Mammalia > Artiodactyla > Ziphiidae > Mesoplodon > Mesoplodon mirus. The sequence goes on from NC_138978.1 coordinate 188,909,171, forward strand.
CATAGAGAATATCCCTGAGATTTCAGGTCCCCAAATTTGATTTTGTCAGTACATTTCGAATTTAGCAAATATCTAGAAGAAGTTAAAGAAATCATTCTTTACAATGATGGATTGTATAATTTAAAGGAATCTATGAAGTGAATAATTAATCAGCAACTTGTTCAAGAAATAGATATTTGAAGCAAATGGATGAATAGATAGATGATAAAGCGACAGACAGATAGATGGATAGAATTAAAGGTATGTCATCGATGCTCTGAAAATGCTTTTAGATGACTGTCATATGGAATCAACAGTTTAGTAACCAGCATATCCAGATTAACTTCTTCAGTATCTTTATTTTTTTACTTCAATCATGGGAAAAACATGGAAAAATCATTTCCCTTTTCTAGCCTAATGTTGGCTTCTGGTAACATCTTAGCTTTACAGGTATGAATTCACTGAACCGATTATATCAAAATGTTTTCCCTCATATTCAATATGAAAGGAAGAATTCTTGCCAACCTGGAGAATTTCCAAGTTCTCTGGCCTCTTTCACATGGATTAGTTCTACAGATAACTCAGCCTTTGGAAATATATGGGAGCAATTTGCTATAACCTTCCTTTTACTGTCACATCATGCTTTTTCTTACCTAACTTGGAAATATTCTATGAGCATGAAATAAGATATTACTTGTGAAAAAGTTTTAATAATCTAAGTCTACCCTGTAAATATAAGGCATATGCAAACACTGTGAAAGTAGGAATTTTCTCAACAAAACAATAATCTTGCATATGTGTTACAGAAGCATTTAAATATTGGGAGGACCACCTCCTAAATATGCTGTCATACCCAGGAAGAACATTAATACATCCAGTCTCTGCTAAGTGTGATGATTAATGACCAGAGTCATATAGACCATTTTGATTCTATAAATCAATCCATACTGATTCCTGTGCTTTATATTTCTAAAATGCTTTGGAGTTTAGAAAATACATTCTTAGATATTATTTTATCTGAATTACACCAAAATATTATGGATTTACGGATTAGATAAGTTAATATTAATAAAACTACTGCCAATAATAACTATTATACTATTCTTGCTATAATCCTCAATTTAACTTAATTTTACAGATAAAAACAAATTAATAAAATATAACTCATTTAGCCAATATTATCAAATTAATAAACAGACATAAATTTATTATTCAAAAAATGTATTTTTATCACATAATACAGCTTTATTTTAACTACACATGAAAAAATCTCAAAATACATAGTTTAAATAATACAAATAATGTAGCAATATTTTAGTTGGCATTTATTATTTGACATATGCATATAAGGTTATCACATCTTCTATTTTGATTCTATCAATATGTAAATCTCATCAATAAATATCACAAGTCAAAATATATGCAACATGGATGGACCTGGAGATTAACGTACTAAGTGAAGAATGTAAAACAGAGAAAGACAAGTATCATGTGATATTGCTTATATGAGGAATCTAAAAAAAAAATTGATACAAATGAACTTATTTACAAAACAAAAACAGACTCACAGACTTAGAGAATCAACTTATGGTTACCAAGGGGAAAGATCAGGGGAAGGGATAGTTAGGGAGTTGGAGACTGACATATACACACTGCTGTATTTAAACTGGATAACCAACAAGGACCTACTGTATAGCACAGGGAACTCTATTCAGTATTATGTAACAACTTAAATGGGAAAATAATTTGAAAAAGAATAGATACATGTATATGTATAACAGAATCACTTTGCTGTACTCCTGAAAGTAACACAACATTTTAATCAGCTATGCTCCAATGTAAAATAAAAATTAAAAAAATATATATATATGCACTGAAATAAATGAGAAAAAAATCTTGTGACTTTACCAGTCATTAAATTTTCAAAGACAGTGCTTCAAGCATTTTTTTTAATTCTTGAAAGAAACATTAAATGCAAACAAATTATACAAAGTGCTATGTTCTGGTTGTAGGTATATGTATATGTATGTGTTTGTGTGTGCCTCCTTTTGAGAGCTTCTCTCTAAGACTATAACAAATAAATAAGGCATAAAATAAAAAATTAAAATTTAAACATTTACTGAAATAGTTTTATCTCTAAGAAAACTTGCTGCTGTTTAAATGTATATTGAATATACACCCCTAAGTAAATCGGTGCTATGTGAATTTGCTTTAGTGTTTCATTGGGATGTTTAATTTGACTTTAATAAAAATTGGAGTTAGATTACATTTTGAGGAATATCTAATATGTTTGACTATGCTAATGTTCAGTAGAAACAAGATACAGTAGAATCATAGTTAACTTAATTTTGAAAAAGTCATCAATAAGCATTTAACTCAAACTAATAAAAATGAGAAAACTGATTAAAGTAATATTTCAGAGAGTTCGTGGAAGATTCTAAATGATGACCTCTATTACCTGCCAATATATAAATTATTCTCAATTCAAAATGTGTAATCTCATATATTTCCAAATAAGGGAGCAGTCATAATTGTTTGGTACACTATAATGTGTTGTGCTCCTAAGTTAGTGTTTTTTTCTATCCAAATTCTTTTAATTTTTTTTCATTCATATTGTAGTGATGTACTGAAATAGTTGTTTACAGTGATATGGTACTGTCTTTTAAAGAGTGATTTTCCCCGTGTTTCTTATTGCTCTGAAACAAAGAAATTAATCAAGGCTTTTGCAGTGAACTATTTCTGTTTTATGTAAAAATAGATTTAAAAATATTAACCTTCAAGGTTGGATCAGTTTTCTTTTGCCTTATTTTTTTTTATCTAATGATTATGCAGTTCCAGGACAGATACAAAATAATTCACATATATTTTTAATTATTTTAGCACACTGATATTAAAATAAACTTTATCTACATTATGGAAAAATTCAAATAATTGTAATGTAAACTCAGGTATATTTTTAAAGAAATTGTGTACATTTAAAAGATACATTATAATATACATCATAAGACAGATATAAAACCATTAAATATTATGTTTATCCAATTATTATGACATTGTCTATGAGCAATGAGATTATATTTATTATTATATTTTACAGTATTTGTATACTATTCTTTTCTAGATTTTCCAAAATGGTTAAGTTTCTTTTATGCTTTAAAAGATAATTGATTTTCTTTTTTATGTTATGCAAAATTCGTAACCAAAGAGTAATTGTCTTACGTTGCTCTTGGTATTTAAACAATGTATTGGTCTTATTTATTTCTCATTTTGACTGTAGGGAATTGAAGATATAACATATGTTTTAGAATGTCCTACTGCACTGAAAAAGCACCAAAATCTAACCTTCCTCTTGCCTAAAGGCAAAAATATTTCCTATTCTTCCTGATAAAACTATATTATTCAAAGTGGAGGAGAGGGTTTCCCTGGTGGCGCAGTGGTTGAGAGTCCGCCTGCCAATACAGCGGACACGGGTTCGTGCCCCGGTCCGGGCAGATCCCACATGCTGCAGAGTTGCTGGGCCCGTGCGCCATGGCTGTTGGGCCTGCGTGTCCGAGGCCTGCGCTCCGCAACGGGAGAGGCCACAAGAGTGAGAGGCCCGCGTACAGCCAAAACAAAAAACAAGAAAAAAAACAGAACGTTTTCATTACGTTTCAGTAGAGCATCACATGCAGAATGATGGCCAAGAAGGTTTTTTTCACTTAACTTATGTGGAACCCAAACATCACAGCGATGAACATAACCAAGCTGGTGCAAATGATTTTCAATGCTTGCTTTGGATATTTTGAGTATGTCAGCTATCTCCCGCGTGGTATAATGTTGATTGTTCTCAATTATTGTTTCGATTTGATAGCTGTCAACTTCAGCTGGTCTACCCGACTGTGGAGCATTGTCCAGTGAGAAATCTCCAGCATGAAACTTCGCAAACCACTTTTGACACGTTCAATCAATCATAGCACCTTCTCTGTACATGGCACGCATCTTCTTGTGTGTTTCAGTTGCGTTTTTATCTTTCTTGAAATAATAAAGCATAATATGCCCAAAATGTTGCTTTTTTTCTTCCATCTTCAGTATTAAAATGGCTACACAAAAATTCACCAATTTTGATGTCTTTTTTTAGATGCACGCTGATATGACAGCTGTCACATACAATCTAACAAAATAGTTTGGAATGAAGTTAAAGAAAACACTGTGCTACTACAGCCATCTTATGGAAAAAAACCAAACGAAACTTTTGGTCCTCGCAATGTTTTAGAATCAGCTAAAAGTTTAACATTACTTATGTGTCTTTGTGGTATTATAAATTGCTACCAGCTACCACCATGGAGCTTAGGTTTATACACCCCTAAAGTTCTTTCATTAGGGTCACGTGTAAGGTGTTGTACAGCACAAGAAAATGCCTCTCCTTAATATTTTCATTACATTTATTTAAAATTTAAAAAAGCAATTTATTTCCAATTCTTCCTTAAATTTCTCAGTGAGAATATTTTTTAGCTTAGGAATTACAAACACATTCGGTCTACGGCCATTTATAGACCTGATAACTTGATTAGAGTTATTAAAATGTATGAAACAACTGGATCATGCCTTTTAAAAAAATCTTAACATTTAAATGTGTGGAACACAGAATGTTTAATCTTTGGTTTCCTAAAATAAAAACAAAATCCTCTAGCTGTAATCTTCTCCCCCAGACACAAACTGCTCACAGAAAGACGTTCTGAAAGATTGAGATGTCTCTCTTTCTTTACCCCTACACCTTTTTTTTTTTTTTTTTTTGCGGTATTCGGGCCTCTCACTGTTGTGGCCTCTCCCGTTGCGGAGCACAGGCTCCGGACGCGCAGGCTCAGCGCCCATGGCTCACGGGCCTAGCTGTTCCGCGGCATGTGGGATCTTCCCGGACCGGGACACGAACCCGCATCCCCTGCATCGGCAGGCGGACTCTCAACCACTGCGCCACCAGGGAAGCCCCCCTACAACTTTTTTTGATCCTCCTAGGACCACTTATAAAATTATGTAGGTCAATGATTTAATTTTTGTAATAGTTAAGCTCATTATAATTAAATAAGTATCAAGTAACGTCAGAATAATAGACACAAAGTTCCAGTCTAATTAATTATATTTTCCTTAAATTTACATACATATTTACTAAATACATAATTATACATGATATATCTTTTGATGAATTTATAATGAAGTAATTATAGTTCAGACATACAAAAATGGAGTTGGGTGGCCACTGAAGACCTGATCTCGGTCACGTACCTGCACCACTGAGAAGAACTTGAACTTTCTATGAACTATACATAACCCAAGGACACCAGCCATTTTTAAAACATCTGCTATCTGCAACCTTGTGTCTCAAGGTTGTTACCTTCGTAACTGTTCAACCATTTCAGACCCCAATCAATCCTTACTTAACAAGCACCCTTCTTGCCAGCTCCAATTATAATCCCTAATACAACAATTCATGGAACTAACTGTAACCTTGTGGTTTCCGCCTTTATAAAAGCCTCCCCATTTTATAGTCGGGCGGAACACAATTCGAGTGCTTCTTGAATTTGTCTCCTGGGGCTGTAATCCGAACAAACCTCAAATAAATGCCTCTTTATTTTAATCAGGTCTTGTTTCTCAACGTTTGGTTAACAAAAGTGATGAACCCTCTCTTTAAAAAATTCTAAAAAAATGTCATGAGAAACAGTAGAGGTTTATAATTACTTAAAGTGGTAAAGAAAAAAAAATGTCCTGTTCCTTCTGACAAATCTTCCCTTGTGGCACTCAGTTCCTGTGAGTGCTCATGGCTCCGCTTGGCTGCCAGTCACCTGAATACCCTCATTACAAAACTCTCACTGCCCCGTCTGTCTGTTATTCATTTGACTCTGTAAAGTAATCACCACAAAACTCTGTACAGTGACCACTCTTTTGTCATCTGTGTGGAAAACCAGGCAGTGCCCAGAGCAAATTATGGAAAAAGAATTTATCACCCTTTTGTTTTCCCACATTTAGATCTTGATTAACTCTTCCCGAAATTGAATTTCTTTAAAGTGCCTTTGTATTTTACATACTGATTGAAAATGGGGCCAACTTGCTCTTTATGTCACTGATTAATTTGGGGTCAATGTTAAGATATACATAAGGAAACTGGCATTAAGATGCAACAAGGACAATAAATTTTTATTTTTCTCAATGCATTCAATAAACATTTCCTGATTACCTGAAACATGTCATGTACTATGTAAGATCACTGTGATCATCAGTGAATTCATATGACTTGGTGATCGAGGAAAAAGGAAAAGAGAGATATGAGAATATGACTCTGATGTTTGAAATGTACTGACAAACAATGTTGGTGCTGTTGAGGAAAACAGCTTGCTTGAGACAGGAAGAAAGAAGCTATATTCAGTTTTGAGGATTACTTTGAAATAGAAGAAGGACACCTATGGAAATGAACCTTAAGTAAATAATCAGTGGTGGTTATATGTGTTTGTGACTCATCACAGTAACTTTATGCAATTATTAACATTTATCTTCTATATTCCAGACACCATTCACATCTCTTTACCTTTATTAACTATTTTAATGTTCACACAATCCTATAGGACAGATATCATTGTTATCTCAAGTTTCCAGTTGAAAAAATTGAGACAAAAATTTTGCCAGTTCCTTAAAATCACACAGCTAATAGGTGTTGGGCTGGGATTTGAACTTAGAAAGTCCAGCTCCAGTCCCCATGATCTTACCTAAACCTATATGTAAACCTTTTCATTTTATTTTTTTAATCGAGGAGAACAAGTTGTTTTCAGAATTCTATTCTGCATAGTCTATTTTTCCTGTACCAAACTGCTAGAGAAATTATTTTTTAACTTTTTTAGTATTTGACTTCTTTCTAAAAATATATTCCAAAACTAATAGTTATATGGTAGAAAAATATCTGGATTACAAAATATTTTGAAATATAGGCTTTATACATTTTATCTGAATTTTAAAGGAAAGAGACCCAGATTGTTTACTTATAATGAGTGTTTTCTGAGAAATTTCTGATTTCTGGTGAAATACCCATCTAACTGTTGGGCTTCTCATTGCACCAATAATTCACACAAATCATGGCAACTAAGCTATAGATGAGATAGAATAAAAATCTACCAAGAATAAAGATCTACCAAACTCAGTCTGAACTTGGTAGATCTTTTTAAAAATACCCCAAAGTGAGAGATAAAGTTATTGAAGCTACTTAGGTATTGAAGTTACTTAGTTGTAGTGTATAACTAGTGGATGGTGTCTCCAGATCTTTCTGAAGTCCACTTTTCCTGTGGCTGTCTCCACATTTGCAGATGTACACGCTATAGTAATAGCTCTTGGAAGCCTAGGTAGCACAATGTAAGTTAGCCTTGAGTTAGGCCCACCAGGTGCAAGGACCAGGCTCTGGATGCTGGGCCAATTAGGGTTCTCTGCTTGGAATTTGTACTCTAGAATGTGAGAGTTTACCCTCAGATTAGATGGTCTCTTGAATGGAAGTGATATAAATTTGTAAGATGTTCATGATCACTTTTCAGCATGTGTTTTGGATTAGAGGGATCAATTTAGAGCAAGCAAGAAAAAAAAAACAGATACAGAAAGAAGTGTAGGTAAGAAATAGAGAATAAGTAATTCTTAAAAAAATTTTTTCTATCACTATTATAGTGTCCACTATAGCCTCACCATATCCTTGACTTACATTATGTTTAAACATCTATATACTTGTAATAAATTCTTTTCTTTCTTGATTAATTTAGAATTGGTTTCTGTTACTTCAAATTAAGATGCCAAACTCTTACTTCAATACTGTTAGGAAGCAACAAGCTGTTCAAGATTGAATATACCAGAAATAAAACTTGAAATGTGTATTTCAAGAAAGGTTAAACTTCTACATCTTGGGGGAAGTAATAAGCAAAGCAAGACTACAAAGATTAGTGTTCATGCAAAGCATTTATAGAAATTGAAATTCTGAAAGAGCTAGAGTTTTGAAATTAGAAAACATTGAATTATTAAAATTACATTCCTCTTCTGTGAGTTGAAAATCCCCTGAAATTGCATCCATACTCTGTAACAGACAAGGGGATGAGTGATGGAGCCCATTAAGGAGGTCATATTCTACCAAATACTAGGCAGAGTCTAAAGAAGTATAAAGCCAAGAATTGGAGAGGTGTATTTTGTATGGTGCTTTGGATACGCCATTGAGATGTTATAAGACTAACACATTTTTGAAGCTGATAAGTAAAGGAGATTGATAGAAAATATCTGAAATTTTGATCGTTACCTGATAACATCTGAAACCATGACATAATAGAGGTTATCTATGGCATCAAATTTCCAAATGGATTAGTGTCTGTGATTGATTCCACAGTGGTATTTATTTGTTTATTTATTTATTTATTTTTTATTTTAAAAATTATTTTATTTATTTATTTGGCTGCATTGGGTCTTTGTTTCTGTGCACGGGATTTCTCTAGTTGCGGCGAGCGGGGGCTGCTCTTTGTTGCGGTGCGTGGGCTTCTCATCGCTGTGGCCTCTCGTTGCAGAGCACGGGCTCTAGGTGTATGGGCTTCCGTAGTTGTAGCACGCAGGCTCAGTAGTTGTGGCTCGCAGGCTTTAGAGTGCAGGCTCAGTAGTTGTGGCGCACGGGCTTAGTTGCTGTGCGGCACGTGGGATCTTCCCGGACCAGGGCTCGAACCCGTGTGCCCTGCACTGGCAGGTGGACTCTCAACCACTACGCCACCAGGGAAGCCCCCACAGTGGTATTTAAATTGAAGTTTGGTGAATAGGGTAAAATTTTCCACCTTGTGTTGAGAGAAATACTATTGCAAAAGTCATATCAAAAGTTGCAATTTAAAATAAAAAAGCAAATCTGAATGGATATATGTGTATATATTATGTACGTATTATGTATGTATGGGCATATATTGCTTTGAATATGTATGCATGTGTATATATTGCTTTGAACAGCAGCAACTTGCAGCAGTGTTCCAAAGGTTCCAAACTTCGAAGGAACTACTAAAGAAGGGATACTATTCAGCTGCAAATAGAAGGTACTTGTGAGCAGAACTCTGATACTTAGTGAAACAAAAATGATAATAAGTAGTCAATTTTCTTGGTCTGATAAGAAGCCCAATTTAATTAGTTCAAGACCTGCCTGGGTGGGATTGAGAAAAGGGGTGGTGACTGGATGATGATCTGCTTGTTCCCATGACTAGCATAATTTTGCGTTAATACCTTCTCACTTAGAGAGGTCTGGAAGATCTCCATATGAAGTGTTATGGCACAGCTCCCAAACTAACCTTACATTTCCTGAGTAATTGGTGAAATTCCAATACCCATACTCTGAACGCCACAGGAATGACCATAATTAAGCAAATGGAAAGGAACATTCTCCAAAGAAGAGATGAGCCATACACATTTGCATCCAGTTTGAGATTTGAGTTTGGACTTAGACACTTAAATGAAAAAGATTTGTGGCAAGTGAAAGCTATAGGTCACTTTCCCTTAGCTGAGACTTTAATTTCTGAGGCAGTTACTGTGAGTCAAAGAAAGCAATTCTTTCTTTAGTCACTTGAGAATTTCTGAAGATTTTCCGTAACTCCAGGGGACCTGTGAAGAACAATGTTCCCGACACTGAACATTTTAAAGCTGGAGTGAAAGATACCAAAAGAGGAGCTATTAACAAGAATGGGAGGGTGAGGGAATTGGCCCCATATACAGAGCTACGTGTTTAACTCTTGGGATGCCAGAAAGAACATTGTTCATGTACGTTATTGTTTATGCTGGTGTGGAAAACACTATCTATGAGGGACAAATGTGGGGAATATAATCAAATTTACAAAGAAATATGTTTCTTAAACCTATTTCCCTACACCCAGTTTAGGAAATAATTTATGCATCATCACATTTGCTAAGGCTGCAAAAATTTTACTAGGAAAAAAAGAAAGCAAGATGGGAAAAAGGTGAACTTAAGCAGGAAAAAAAGAAACTACTTATTGCATCTATATCTGTACTGTCATTGATTGGTGAATTTTTATCTTAAAGGCATAATTATGCTTTTGCTAGAACAATGTATACTAGGCATTTTAGATAAGAAAGAAAAAGTCTAGGGATAGTTTACATGTAAGAGACAAAGGATATAAAATAAATCTATCAGAGAAATAAGATGATAGGATCTTCAGTCCATTCTGCTTCTGCATGCCACTGAGATGAGTTTTGGGGTTGAAAGCCAAGAGCTTGGGGCAGAAAAGAATTAAGAGAGTGAAACCCAACATAGTGTAAGAGAGGGCCTATGGTAATACAGCTACAAGGATGTGTCACAGGGTCCTGGTTTACATGAATATTTAGTACAAGACTCACCCCAAAAGGCTAGAACACTTGAGAATATTGATTCTATTAATATAAATAATAAAAGCAGATTTAGAATAGTTGGTGGCACCGCAGTATCCACACGAGCTCTGCTTCCTTCTCAAATTGTACAGAACATGATGAAACACAAACAGAGGCTGCTGTTTGAAAGTAATTAGACCAACTGATCTTGGCTTTGGATTTAGTGTGGGGCTCTATTATCTGTGAGTAATGAAACATATCCTGCACTGATTGCCAAAATGGCCATGTGATGCTGAAAGCACTTCATGGTCTATCAAATGTACCAAAATGTCATGTTCTGATATTCTTTGATAACATTGAGAAGACTCTAAGTAATCAAATAAATGATCAGTTAAGGAGAAAATGTATACATTTCTAATATCAAATTCATTTATGCATTTTCCCGCCAAAAATTAGTAATAAAAAGTAAGCTTCATTTTACATGGTAATTAACCTGATTTTAAATTCATGAGGACATAGATTTTTTCCATTTATGTACATTATATAATTAGAGTTTACAGTTCTACAAACATATTTGAGAGTATATAAAGATTATTTAATAAGTATGTGAGTAATCAGAAATAAAAAAACTAATATGAAAATCATATGGAAAAATGATGTAAAGAAATATATAAGTTGAAAAATAAGACTAAAATGAAATTTGGAGAAAACAGTTAAATATATAAAATGTGAAATGAATCTCAAGAGTAAAAATTAAAACATGTCCAATAGAAATTTTGAGAAAAGGAAGTAATTTCCATTGGGAAAGGGATTTGAAAAGAGACTTACTGAAAAGAAGGGGGAAAAAACCCCAACTATATCTTTTCAAAACACTTGAACTGTTCTTCAATAATTTTAATTAATTCAAGGTTATACTTTTTTTTTTCTTTTGTGGAAACATATTGTCTCTTTCAGTTAGTCTAAATATCTAGCTTGATCTATTCACATGGATGTTTTGGTGATTTTTCTCAGGAAGTAGCAACAGATTTTATAAAGAAATACAAGATAAGAATTGAGGAAGAATAGTACTATTTTTTCATATATTTTTGCACATTATTTCTTAAATTGTAATTATGATATTGATTAAATCCATTTTAAATTATGACCAGTTATATACAACCATGCATTTTAGTTTTTCTAATAATGATGGTGGTGGTTATTTTTTCAGAAGAAAGAAACTGTATCTTAAAGTGTCTTCAAATTTATTTTGTAATGAGGAGGTATAAATTAGCTATATAGTCAAATTCATTAAAATAAAAAGTAATAGTATACAATGTTTTGGGGCTTAGAAAATATACTTGTTGTTTTAATAAAGAATAATAATAAATGTTGATTTAGTAATATATTTTTGGATTTTCTGCAAAATTAAAAAGCTCTATTGGTGCAAAATTGGTTTTTAAAACTACTATTTTATTACAAATAATGGGATCAAATTTTTGAAAACAACTCTACCTAAAATCACTACTATTCCAAAAAATTTCAACATAAAATATGAGTGTTTAAACAGTTTTTAGAGTCTGTGTTCTCCTGAATATTGGTAATCTAACTCATAAAAATGAATGCGTGATATGATGATATTCAGATTCCAATATTCTGAATATTTCATAGAATTATTCATGAAATTACCACACTTATATGAACAGAATGTGATACAACTAATTTTATAATCTAACTAAAATGTGATTGATGAAATGGTAATATGATGTGAAATTAGCATTTTTCATATTAATAAAACTATAGTCTTGTGATTATCCAATCTCCATACTTAATAACTTATTAGGTTTTTGAAGACTTTGAATTTTGAATCCAGATTGGAGTTTATAGGTCATCTGGTAATACAGCACACATAGAGTAGACTTTTTTGAAAAAAATCATATAAAATTTTAAAACATAAAAGATATACTTACTAAAATTTAAACTTCAGTGAACAAATCACTACACCTAAGACAAGCTTCAGGAGACATGACAACTAAATGTAATGTGATATCCTGAATAGAATCCTAGAACAGAAGTAACATTAGGTAAAAACTAAGAAAATGTAAGTAAAATATGAATTTTTGTTAGTAATAATTTATCAATATTGGTTAATTTGTAAAACATGAACCATACCATTTTATGATGTTAATAATAAGGTAATATATGGAAACTCTGTAGTATTCTTGAAACTTTTCTGTAAACTGAATACTATTCGAAAAAAGATTTATTTAAAAATGTCATCTAAAAAAATTAAAATGTAAGGGACGGGTTAAATAGAAGAGTTACATAGTAGAGACCTAACTGAAAAGATAATTAGTTGAAGTATAACTAGTAATTAATAATAGATCTGAAGACAGATTTAGAGGATTTGCCACACAGAGAAGTGGAAAAATAAAATATTGAGGGATATATTATGGCATTATTATTTGAATTAATATATATATATATATAATTTTTTTTTTTTTTTTTTTTTTTTTTTTGCGATACGCGGGCCTCTCACTGTTGTGGCCTCTCCCGTTGCGGAGCACAGGCTCCGGACGCGCAGGCTCAGCGGCCATGGCTCACGGGCCCAGCCGCTCCGTGGCACGTGGGATCTTCCCTGATCGGGGCACGAACCCGTGTCCCCTGCATCAGCAGGCGGACTCTCAACCACTGTGCCACCAGGTAAGCCCTGAATTAATATAATTTTTAAGTAAATTTCATTCTTTCAGCAAATATTAACACTTTCTAGATGCTTTTAAGAAGGCATATAGGGTATAAATTTGAAAAATAATTTGTGTCTTCTACAAACTCACTGTGAAAATTTTTGAAACTGAAATAGAAATACTCAACATGTTTCATAAAGTATTTAGTAAATAATTTGTGTGATAGATTTGAACTAAAGCACTTAAAAAACGTATTTGAAAATTTTCTATTTGATCTAATGACCTTACTACATATAAGTGCCAGATCTTATTGCAGAGATTGCTCATTTTTTAAAAGATATATTGCCTTTGTCTCATAATTTATTTTAGAAAATGATCCTAATGGCTTGATTAACTTAATACAGTTCATTTTCAGACATGAATAATTTATAGCTCTTTCAATGACTATATAGAGTTCATTAAATTCTATTGATCCTGTGGTATAATTGTATATGGAATGATTAATACATGAAGTTCAATTATCAGTTATTAAACAAAGACCACTGTCATACATGTATTTTATAATAAAGAGACTACTCCAGTACATAATGTGGGTTTAAGTGATGAGAATAACCAGGTAGTTGAGAGCAAACTACTATTAGAAACTCTCCAGGACTAGAAAGTTAGTAATTAATGAATGATGGTTTCCAACTATGTTCTTATTTCTGTTTTGTTGCTGCCTCTTGACAAGCTGATCCTACTTTCTGCTAATTAATTTGAAAGGATGCTTTATTTGGAATTAGTTTCATAAAGCATTGGAAGAAAAAGAAACAGAGCCCTGGTGATTATTTATCAAACTAGAAACAATTAACATGTCATGAAGAACACCTAACATATGATGCTACCTAATGAGAAATCTACTATTTTCATATCTGTTTCAGTTGTATGAATGTGTGCTTGCAAAGTAGAGAAAAATGAGGAATTTGAAGAGAAAGCATTTCCCATTATAAAAAGAAAGGTTGTTTATTATCGTGAGGAAAATTTGAACAAATAAGGCATTGCTAATAAATTTTCTCGTATTCTATAACAATATCTTTGTGCTGCTTTTTCTATATTTCCATGTTCTAACTCTAGATTGCTTGATGTAAAGCTGGAAAGTCATATTTATATTTTTATTTTTATAACATAAGAAAAATTGCCTTTCATGAAGCAAGAGATCAATATCACTTTGAAAGAAAGAAGAAATTAACAAAGGAAGAATGAATAAATAATGACATGAATGATGTATTTTGGCTTAAATGAATAAATTGTAATAGGTTTAGATATATGAAATTATTTATCCCACAAAGCAGTGTTCTTTCAAAATAGAAAAACCAAGACTTCAAAACACATAACAACATCAAAAACTGTTAACATTTATTGAATGCTTACTATGTCCCAGTTACTCTTTTAAAGGCCATGCCAAATCAGATTTAATTTTGGATATGAATCTATAGTTAAAATTCTAATTTTAGACTTGTGCTATTATTAAAATTTGTAGATTCTACATACACACATCTAGGTTTGTGTATACCTATTTCACTTTCTTGGAGAATTTAGTTACTCTACCAATGATATGTCACTATCTCTACACCATCTCTATTCCTTAATTATTTTAGTGGATATTGTGAAGATATTAAAACAGAAAGAATAGCTACCATCTACCAGGTATGCTTACAAAATAAATATTTACTTTAAGCTGAAAGATTTGTGAATTGAAAATGTTTTGCTTTAGATATTAAGATACCAGTAATTAACTTTCTCTCTTTTTCTCTTTCTTTCTCTTCCTTCCTTCCTTCTTTCTATCTTTCCTTCTGTGTCCCCTTCCTTCCTTCTTGCTTTCTTCCACCTTCCTTTTTTTTTTTATAAAGTCAATACTTAAGTGAAACCAAGATATACATTTCAGAGTTTTCTATTCAAAAGACTTTCTAAATAGTCTTGCATCTGTTGGAACAGTGTATGCTTGGCCTGAAATTATTTGGAACAATTTATTTTATTTTGTGGACATTTCTTCCTGTTTAAGCTGAACATTCTGGTCTTTGCTCAACACGTTACTCCTCCAATACCTTCTTTGCCAAAGTGATAGAACTGATTAATTCTCTATTGTAGAACATGTGTGTTAAAGTTGTCATGATTATTTAACCTTGGCTCAGCTCATAAAAGGTAAAGCTAATTTTAGTCTGTTTTTTGAGAATTTTCTTTATGGAATATTATTTCACCTCTTCTCCATCCACATTGAAAAAGAAAGCATATGTTGTACCAGTGTTAGCTGTTCGGAAGGTAAATATACAGTGCTGTAAAACTACAATGAGAAAGTAATGAGTTTTTACTGGACAGAATGATCTTTCAGAAAAATACTATATTTTCTGTTATTCCCAATTTTTCTTCCCAGGTAAGATAAAATAGTTTAACTAATGAAAAATAAGCAGTCCCCTGCATCTGATAAAATAGCTTAGGGGAATAATACTGAAGGAGATGGAGGTTGCCTGCTGTGTGTGGGTGTGTGGTGTGTGTGTGTGTGTGTGTGTGTGTGTGTGTGTGTGTGATGGACAGGAGCTGGGAGAAACACTGTAAAGAGTGCTGATTGCAGTGCACTGTATGGAGAGCTGCCATGCAATTTTGCTGGACTGGGTGATGTTCTGAGACCCAATTTTAAGTCCCACTGCATGTCTCATGTAATAATAAGAGGGAAAATAGATGCCTAGAAAGAATAAATTCTGAGTCCAGGAGGAGTCATTATTCACAAGCTGCATTCATCCTGATGAAGGCTGCATAGAGTGAGGCCATTCTATCCTGAAAGAGGGAATGGGTTTTGTTTCTACTTGTAAGTATCTGGCATGAATAAATGCTTTATATAATTGAATAGAAGAGGTAGAATTGAAATTGGCTGGCGCTAACTGTTTAAGTTAATCCAGAAACCACTTACAACTTCTATGTATGTATGTGTGTATATATTCATGTAAGTATCTATTTACATATGTATGTACATATACAACTACCCCTCTGTCTCTATTTGTCTATCTTATCTATCCTACTATCTACCTGCCTATGTATCTCAATATGTCATTTTATCTACCACCATAACTTTTTTATTGAAAAATTCAGTGTAAATTCTCTTAAATTTTCATTATTATAATTAGACCAAGGCATGTATTATATTTGCCCTGGAAGAGAATGAAACAATTGCATATCCAAATAAATGAAACTTAACCAGAGTGGAACTCAAAATCCTTGGTTAGTGTTCTGTAATTATCAAATATCTACATATATTGGAAATCTTGTATTTCAATACTTTAGGGTTTTGATTGTTTAATGTATTCAGTGAACCTGTTAATCCATCAAGAACATGTCTGCTGGGGCTTCCCTGGTGGGACAGTGGTTAAGACTCTGTGCTTCCAATGCAGAGGGCACAGGTTTGATCCTTGGTTGGGGATCTAAGATCCAACATGCCATGTGGAGGTGGCCAAAAAAAGAAAAAAAAAAGGATGCTGAGCTTGATGAAGGAAGATCATTCTTCTGTTTAGCCTTTGTGCCTTAGACAGATTGTCTTCCACTATGGTTTTGAGTACATTAAAGACTGTTTTAGATATTACCCTTGCAATAAAATAAATGAAGACATAAAAGCACTGGGTACAGCATGGATCTTTCAGTCTCATTCAGCTTTTTTGGCCTTGGAATAAGACTACCTCATGAAAATAGAAGCCTTAGGTTATATAAACAAAGGTTTTGAAATTTAATTTGCTTTAGCTATTAAATGTTTTATGATATTTAAGAAAGGAAGCTATCTTAACATGAATTATTATTATTTACAAATAATAACTAACATAATGATTAGCATGCATTTGGATGGACAATCACAAGCAACCAAGATTTATATATATGTCAGGCATTTTTTCTAGTGATGAGGAGTAAAAATGGAGAGGCCTATATCTGTTTTATACATGTTTTACATCTTTTGAAAAGATGTCTTGTTTTGATAGATGTTTCCTTTAATATCTACTCCTTGTTTCTGAACTTTAAACTCTGTCCACAAAAACATTGTGTAGAAGTGAAGCTCCTGATTTTGAACTCACAGTTCTCTGATCTTTTCTTCCTTTATTACTTATATTCCTGGGGTAGGAAGAGGCCTTGCAGGGTCAGCCACCTTATTTCTCTGTCTCTAAGAGAGACTTTATTTAAACTTTCACAGGAAGATGGTTTCATATCACCTTAAAGGTTAATATTGAGAGTTTATTCTACATTCTCCTAAAGCAAACTACTGCCGAAACTGGTAACCCCTGTATTCAGAAAGTTATTCTGAGCTCAGGAAGAGTTTGTGTCACTTTGAAAGAGAATAGTGGACATTGCTGTATGAAGTCAGAGTTTGGTTTAGATTATTGCTAAATTCCATTCTAACACAATCCTATTAATTTATCAAATTTTGTTCACTGTAATTTCTCTTGATCCATTATTTCATAGCTTTTGCTTTTATAATGATTATTTAAAAATATTTATATAATCAGAAAATAACTTTATTTATTAAAAACACTTTGTTTTTGCTTTAATATTTGCTTTCTATTCTTTGAGTCTTTGTCATCTCACCATGAGGTCAAAATATTTCAGGTAACAAACACACTCACTAAGGAAAGTTTTGGAAAAGTACCAAGGAATTCAAATACTAATGTTTCAAAGTAGAAATTTAAATGTATACAATTAAAATTTTATGTTGCTATTTCAGGAGCTTTAAAACAACTTATAGATTCCACTATACATAAACACACACACACACACACACACAAACAAAATTACCACCCATTGTATGTTTACTTACCCCCTTACTAATCACATTAGCTGTTATACTTGACCTTTTCATCTTCCAACAATTCTCTCATTATTGCATCTTATTCTGTTCCTTTCCTTAAATCGGGAGCTGGACAACAGATACATACTCTCAAGTTGTTTTTCCAATAGAAATGTCCTAGTGGTTGTTTGTACTTTTCTGAGTACCATAACTTCTTATATTTTACTCCCTCTAAAAATTAAATTTAAAATAGAATTCAGTTAGACACGTACCATGCTCAAGGGATAGATTAACTATGAATCTAATGAAGCTTAATCTTCAGGTCTCCTAATTTGCAAGGCTCCCTTCCATGACCCTGCCCTAACAATGTGTTCACATGGTCATACTGTTGTTTTTTTTTTTTAAGTAACTACAATATACCATTTATTTTTTTTAATAGATTTTTTTGTGTGTGTGTGGTACGCGGGCCTCTCACTGTTGTGGCCTCTCCCGTTGCGGAGCACAGGCTCCAGACGTGCAGGCTCAGCGGCCATGGCTCACGGGCCCAGCCGCTCCACGGCATGTGGGATCTTCCCGGACCAGGGCACGAACCCGTGTCCCCTGCATCGGCAGGCGGACTCTCAATCACTGCACCACCAGGGAAGCCCTTAATAGATCTTTATTGGAGTATAATTGCTTCACAATACTGTGTTAGTTTCTGTTGTTCACCAAAGCGAATCATATGCATACATATGTCCCCATAACCCCTCCCTCTTAAGCCTCCCTCCCACCCTCCCTATTCCATCGCAAAGCACTGAGCTGATCTCCCTGTGCTATGCTGCTGCTTCCCACTAGCTATCTGTTTTACATTCAGTAGTGTATATATGTCGAGGTCATACGTTTTTATAAACTTTACAAAAGTGATACATTTTCATCTTGATTCATTATCCCTTTCTACTTTGATTTCCCTTCAGCCAAAATTTCTTTCTTATTGGGTGGCATTGGATTGACCTTGAGAATTTGGGAGAAGTTGCCAATAGAAATTTGAGTCTACATTTAATTTGGATGAGTGGCATATATTCATGTTTGTGTTTTTCAGTCTCTTTTACACGTGCAGTTAATTTGCTACTTCTCCTCGTGTAGAATCTGCTCCTGGGACTATTTCTGTTGACCATGATTTGGTTCTTATTGATGCATAATAAAAATAGAAGTTCTTTCATTTCAGGGATAGGTAGATAGATAGATAGATAGAGCACAAAGAACAATTACAAATGAACCATAGGGTTTTCCATTACAGGAAACCATCTGTTTCCCTTCTTTTTTCCAATGGGAATTTTGGTGTCCATGAGAACATGCCTCTCTGATCTCCCATAGCAGGGAGCACAATAGATTGAAGGACTCAGCAGTTTCGTTTTATTTTATTTTTTATTAAAAAATTTTTTTAAATTCTCTTTTATAGAGGTGAGTCATAGTCCAGCCCACACACAAGGGGAGGAGAAACAGTCATCTCTTTAGGGGAGGAGTATCAAAGAATTTGAGAACATATCTTTAAAACCACCAGACTGTCCTTCATGGTGTAGAAAAAGGGGTCTCATGTTTTGCAAACATTAATTAAGCATCTTCGCTACTCCAGGAATTGTACCAAGAGAGGATCACAGGGCCAGGTAGAGGTAGCACCAAATAAAGGTATGAAGAATGAGCTATAGCCTACCTTTTTTTTTTTTTTTTTTTTTTTGCAGTACACGGGCCTCTCACTGTTGTGGCCTCTCCCGTTGCTGAGCACAGGCTCTGGACGCGCAGGTCCAGCGGCCATGGCTCACGGGCCCAGCCGCTCTGTGGCATGTGGGATCTTCCCGAAGTGGGACACGAACCCGTGTCCTCTGCCTCGGCAGGCAGACTCTCAACCACTGAGCCACCGGGGAAGCCCTAACCTACCATTTTTATTAAAGTAGAATAAATGTGAAATAATAAGAAAAGAAGGGACTTCCTTGGTGGTCCAGTGGTTAAGACTCTGCACTTCCAATGCAGGGGGTGTCGGTTCCATCCCTGGTCAGGGAACTAAGATCCCGCATGCCGCATGGTAAGGCCAAAAAATTAAAAATTTAAAAAAGAAAAGAAAAGAAGACCTCCTCTCTGAATTACATCAAAACTCTGTGAGCTGAAAATACTAAGTCATGTTTATTTGTGGTTTATTGTGGTAGCTCCAAGGCCTTTGAAATTCTAGTCCAGAAGTTGGCAGTTGCATTTTAAATCCATCCCAGGGTTTGAACTGAGGCCTCATTTTCCCCAGGCTTCTCCCAACCCTTGACTGAGTGTGGCAGGGTGCAAAGGCAAGTACATTCCTGGGAGATGCAGGACTCCTCTGACAAGTGACTTTGCCTTGATGACTCCCCAGCAGCCTCGTGGAACTTTCCTTCGAACTACAATGCAGTCTAGGAGGCTTCTATCCCACCTTCCTTTCTGCTCTCTTTCTCTCCCTCACCTGGAATCAGACTTGTATCATTGTCTGATACTGACTGCCTCCTTCTTTCTTCTCACAAGCATTGCCCTCAGAAATTTCTTGCACATTTATATTATCTTGGCATCTCCTTCTCAGAGAACCTGGGCTAATACAGGAATCAAATGAAATATAATTTATCAAAAAAATTCATTTTCAGGACACAAACCTAGAACAGTACTATAAAATATTAGGATGTCTAAGATAGCTCCCATGGGAAAAAAATTTATCAAACTTTTTCCAAATTTGACAGTAGCCTTAAAATTTATGTTAACAATGCAGTGTAGTTATACCACAAGAAAATTTTTTGAACTATAAAGATAAAGACAAATTATGATTCACAATACCAGGAAAGACTGGAACAAGTTTCTATTCTTTCCTTATAAAATCATTATCGTAAGATGTATCTAAGGGATTTACATCCAAACTTTATGAATGTGGGGAGGGATATATGATAAAAGCATGTCAGACATGTAATTAATAAAATTATGTTGCTTTACTGGGTTTTGTGATTGTGGTATTTATCAACTTTTATGATTTTACTGTTGTACTTTTCCTGATTCTAAGAAGTACTATTATATCTAATGTTTTATACTAAATTTGAAGGGGGAGGTTGCTTTTTTTTGTTTTGTTTTGGCCACAAGGCTTGTGGGGTGTTAATTCTGCGACCAGGGATTGGACCTGCATCATTGGCAGTGAAAGCACTGAGTTGTAACCACTGGACCACCAGGGAATTCCCTGTGTAATGTTTCTTAAAAAGAATCCTCCAAATTACTTAATATTCAGATGCCACAAAACTTGAATGTCTACGCTGCCCACTTCTAAACTGACAGGGGGAAAAGAAGAGACATGGCAGGAGAAAACTAGCCTTAACTAATTGTCCTCAAGCCCCACCACACATCCCAGGTTAAGCAGATGAGTCTTTGCCCCATTTTGAGGAAAAATGGAAGTGAAGAAAAAATATCCTATCTACTGTTTTTCACAATATTTGCTCAGTGTTCATGATCAAGAGATCCTCTGAGTTCATTTCCATTTATTTAGTCATGAATTATTTTTTTACCTTGATACTAATGATATAGTATTACAGTTTAGATTTATTGTTCATATATGCTCTTTATTTCAGCATTCTTATACTTCTTATTTATAGATATATTTAAGATCATTATAAATTATAATTCTTTCATGAATAAAGTGCTATGTGACATTAAAAAGGAATATTTTTCCAAAGACATGCCATTGTTTTCTTAACACATTATTTGCTGAAATTATTATTTATATAGATTGATTACTTTTGTCTACATTTTGAAATGCTTCTTGTCCCTTTAGTTTGAATTTCTCCTTTTCTTTTTAAAATTTTCTCCATTTAATTCCCTATTTTCCTTTTTGCTTATTATATTTATTTCTATACAATTCTGCCTCTATTGCTTTTTCTGTCTTAACTGTTCTCTTTGGATCTATTTTCCTTTGAAGTCAAGAATTCTCCTGGTTTAAGTCAAATGTTTAAAGTAGCATTTTATGCAAAATACACTTCTTTTATTATCCTATTTCCATTTGGGTAATGTACACATTTTGCCCTCTCACCTTGAAATTCCTTATTGCTAAATGTCACCACAATATGCCTATTTATATGCACAGGAGCTTGTTGGATAATTATTCTCTGATATTTATATCTATCTTTATCTGCCTTCTTTCCTTTGTACCAGATACAGAAAATGCAATTCACATTTTTGGCCTGTTGCTAACATTTTTCCTCTATTTCTTCTTCTAGCTAAAGATACCAACCTTTTCATTGTTATCAATGGAAGTCTAACTGGAATGCCAGAGAAAAGCATTGTTTTCAGCTTGAAAACATTGAAAAGAAATATGTGAGAAGAGAAAGACAATAAAAAGCTGACAGCAGATATTGGTCAAATTGAAGAGTTGCTCATAAGAACTGAACTCTGCCTACTTCGATGGCTTTTTCTTTCTCCAGCAGATCTTAAATGTTTGTGCTTTACAAACATCATCTAAAAATTACCATGCTATTTTTACTTTGTCCATGGGAAAGAAACAAGTCTGACAAAATACATAAGAACTTATATGTGCAAAGAGAGCAAGAAAAACTGACTTGCAGTCTATTGAGTTCCTATGAAATTTCCTTCTATATTTAGTCAGTGGTATTTTGTTGTCACCATATAAAATATGTTATAAAATCAACTACAGCTCTCTTAAAACAAACTGACATGTACATTCGTATTTTCAATACTAACAGCTAAATGTATATATAGGGTTAACAAAACAAGGTGCTACACCAAGCAAACTATGGAAATACAGTTCATCAAACATGGGACTTTATGCTTTCCAGACAGAAAGGGAAAAAAAGGTAAGAGAAAATACATTCATAGATCTATAACTAAAATTTTCAATTTTGGTGTTATTATAAATGCTATTGCTTTTAAAATTTTGAATGCAAATTATTCTTTGCTAATATATGGAAATACAACTGATTTTGTATGTTGACTGCATCCCTGCTAAACCCATTTATTAGTTCTAGGAACCTTCTCATAGACTCTTCAGAATTTTCTATGTAAACAATTATGCCATCTATGAATAGACACACTTTCATTTCTTCTTTTCCAATATATATTCCTCTTCTTATTTTGCCTTGTTGCACTGGCTAGAACTTCCAAGACTATGCTAAATAGGAGTAATGAGAGTGGATATCTTTGCCTCGTTCTTGTTTTTATGTGGAAAGCACTCAGTTTTTTCACCTGTTGAAGTAATATTAGCTGTAGTTTTTAGGTAGCTTTTGTTTATCAGGTTAAGAAAGTTCTCTTTTATTCCTATTTTTCTAAGTATTTATCATGAATATTTGCTGAATTTTGTCAAATGTTTATTCTATACCTATTAGCATAATTATATTGCTTTTCTTCTTTAGTTTGTTAAAACGGTAAATTACATTGGGCTGGAGGTTTGTTGTTTTCCCCAACCTCCCAGATTAAGGTTTTTGTTCAATAGGATTCAGGTGGAGATTCTAGACTCTCTCACATGGTTTCTACTCCTTTCCTCCAGTTCTGCACCATAATAGACATTTCATGGAATTTTTTCCAACTTTAATCTGGCTTATTTTCACTGTAAGTGGGAGAGCAATACTCTTTCTAGCTCTTTATTTCTGAGAAGCCAGAACAGAAAAATAGCTTTTTGAACTATTAAAAATTAATATATAAATTATTTGAAAATAAATGCAGAAATTTCAGTCAATATAAAGAAGTGAACCACTTTCCCTAGTAAGAGCAGAAGAAAATTTTTCATCATATTGTAGGAGTCTCTTGTACCTATGTATGACATGAATCTTACAGACTGCCGAGCATAAAAAGTGAACAAAGATATACTGAAGTATTAGGTCAGAAAGAAGTGTTAAAAAAAAAAAAAAGACAACAGGCCCCAGGTGGAGTCACTTATCCTAAGCCCACATGACCAGACCGCTGTTAATACCTAACTTAATTACAGTTTCAACCTCTTCCAGGAGTAGAATCTTAAACCTGTCAATCTGAAGTTACCTGGTTAGCACTAGTAAGGTAATCTGCCTGATAAACACCTGCCATCTACCAAAGGAAAGTGAGCTTGCCTGAAGCAATCCACTCTTTGCTAGTAACTTCTTGTCCTGCCCCCTTCTGCCTATAAAAGTGTTTCGTTTTGTATAGCTCTTCAGAGCTCCTCTCTGTCTGCTATTTGGGATGATGCCCTGTTCATGAATCATTGAATAAAGCCAATAAGATCCTTAAAACTTGCTCAGTTGAATTTTTTTTTTTACATCTTTATTGGAGTATAATTGCTTTACAGTGGTGTGTTAGTGTCTGCTTTATAACAAAGTGAATCAGTTATACATATACATATGTTCCCATATCTCTTCCCTCTTGCTTCTCCCTCCCTCCCACCCTCCCTATCCCACCCCTCTAGGTGGTCACAAAGCACCGAGCTGATCTCCCTGTGGTACGCGGCTGCTTCCCACTGGCTATCTAGTTTACATTTGGTAGTGTATATATGTCCATGCCACTCTCTCACTTTATCTCAGCTTACCCTTCCCCCTCCCCATGTCCTCAAGTCCATTCTCTAGTAGAATTTTGTTTCTTAACAGAAGGTGCATTCTATTCATTTTGGAAGAGGTTCATGACTCTCTTTAGAGCTATGTAACTCTCCAAGATAAGTGATCAGATAGGGTACAATACAGCCAGGTCTCGTTCTAGGGAATCAGGTACAAATGTTATTAATACATGACAGCGAGGAGAGAAATGTATTCCATAAACATAACCTGCCCAATCTGGGGCAAGAGAAAATGGGGAGTAAGCAATGGAGTTTTCTTTGATTTTTTTTCAACAAAAAAGTAAGATTAATGTTGACTTCTTGATGGTAATGTCTAAATTCATTAGCTCTAAAAGAGTGAGGGAAGGAATTCTTTTCTTTCCTAGGATTGGGCCTTTTACTGAACTAAACACTAGCAGAGATTTGTGCCCCGTTGGGCAAGCACCACTGAAAGCAGAGACGTGCTAAAGCCAAGAGGCCAGGGAAAGACGCATCAACTGTCATGAGTTTTTGTACCCAGACTGGGACAAGGCTTCAGACTGGCCTGGATTTCATGAGGTTCATCCACCATCTCTTACTCTTCTGGCTTCTTATTCTAGATTTAATTTTGTGTTCTCAGAGTTAAGGTTCTGTTTTCAGCCTCTTCTAGACAACTCACCCGAACATGATCTTTTCTGCAAAGATGCAAATCTTTTCTGCAAACCGTTTAAGAGGCAAGATTTTAGAAATAATCATTTATGGTTTTACAAATTTAAACTAAATTTATTCAGGGCGAAAAATAAGCCACTTCACAAGTCTGCAATTGATCAAATTATGAGAAAAATCTGAAGGGAGAAACACAGGCTTCAGGGATTTGTATAATAATAACCTGCAGCTGCTCTTGTCCTGAAGAAGATGAAAACAAGTGATTGACTCCCTAGCGAGAAGGTTTAAATTCAAGTTTCTGCTTCCAGATGAAGCAGCTACATTATCCTCTCAAAGACTTGTACTTCCCTGTTCCCTACCCACCATCCAACAAGGAATCGTCCTTCCAGATCCATTATTGCTTTTTTTTTCTGCCCAGGAGGCAAATCTCCATAGACTGTATCGCTCAGAATCTCTTGGCTTCTGGCTTTCAGTTTGCTGCGACTGATAAATGACTGCGTTACTGACCCTCCCAAGTTGGTCCCGAGCAAGTGTCCTTTCTGCTCAGTGTCATGTGCGCCAATAGAATGAGACGGAGTTGGGTTCAGAAGGAAAGGAAAGCTACATTCTTTGATCAGAGGATGGAGAGGTGTGAGCTGGGGCTCTAGCGCATGTGCTCTTCTGGAAAAGCCAGGGCGGGGCTGCTTCATAAGGATCTTGTCAGTGGGGGGAGCCGCAATTCTCAAGGAGTGGATGCAGCTGTGCTTCATGCCCCAGATTGCAGTGCGGGGTGTGGCGTCTACACACGCCCAAGCTGAGCAGCCTTTTCGCACCAGACTCTCCGGTCTGAGGCCTCTGCGCCCGGTACCCTGTGAGCCAACGAAACTCAGCGAAGCACAAAGGGGCCGGCGGTGGTGCTGTGTGTCCCCGTCTTTCCTTCTGCGCTGTGGGTCTAGCCGCGTTCTTCCACAGCCACAGCCCGTCGTGCCTGCTTCCTTGTGATGTCTCCAGCCTTCGCTGGGCCCTGGTAACGCGTTACACTGGATCCTCCACTGAAATTCCCTGCAGGTTTCAGGTGGGTACTGCGCCGTTGTTGCTCGCGCGGGGTGGCCCACCTCTGCAAGTAGTCCTTTCTGTGCATTCTCTTCAGTGAAACCCTTTAACGTTAGTCTGCTTTCTGATTCCTGCTGGGACCTGGACCGATACAGTCCCCAGAGGTCACAGCCTGAATCAGAACCCAAGCTGTGTGCCTCCTGAACTTGTTCTTTTAACATCAGACTCTGAAAGGGGAGAAAATACCATTCGCTTTCACCGGACGCCCTTTCGACTTGGTATCTAATTTATATTTGTCTGAATTTGTTTTTCTCTTTAATGTACGGATAAGTCACTTGGGTTCTTAGAGAATACTTCTGGCCTGCTAGATGTATTCATGGAAGTGACACTTGATGTTGCAGTTCTCTTGATCTCACCTGAGGATGCCGGGTCTGCGTTATCGCTGGTGTTGAGAGGGCTGTTTTCAAAGTCCTTTGAACGTGAGGAGTGTAAATGAGAGGCTCCATCTGGGGCCTGTTGTCTTTCTTCTTGGAGCGTAAATGAGAACGTATTTCCTACGATACCCTGGGTAATACTATTTCATATTCCCTGGAAGCAGCAGCTCAGTTTTTAACCAGTAGGTTACAGTATGACGAAAAGCCTTCACAGTCGGCTTTAAACGACATTTGTTCTTTCTATTTTTAGCTCTGCCCGTCACTCGGAAAGAGGAGTTAAATGTCTACTTTAGAATTCCCAGTAGTAAATCTGAGCCCACTAAGCTTTCTATGACGCCTCTGATTTTTATGTCACCCTTATCTTTATAGCTTGGCCTTTGAAGGGACTGATAACTCTGAGGGACTTTGGCCTCTTTTGCCATAACATATGTTTAAAGAGATAAATGGGTTTAAAAATAAAATATATAAACCATATTAAATGTAAAAAGATATCTATGATATGAACTATACCATAAATTAAAATTTTAAATTCCACATTAAAAAATATATATATATTTGACATATATATATATGACAGAACTCTTCAAAATTGGCAAGGTAGCCAACCAATATAGTAGGGTTAAAAAAATACATTTAGTCATTGAAACTATTGTAAAGGGGTAAGTTTAAAGTTTGGATGTTACTAAATGCTGTTAGTTCCATGAGACTACGGATATGTGGATAATGTCTTAACCCTCACACCTGTTACTGGTACAGAAAATCCTAGCTAACAGCAGATAGGAGATAAATTGCAAATGTATTAATGTCTGCTCAGATGTTCTTGTCAGATTTAGGTTTCAAAACTAAGGATGACCTTTTCACTCTATCTTCCGTGCTCCCCTAGATAATCTACATGTTGCCCTGCATTTTGTGGGATGCCCATGTCGAGAAGGACGGCAAGTCCTTGAAAGTGCTCTTCAACATATTACCATTCTTTTTTTTTTTAAACCAGTAACGCCGTTCAGTTATAAGTGCAATCTAATTGATGTTGTAAGCTCTGACCACTTGGCTTCTAACCTTTCCACCACCACAGGTGTGGATTTATTGGGGGCAGGTGCTAACTAGGAGATGGTTCCAGATCTTGAAAGAGAGACTAAAAAGGTCTTTTAAAACATCCATTTTAAGCTAATTCAGAGCATAATAAACTAATGTCATACAACAAAACTTGTGTTACCCTATAGAATTTCAAGAAAAGTGTTTCAGCAAGCATTCCTCTACTTAAAAAAAGCAGTCAAGTAAATTAGGGTTGGACCAAGAAGTGTATATTGTTGCCATTGTATATTTTGTGTTGTTGCTGGATTTATTTTATTGACAAAAAAGTGGGGAGGGTTTGGACTTATAGCTTAGTTTGAATAATTTCACATATTTCTATGTATATTTAGGAAATGCAATCTGTTTACTTGAAAATTCAACTGGATTTGAGTTACATATAAAAATTTCTCCATAATTTAGAATATCTTGTTTCACAAACATATTTTCCAATATTACTGTCTGGAATTAGAACATCTAAATCACTTCTGATTTATTTGTTTCCAGGCTAGAGTTACAGTAATCACAGAAACTACTTATGCTTGCAAAAATAACACTTAACCATTATTGGGATGTGAGATATATTTATAAGTTCTGCCATTAAGCTGAATTTAAGCTCAAGATTTTTTTCTTTTCTGTCCCAGAGCAAGTGTTATAATCATATGCACAAAATTGTCACTTGGTATTACGTGTGTGTGTGTGTGTGTGTGTGTGTGTGTGTGTGTGTGTGTGAGAGAGAGAGAGAGAGAATAGAGAGAAACTGATTCTTAGGGAAATGGTAGAAGTCATACAAGACGGTGAAATGAGTTGATTTGACAGTGCTTTCAGAAGTCTCATCACATAATGATAAAGAAAAAGACAGTGTTTATAGCAAATGAAAACACTATGACTTGCCATTGTCTCCATTGTTTCAGTATAGCTCTTGTGAATAAAGCTACCTAAGATTCATAAAAAACATTTTATCCAAACAGAAACCACATTTAATATAGTTTTAAAATAAACAGTATTTTTAGTAAATCTCAAATTATATTAAAAATATTTTCAACTATGAACCTGTATTTTTATTCATAGCAGATATATTATCATTATAAATTTTAAAGACAGTATATTTATTGAATGGTAAACTGGCCTGCTATGATATATACTGTGCAATTAATTATTGAATGAAATATTGATAAATATCCCCAAATTATTAATACTTTTTAACAATGTTTTATACTATACGAAATGCCCCATATATTGTTATATACTCACCACAACAACTTTGTTAGCTATTCACAATAGAAAAGCAGTCTTTAGGAAGTTAGTTGAGTTGTCACAGGTTTCACAGATGCAGAAGAATTAGGACATAATCCTCTGTCACCCACTTGAGTGGCCCTTAATACTGTCTCATACAGGATGACTAAATATATATATCTAGAGATTGTATTACTAAGCATACAACATACAAAGCATAAAAACATGATGATGTGTATTGACTAGATGCAAATTCAAAAAATCTACATGGGAAAACAGGAATAATCAAGTATAAGTTCACTGTCATGATTTATTCATTCAGGAAATATTTATTAAGCAACTATTATATATTTGGTACCATTGCAGGTAACAGAAATGCCATAGAAACCAATCAGATACACAAATCTCTGCCTCATAGAGTGTATATTCTAGTGGAGTAATCAAACACAAGAAAAATAATTAAAGCATCAATTATGGTGGACAGTGAAGTGATAAAAATTAATCATTATAAAGCAGAAAATGGGAAGCTTAAACATAACAAAGGGTGGCTAAGGTCTTAATAAAAGGTATATTTTGAGTAAAAACTTGAAGGGAGCGATACCTATGTGGATAACTGGTGAATCAGTGTTCAACCAGAGAAAAAGAACCAGTAGGAGATATGTATTGATATTAAAATACTTATTGCAAGGGATTGGTTTATGTCATTGTGGAGCCTGACTAGGAAAATCTGAAATCAGAAGGGCAGACCATCCGAAAGGGCAGTCTGGGACGTCTATGCCTGAGCTGAAGCTACTATCCACAGGCAGAATTTCTTCTTCTGGGTTGTCTCAGCTCTGCTCTTAAGGTTTTTTAACTGCTTGAATCTGACCAATCAGATTATCTACGATAATCTCCCTTACTTAAAGTCAGCTGATTGTGGACTTTACTCACCTGTACAAAATACATTCACAGCAGCACGTAGTTTAGTGTTTGGCTAACTGGGAACTGTAGCCGCACCAACTTGATATAAAATACTGACCATCCCCTTGAGGGTAGAAAGTTCCAGGCAGAGGGACAAGTCAGTGAAGATCCTGAAGGAGCATGTCTAGCCTGTTACTGGAATAGCAAGGGGGCCAGTGTGTCTTGTGTGGAGTGAATGAGACAGAGAATTGTGGGAGACAAAGTCGTAAGGATAACTAGAGGCCAGATTTATGTAGGGTCTTTTGAGTTACAGTAAGAATCTGGGCTCTACTCTCAGGGACATAGACACTGCATTCATTGATATGAACTGAATTATACTTTATGTCTTCACTCTGGCTGCTCTGTTCAGATTAGACTAAAGGGAGCAAAGAAAAAATCGATGAGAGGCTAGACTGTATGATCCGTGGTGGTTTGAGAATGCTGTGGAGTTTTCATAGTATCATTATATGTTAAAAATAGAGCAATGAATGTATGCTGATGGGCTGGATAAGAGAGAGATGAGAAATGTGTAGAAATAAGTGATTCCAATATTTTGGCTGGAGCAACTTGAAGACTTGAGTTGACCTTAACTGAAAAAGGCAAGACTTTAAGAGCTTTATGGAGGGGATACCAGGGGCTCAGTTGTGTGTTTGTTGCACATCAGATACCTATTAGATATGTAAGTTCAGATGAAAATTGGTTGTCTGAATCTCAGAGAAAGGATCCAGATTGAGATTTATCAGTCTGTAGATGTTACCTAAAGCTGTGAGTCTGAATCAGAAAATGGAAAGGAAAGTAAAGCATAGATTTAGGGGGTTTTTTGGATATTTTAATGGTTCTTTCTCATTATTTTAAAACTTCTATTGACTTCTGATTGATTTTCAGGGAATTACATTCATTCTATAATACATGAAGAAACATAAAAATCACTTCCACCACTTAGCAGTGAATAATACTAAATTGGGAGGATGCTTTCTTCCCAATTTTTCTTATATATTTTGTTTCTTTAATTATTTTGAAATCACCAAATATATAAATTTTACACCTAGTTATTTTGCTTCAAATTATATTTAATCATTGTCTTTAATGACTGAATAATAGTCTATTGTATATAAATACTTAACTCAGGTAATGTTTTTTATTAATCTTCACCTTCCTACTATGTTATGAATATTGCAGCAATGATCATCCTTAAGTATAAGTTTTAATCATCATATATTATCAAAATGACTATTATATAAATTTAGTCACAATTTTCACCTACTCAGTAATTGATAGAGGAGTAGATTATATGTTTTATGGTGTTGTTAATCTGAAATGCTGGTCTATAAATAAAGATCAATATTTTAAAGAGTGTGTTAAGTAATAAAAACACAGAGACCAGAAATGGTGTGTTGTAGATGAAAAGAAATAATCTCATTTCAGCAAACTTAGGCAATCAAAGGTGATTAGAAGAGCCTGTTTACTGCTGCAGGAAGATAGAGTATCTGTGTAATTTAGATGGCCTACTTGCTAGAAATAAATGAGAAAAGCTGCTTAAATATGTGTGTTGCTTAAGATAGGGGAAATGATGTTTAGAAACTTTTTTGTCTTCCTATTTCATGAGAAGAAAAGTTCTCAGATATCTTTAAACTTATTCTCCCAAGACATGCATCGAAAGCCTGATTCTCAACACAATTTCTGAGCTTTAACTTACCAAAGAGTCTTCCATCCCTAGTGAGCAATTTCCACTTTAGCAAAATGGCAGAAAATGTCACATTTGACAACTACTCACAGAAATCAGTTTCACTCAAAAAAGGCTATTTGTGAAAGAAATTCATACACATACTGAATCCTGTTGAAACTTAAAATGAAATTGCAAACAAATCTCAAGTTGCTTTAGACCTTTTTACTCTATTGCCCTTTGGTTTTCTATTCAATACATCATTATTGCTCTGGTTTTGTGGAATACTATTTCCATACTCACCTAGCTGCTGGTGACTGTCACTTTGATCCTTGCATAAAAAATACCCAGTCTGTAATGAGACAGTTTAATTTGGTAGTTCATCGAGGAAATCCTTTTTTTCAAAATTCGAACTAATATTTTAGATCCTTAGTACAATGGCTTTGGTGTTCTCTCACCAACCAGCAGAACTGCTTTAATGGAACAGTTGTTGAATGAGAGGGGAATAAGCAAAGGATTGCTCCTAAAATAATTTGTTTCCTTAATCCACTGATATAAAAAGGGCATATTTCCTTGAATCTATCAACAATGCTGAGTAAAAGCAAATGCAAACTTTATAAATATCTAATTACAAATGGAAATATACCCATGGAAACTAAGCCTAGAACATTATTTTATTGTAAATATAACTAGACCTGACAAACTCATACATTTAAATAAGCAATCAGGATAAAGAGATATAATTTCTCTAGCAAAATTTTGTTCGGGAGAAATGAAATCATTATGTAGGATGCTCTGTATGTTGGTCCTCATTAGTTTATCTACCTTGTTAATGATATACCTGGTTTAAAATGAAAAAGCTTCAAAAGTTGTAATTTAGTTAAATGTGTGTGCAAACCATCACAGACAATAAACTTAAACTGAAATAATTTCAAAAAGCTAAGTCAAATGTGTAAACAGGGAAAGATCAAAATAAGTACAATTACCCCAGCAACTAAACTGGGCTTACAGACCAATTGGTATTTTCTTGGGCTTGGATGATAGTCACTTATTAGTTATTAGTGTATTTCAATTCCTTAGCAGATTACTATATAGCACCCACATTTTTATGAAACAAAATTATAAAGCTGTGTTGTTTTTTTTTAAGAAAAAGTAGTTTTACTCTCAAAATGAAAACACTTCATTTCTTTTACTGAAATAATTTTGCCCCTTTTTTAAGAGGCAATCTTCAACAGGAGAAAGACTCTAGAATTTATTAGCACTGCTATTAAAAGCACAGTAAGGAATGATTTTAATGAAAGAAAGCACACTGTAAAAAGGGACACAGATTTGAAAATCTGAGCTCAGTTTGTGAATCCTTGTGAATCATGTTTTTCAGTGGGTCAAATTTTTATCATCTATAATGAGGGAATTTTACTTGATACCTTCTAAGTCTCTTTCCAGCTCTCAGGTTTCACAAGAAAATTTTGAAGCTCTTTGTCATTCAGATATCCGATGGTGATGGACTAAGATATGGAAGGTGTTATGGAGATTAAAGAGCTGGGAAATAGGTCAAGGAGCAGAGTCCTTATCTGGAATCTTCCTCACTTATTCACAAGGCTGTTCTGAGACTCAAGGAAAATAATCTATATGTTAGTGTTTTGAATGCTGTGACCCACTATACAAATGCAAGTTATTAGCAGAGCACTTAGTCATCTTTGGAGTCCATAAACATATTTTCATTGGTTAAAAGTGTGTGGAGGGCTTCCCTGGTGGCGCAGTGGTTGAGAGTCCGCCTGCCGATGCAGGGGATACGGGTTCGTGCCCCGGTCTGGGAGGATCCCATATGCTGCGGAGCAGCTGGGCCCGTGAGCCATGGCCGCTGGGCCTGCGCGTCCGGAGCCTGTGCTCCGCAACAGGAGAGGCCACAGCGGTGAGAGGCCCGCGTACCGAAAAAAAAAAAAAAAAAAAAGTGTGTGGAAACTACTCTTTCAGTGTTATTCAGCCATCCAGGTTTGTAGCCCTTGAGAAAGTGAGAAAGTTCCAGTAGAATGAGGAACGAAGCTAGGTGGAGATGAATGAAACAATTTGAGTTCAAGTAATGATTCTGGCAACTGTTAACCATAAAATCTTGAGCAAATTACTTTCCCTTTCCAGACTTTAACATGCTCACCAGAAAGTGAGGATAATAATGTCTACATTACAGAGGTACTGTGACATGCATATGAGAAAATGTATGTGAAAACATCTAGCATAAATCTTGTAGGTGGATGTTTCTTAAATTTTATTGAATTTTCAACTTCTCTCTCACCCTCACCATCTTATTCATTTGTCATAAAGGTCTGTTAAATCTAGTTCATAAATAGCTCTCAGATTTCCCCTTCCTCTTCGTTCTCACTGCCAATACGTTAGTTTGAGTCTTCATTATCCATTTTACGAACTGATAAAATGAACTCCTAACAGTTTGCCTTCAGTATTTCTATCTCGTAAAATATTCTCAGCTCTGCTGTCAAAATTACCTTTCTAAACTGAATATATGATCCTTCCACTCCTCTGCTTAAAAACTTTAGACACTAGGAAAAAATAGAACACTGATCCTCCCTCCCCATAGCTTTATTCCCTCTTTAAACAAACTTCTGCATAACTCATTTATCAGTCAAATTCATCATTTTAGATGTTAGGTTTTTGATACTTGGTCTCAGATTATCTTTTCAACCTCCGTATTGCTACCTAAGTTTCCAGGCATTCCACTCAATCCATACTTTATGAGTACATTCTGATCTTTCATATAAACATACCTCTACATCTGCCATTTCTTCTGGTGGGAATCTCCTGTGTTCTTTCTATAAGTCAATCCTATTCTCCATTGTTGTATTGCCTCCATTGTTGAATCTTTGCTACAACTCCAAGAAAAATTGCACTTAAAATTTAATATGCTGCTACTGGTGCTTAGATTATATTGCAATTTTTGATTTATATATTTTTCTCTTTGAGCTTCTGTGAGTGAGAGCAATTTGATATGCCTCTTTACAGCCCCCAACATCTCCCTGTGCCAATTGCTGCACTGTAGTATCATAGATCTAAAATATTTTTAAAAGGATGAATTAATTCTATGAAATTATTGACAGCATATGATTTCCTGTTATAACTTAGGAGCTTTTTAATAACAGATTTAAGAGCTTTTGGCGGAGAGGATAGGCATTTCAAGTCTGACTGAGGGATCATGTGTCAGTTTTAGGAGGTGAGGAAAGACTATACTGGAAGAATCAGAAGAGCATAGAATAATGTTTGATTACTTTCACTGAACAAGACAAAATAAAAGCAAAAGCAGACTATCTAAAAACCTCTTCTAAAACCACATATCCTTTCAGCTACCACTTCCTGATTCTCCTTTATGCCTTCCCACTCCACCACTGCAGTTGGGCTTTTGCTATAAACTCATCATCTTATGGCAATTAATAATTTCTGTGTTATAAACCCAGGACATTTCCATCCTCACCTTACACAATGGGCTAATTTTACTATCTTAAAGATTTCCTGGGCCTCCCTGGTGGCGCAGTGGTTGAGAGTCCGCCTGCCGATGCAGGGGATACGGGTTCGTGCCCCGGTCTGGGAGGATCCCATATGCCGCGGAGCGGCTGGGCCCGTGAGCCATGGCCGCTGGGCCTGCGCATCCGGAGCCTGTGCTCCGCAACGGGAGAGGCCACAACAGTGAGAGGCCCGCATACCGCAAAAAGAAAAAAAAAAAAAAAAAGATTTCCTTTCCTTGTCTTCTCTGACATTGCGTTGTCATGTATTTCTTTTCATCTCTCTGGCCAACATTTCCAAGATTCTTTTCTGACTCCTTCTCTATGTGTTGGCCTAAATAGGGGCTCAAACATGATCCTATTTTCAAAATTTTTCTTCCGAAGTGATTTTCATTCTACATCTTTACATATCATCTACAAGTAGATGATTGACAAATTCATATCTTTTGCCATGACTTCTCTTCTAAGGTACACTCTAGAATATTCTACTTGGATATCTCTTAGATATCATAAAAAGTAGCACTTCTGAAAGGTGAACTCTTGGTTTGTGTTCCCAAACTTATCTCTATCACCTAGTCCTCCACGTCTCCTTAGTGGCAAAACTACCTACCACTTGCCAGGAGTGAAAAACTATTTACACTTTACCTTTACCTTAACTTGCCTTCTTCAAAACTAAATAATGTTGACTCTAAATTGTGTATCCTCTCTACCTGAGCAGTCAATACTACCATTTTCCATAGCAGGAGACTTCTAACTAGATCCCAGAATTCTAATCTTTACCCCTATCCACAGCAACCAGAGTGACATTCTTAAATAAGAACCACTTAAATGTCTCTCTACTGCTTAAACATCTTTAGAAAATCTCCACTTAATGAAGACTAAAAACAATATCTCTTATCGTAGTCTACAATGTCCCCAGTAGTCTTAACACTTCCTCAGTTCTCCAATCTTAACTGATGTTCCTTTCCCTATACCCAGTCACCCATGAACTTTTCCTTGCCTCAGGACCTTTGCAAATACTCTTCCAGGTACTTTCATTGAAGTTAGTCCCCAGCCATCTTGTAAAATGATTCTAAAAGAAATATTCATTGATCATCCTAATTAAATCAGTTTTCCTCCTTCATTCAGTGCCTCAGCAATGTTCAGATCACTGATCAAATTTTTAATTTATTATCATTTATTTTTCTGCTCACTCTTTAAGATGTAGGCTACACGAAGCTCTAGAAATGGAGTCCACAGTGACTGGAGAGTATATAAGTATGGTATGCATTCTATAACAATTTTGGGATAAATAAACAAATAAGGACAAGTATAAAATAAATACACATACTTGGTTAATATTTTCCTAATTCTGCCCAGTTTATACCTGCGGAAGTTCTCCCACACCATAATGGAAAAGAAAGCAGTGTAGAACATGGATACATACTCATAGAAACCCTATGAAGTACATACTATTTTTGTAGAAATTTGTGAAAAATTATGGAAAGAAAGATTCTGTGATTCGCCTGTAGGCTTTTAGGTTAAAGGACGCATTCAAGTCTACATCATGTATTCTGAACCACAATGCTGTACTACCTTTGAACAAGGCTTTAAGCTCCTTAATTAATTTCAGCAGAATTTCAGGTAAAGGAGGTTCACCAGTACCATATGGGATCAAGATCCCACATGAAAACTACTTAAAATAGTAAAATTTTAATTAAAATAAATATTTTATTAATTAACTTAAATATAAAATATTTTGCTTGTATTTAACATTATATATAGGGGAAATATTTAGAAGCTGTAGGTTTTTTTGCTTTTCCTAGTTGCTTGTATTTGCCAAATTTCTAAAATAACCATCAAAAAGATAATGTCTATTTTATTTAACTTTAAAATAAAACTTTTATTTAACTACGTACTACTGATTTGTTCGTTGTTTCTGTTACAGTTTCTGTTAACTTCCATATAACTACATGTACAGTTGTCAGATGTTTAAAGCAAAAGAACGTAAATCGAAGAGACTTTGAAAACATCTGAACATGCTGACTAGTGTGGTTATTTCATGTAAAAATAACAAGAAATAAATCTGCCCAATCTAGTTTAGAACAGAGGAAAGCAAAGAGCAATAAATATTTTTCTATTTTTTCCAAATAATGAGGATGAAAATGAACACTTCAAAACAAGTGTGTGTGTGTGTATATGTATGTATATATGCACACACAGAAAACAAGTATAAGTATATATTTATATTAAACCTTATCTCTTCAGCATAACAACCAGATTGACTACTGACTTTAGAGCAAGGGTTTTATTGGTACATAAGAGCTATAATATGAATGAAAGTTAAGAATAAAAATTTGAAGACATTAATAATCATAGGCTCTGCATGCTCTGAAGGACCCAATAGGACCCAGTAGGGTATGGGGATACTTACAAATATATTCTTTATTGTGAAATCATGAGAAAACTGTAACAAAATATTTGGGACTTCCCTGGTGGCACAGTGGTTAAAACTCCACACTCCCAGTGCAGGGGACCCAGGTTCGATCCCTAGTCAGGGAACTAGATCCCAAATGCATGCCACAACTAAAAGTTCACATGCCACAACTAAGACCTGGCACAACCAGATAAATAAATAAATAAATATTAAAGAAGAAGAAAATTATAAAAAAATATTGCTAAAAAAAGACTAAATTAAAAGGTACTTCTGGAAAAACATTTAGGTTAAATGTGGAGTATAGGTTCCCTTTGTATACATAAAACTATACATATCTTTATATTTAACCATGACGCTACTGTAATCAAGAAGAGAAGATGCTAAACAAAGTTGGAATTTCTGGTGAAGTTCCAGACACAACCTGATCCTTCAGGAAGTTCTGGAGGGTAACTTACACCCCACAGTTTATCTGCCTAGAGGAAAAGGAGCTGGATTCATAATACCCAAACTGTCAGGATTTGGCTATAGCCACACTGCAGGGGATGAAGCTGGGTTAAAAAAAAAAAAAAAACATTTCTGGCTTTTCATAAACAGGCAGCTTCAGTGCTCAAGGGTGTTCATGTGAGGAAATGTATAAGTGCAAGCTCGTAGCTGCAAAGTCCACAGACACTGGTGGAGGAGCTCTGTCCTGAGAGAATGGTCCAAGGGAATGGGGGTAGGGGAAGAGGGTGCCAACAATGTCCACTGGAAAAATGTTCTATTAAAATAATAACTTTATATTGTTTCCTATAACAACTCCACTGCTAACTATAGAATGTGGTTTAATATATGATAGAAGTGATGGAGATGTGAATTGGAAGAGCATTTTAAAAGATTGCATTGGAAGAAAAAATACTTAACCTACATAAAGTAAGGTCAGAATGTCCTCCAAAATTTAGGATTGAGATATACATCATTTACATACCTAAAGTCCACATTCTATTGTTGAAGTGCCTGGGTATTGTGTAATATAGATTGATTTAAGCAACTACTAGAAAACCATTGAAGACACAGTTAGAGGCTTTAGAGTATTCTCTGAGTTATTCTGTTTAAGTTGACTAAGATACCTTAAGTTGTTTTCAGATATGCTTCTAGTCATCAGAACTGTGGGTCTTGGCTGCATTTTTATGAAAATATCCATCTCTTAAGGAAAAACATAAACATTTTTAGTAACTTCATACTAAATATCCTAATTATGGCTTTTCTGAAAGTACAGCATTAAAGCTATTTTAAGTACCAGCCCATGATCTTCATTACATACCAGCAGATGAACCATTATTGTATTTTTCTTACAAAATCATAAAACCATTTATTCATTCAACAAATAATGAATTAATAAGTGCTAACTGTGTGTTAGGCAGTGTACTAGGTCATGGAAACTCAGAAATTAATAAGAAATATATTCTGCCCATCATGGAGTTCATAGTTCTTGAGATGATCATTATCCCAGTCTGTAATTTAGCACAGCATTGAAGTATGTAATCAATTGCTGGGAAGGCACTGGTTTTATAGATAACCATATACTGAATTACAAAAATTTCCTCTGAAGTTTTCTACAAAATATATTTAAGTTGCATTTTAATGTTAGGTTTCTACAAAGGCAAATTATGTCACATTCAGGCAGGAGTAAGTCATTTTAATGAAAACATTATAAAAGAGGTACTTCTTACACTGGGAACTTTAACTTTTATCACAATTTCCAATGTGCCCAATCTGTGAAACATTTATTGATAATAATGAAGGAATTGTTTAACCAAGGAGTTTATAATACAATAAAGAGATGTAAGAATGTACATACTACATTTAACCAAGGAGTTTACAATACAATGAAAAGATGTAAGAATGTACCATGTAAGAAAGTAAGAATGAAGAGATACTATAAAAATAATTTACTATAGAATTTAGTTTATTCTAATCCATGTAAAGTGGGCCCACTATACAAAACAAATTAGAAAAGACAGATAAATATAAAGAAAAAGGTAACATAAACAATAATAATTTTATCACCAGAGGTAAATATGCTTAGACTGCTGGTGAAGGTTTTTTAGATTTCTCTTTATATACATATACATATTTTTCCACTAAATTAAGATTATACTCTGCCCATAGTTTACCAGAACATGATTTTAAATTAGCAGTATAATGTGAAAATTACTCTTTATTTATTTATCTTGAAAATTACTCTTTATTTTTAAATGTAGTTCTACATAATCATTTCAAAGGCAGCTATCTATTCCATTTCAGGAGAAACTTGCATAATCTTCAAAAGCAGTTAATCCTTTTGAGTTCTAAGGATTTTTGTTTATTTAGGTTATACAAAATATTACCGATTCTCCTTAGAAGCACAATTGTAACTGATACTCCTCTCAGTACTATTAATTACTGGCTATTAATTAATAGCCACACTCCTCACACTGTTCCAGTTCTGTTTCATTAATACATATGTCTTAGTTTTATGTCTATGTGTATGTATTTGTGAATTACTTATAACTTTTGCTTGAGCATCTTCCTATTTCTTATTGATATTTAAGAGATCTTATTAGTGTTGACACTGAAACTTGTGCTATAGATAATGTTTTATTTAACATCATTTGTATTACATATGACAATTAATTTGAATATGTAGTTGAAATGATCATTTTATGGTTTCTTAATTTATGCTTTCAGTGTTATTCTTAGAAGGTCATTTACTAGCCAAGATTGACTTTTATATATATATTTTTTTTTTACTAAAATGTATGATTTTTTAATAGTTCATACATCTGTTTTTCTTTACAGTAAATAAGTTTTGTCAATATCTTTTATAAAAATATCTGCTTTTTTCTACTCAAATGAAATAACTTCTCATACTAGCATAGTACTGCTTTGGAGATTTCCCATCTTGTTTTTCTTGTATATATAAAACTTTATTTTTAAAACATGAGATTTATTCTTTTATTCTCATTATATGTTTTTTCTCATTTTCCTAGCTATTTTTGTTTGGTTTATTTTAGATAAATAATCACATGATCTACAAATAGTGTAAGATTTCCCCTTTCTATTTCCAATGTGTATCTTTTCCCCACCCCACGCTCTTTGCATCATTTATTTCAGGGTCAAGCATTTATTTAAAAAAATGCTAAATAGTAATAATGTGAACAAACATTTTAATAATTCATGATTTAAGGGAGATGCCTCAATCATTTCACCATTAATTTGCTTCCTGTTAATTTCAGATTACTTTATTATGCAATTAACTAAAGCATGATTTAATATCCAGTAAACTATAACCACTGTAACTGGAGTTCTGCTATAAATTTTCAGTTACCTATTTTAAGTAGCAACAAACATGGTTAACATTTGTTGAACACTTACATGTACCAGGCATAGTTATAAGCACTTACATATATTTGTATTTAATTTTCATAGTAAAGTTATTATATAGATAACGCTGAGACTAAAAGACATGGGAGCTGGGATTTGAACTCAAGTTGTCTGTGTTCAAAGCTCTTATAAAATTGATATGCTGTGTATCAGTGACTGATGAAACCCTAATTAATCTGTACTTAAGTGGGAAAAAAAACTACCATGTTCTGATCAGTATTCCTAAGGGGAATGTTGAGGGGAAAATGAATTCTATTTCAGATGTGCTGAATTTGAGCATCTCTGGGATATGGAAGTGAACTCAAGTGAACAGTAATATACACACTAGTTTGATTCTCAGGGAAAAATCCCAGATGTTGTATTAGTCAGGGCTCAGTTGGTTTAGCTGGGTGAGCACTTTCCAAGTTGAGTCATGTTACAATTTGACCCTAGTGGTAGGTCTTGTGGCCCGGAGGGGAACTGGAGTGAGATACTGGGGAAGGCCAAAGCAATTCCTTGTAAGGCACCTGTTTTCTCTTTCTCAAGTAAGAGAAGAGATTTCTTATTCAGCAAATGAGGAGGGATTGGGAACTGGACCACTTCTTTAGGCACAGAGAGTTTGAGGGGATGTGGACCTCCCAAATTCTCAAGTGGATCTTCCCACCCTGAATGTCAGGGTTCCTTCCACTCATTGTTTATCATGGTCCTGGTTTTGACAAAGGAGTCTTGTTTAGGATGACAGCTTTCTCTAAAGTTTTTCCACTCTTACAATTAAGTCTGTTTTACTTTTTCAGCTTTATCTGCCCTGGAACTTTAGGAAGACAGAGTCATTAACTGCTCTTAAAATTTTAGGTACTTAAAGAGTTGTTTTAAATCTTAAACAGTCAAAAATTTTAAGTAAAGGCCTTGGTCTCTTTGGAAATATTGATATATTCCCTGCAAAAATTTCTGAAGCTATTAATAAATTTATTTGAGGTCCGTTCCACATGCCAGTGACCACTTCGATGACTTTGTTCTCCACTACTTTATTTTTATGCTTTCTTAATTCTATAACACTTTTTCTCAACTTAAAAGGAACTACGTTGTGACTATCAGGAAAAATAGGGGGGTATAGCTATATTCTTAATCTCAACATTGACAAGAGAAATTTTACTGTGCCTTTATTGATCAAAGTATTTTAACATCCTGTTTTTTACTGTTGGAATCTAGCAGTAGTCTGCTTTGTAACTTTGTAAGGTCACTTTCATTTCTGCTTTGAAAACCCAGCCGACTTTTCTTCTGTCAGCTCTTGTAATAATGTGGTAAACACAGGCTTTCCCAACCACCACACTCTACCTTCTGTGAATATTTTTTTTTCCTATTTCCTTTACTGGAGCTACAAATTTATTAGGCAGAAGTTTGCCTTCAAACTTATTACAGGTAGTACTTTACCAAATGGCTTGCTATAACATACACCAGATCTCCATCTTTCCAGCTTCAGATATGTTTCCTCGTTATCCACTACCAGTCACTAAGCCAATATCCCAGATATTAGGGTTTTTTTATGTTCTTGTTATAGTAATAACCCACCGCAAATATCAATTTCTGTATTTGTCATGGTAGAATAGGCCATGCTGTGACAGCATTCAATCCAAAGATATCAATGGCTTACTATGATAAGACTTTGTCTTGTTGACATCACAGGCAGATTTCACTCAAGTGGTTCTCCACCATCTTGAAACTATGAGACCTGGCACCCAGGATCTCTGAGAATGTTGTGGCAGAGGACGAGAGAGATAGAGGAGGCATATTGGTTCTATTAG
Organism: Mesoplodon mirus; assembly: GCF_964341445.2. Classification (NCBI taxonomy): domain Eukaryota; kingdom Metazoa; phylum Chordata; class Mammalia; order Artiodactyla; family Ziphiidae; genus Mesoplodon; species Mesoplodon mirus. Next base: position 188,951,606 of record NC_138978.1, read on the forward strand.
ATAGAACTAATCATATTGTACCAAACTAAACCCGAAATAGATAATAAATAGGAGAACATGAATATTTGTTGAGGGTTAACTATCTATGCTACACCTGTTTTTTTTTTTTTTTGGCCTCCTGTGATTAGCAAACAGTTCAAAGCCAGAGAATGAGAATAAAATTTCCAGAAAAGTCTACATATTTTCTTTTCCCAGTGTGCAACGTCTGGGGTAAATGACTGTGAGTCTCCTTGGGGGTAAGCTGGAAAGAAGATTTACAGCTTAATATTTTAGTAGTGTCATAGAATTCTGACTTAGGGAGCTGGGCCACCTCTATTTTTAAGATAGCTGGAAATGAAAAGCAGCTCAGATTGGGGTCTGGTTGAGAGGCTCAGAATCTTCATTGTGATGAGGAAATGAAAGTCTCTGTTTAAAGACCAAAATATAGGTATAGGTGCTATACCTATATTAGCATGTAAGTAAGCTGTCCATCTATTTAAGACTAAGGTGGATCACAACAATATGAGGTCATTAAAAGATCTTCAAGAGACCTTCAAGAGAAAGAGAAATATTGTATGATATCACTTATATGAGGAATCTAAAAAAAAAGTGATACAAGTTAGCTTATTTACAAAACAAACAGACTCACAGACTTAGAGAATTAATTTATGGTTACGGGAAGTGGGGAAGTTTGGGGGAGAGGGATAGTTAGCGTGTTTGGGATTGACATGTACACACTGCTATATTTAAAATGGATAACCAACAAGGACCTACTGTAGAGCTCAGGGAACTCTGCTCAATATTAGGTAACAACCTAAATGGGAAGAGAATTTGAAAAAGAATAGATCCATGTATATGTAAAAAAATAAATAAAGGTCTTCAAGCTAGAGAGGGCTAACCTCCTGAAACTCAAGAGGAGGGCTGGTGCTGCTTTGCCAACAAAGGCTCAATGGGATTTCTGAGCTCAAGGTACCTAGAATCCAGCAAAGATAACATTCCTGTTATCAGATCCATTTTCCAGATGGTCCCCTAATTTTTAATGTAAGCGATCTGATTATAAGAATTCAATGTATATTATAATCTGCATATAATCTACATACATACAATATTATAACTTGCAGGATCAAAATGTGCATCTCATATTTTGTTATATCAGGTTTATCAAGATAAAAATAGATAACAACTAATCTCAAATGCCCATCTTTAAAGGTCTGTTCCCTAGAACCGCTCTTGGTAAGAAACTGTATAATCAAAGTTGAGGGGTGGAGAAGAGAAACCACTCTATGCATTCCCATCAATAAGAAATGTAATAGAGGGAAGGAAGTGCTTACTGACTTGCTGGAGGGGCAGGAGGAACAGAAGTTGGATATGGCTGCCAATAGATCTTTAAGTCATGCCACTGCAATCTGCATGGAACATACCAGGAAGTTGTTGCTGACACCCAGAGTTTAGAAGCTGCAGAAAACATCAGCTGCAGTCAAAGCTGCTGTGCAATCCTAAACAGCTGAATGGCAGAGGAACATGAAGACTGGCCAGTCTCTGACAAATACCCATGTTTGCCAAAAACCCATGCAGACACTGCCAGAGGCAGAAGCTCATTTTGCTTCTGTGTTCTAAATTTAAGTAAGTACATCTCACTGGCAGACTGTAAATAACATCCAAAAACCCAGGGGGTAACACAGAATGGAATAAATCCAGATTACAAGTAAGCCCCAATGAGCAAAGTGTCAACATATTTTAGAGAAGTCAGAATTGGAGGAGTCATTTGTATGCTATGGACTTAGTACCGAGGCCATTGGTGACATTAGCCAGAACAATTTCAGTGGATGCATGGGTGGGAAAACCAAGGTTCAATAATGAGCCGCAGGGCTTCCCTGGTGGCGCAGTGGTTGAGAGTCCGCCTGCCGATGCGGGGGACGCGGGCTCGTGCCCCGGTCCGGGAGGATCCCACACGCCGCGGAGCGGCTGGGCCCGTGAGCCATGGCCGCTGAGCCTGCGCGTCCGGAGCCTGTGCTCCGCGGCGGGAGAGACCACAGCAGTCAGAGGCCCGCATACCACAAAAAAAATAAAATAATAATGAGCTGCAAGTGATAGAAGGTTCCTTGGGAAGACATGATCACTTAAGAGACTGCCCTGATGGGAGAGCGAGAAGGTACTTAGTAGTTCAATGCGACATGAAATTGAGTCAAAGTGGTTTTTTTGGGGGGGCTGCCTTGTGTTCTTCCTTTCTTCTTCCCTTCTCTATCATATAAAGTAGGAAGGACATTTGGAAATATTATGTGATAAAAGAGCTAGTGAGCTTGTGGGAAAAGAGAGAAGTTCAAGAATCTCTGGAGGGAAAGGATAGTTGAGAGAGCAGTGTCTCTGAGGAATTTGGAAGGATAACATTTAACAGTGAAGTTAGAAGAGAAGATGAACTTTTGCTTTTTTCTGAGTTGTGCGACTCATCTCTGCCATCTCGTTCTGCTCTAAGCATTACTTTGTCTTGAGTTCTGTTAGTAGGAAGAGTTCTGGCTCACTTTGCCTTTCAGTGACACAGAACTATTCTCAGGTTGAGTTCCTTCTAAAAAGTAAAAAAGGTTTCATAATTATGTAGGATTCAGTGTATAATGTGAGACTCTGGTGTTTAATTATCAATCATCCCACTTGTCTCCATTCCTTCTATCACATGGTTTTCTCCAACACTTATGATGGTCAGTTTTAATTCTTTTTCCTACTGTTTTCCTATTTTGAGTCTACTATTTTGCAGGTTAGGATAATATTCTAGCTCTAGGCAACTGCTACTGTAAAGACTATAACTTTTCATAAATACAATTCTTTATTTCAATCAGCACCTAGATCCTAATCCTTTTAATATAGGTTTTTCTTGTAGATTCTCTGCAACTACTAAAAATTGATGAATCAGAGAATTAAAGTTTGATTTTATAACTATATGTAAGAGAGTATCTGAAACCAGTCTTTCTCTTCAATTCATAGTAAAAAAGTATATATATGTAAATAGTCATGGCTATCAGCAAATACTTTATTTTCTAATGTATTTTATGAAGTTTATACTCATTTCTAAATAGGCCTTTTTCAGTGTCATGATTCCCAGAAATATATATGTAGCTACAATTTCTTCATAAAAATAATAGTTTGGGGTTGTAAAAAGCCATCTGGGCTGGCATCAGGGACTTTTTGGCTGTGTCCATAACTACCTCTCTGACCCCAAGCTTATCACTTTATTTCTTTGGAATTTAGTTTCCCACTCTTTAAACGATAATAATATCTACTTGATCTTCCTTAAATGTAGGTTATTGGTATGGGAAGTAAAGTAAATTTGTGATTCAGGTCCCTAGACAAAACTCACTGTCAGTTTCATCCATGTAAAAGAAAATTAAAGCATCATCAGGTCATGAGCTGAAATAAAATGTCTTTCTGGGTTACTGGAAAGATGGAGACAGATATTGTCTTGTGACCCCTGGGACTGACTTTGCTGTCTCTCTAGATGAGAATGTGGCCTGGTTGATATTACATTGGCTTCAGATACACGAAAGCCTGATGTTTGTAAATCTTTAAATGAAAGTAACATACGTTGTGAGTATCATTTCTTCTCATATAATGGTCTAAGCCCTGATGACAGTGTAAAACTAAGATTATGTTGTTTTCTCAACTCTGGTAAATTCTCACCGTGGAGAAGATCACAGCAGCTATGCACATAGTTAGGGAACGTGACCACCAGGGACAAGCAGCTTCAATCATTCATATATTTTCTGCTTTATATCACCATACCACCTTTATTTATTTTGTAATCCTTGGCTAAATAGATTGGCTATAGTTGTGTTTGTTTTCTTCCTGCCAAAGCGCAACTTACTTAAATGTTGCAATCAGAAGTGATATACCAGTGACATCATAGAAATATACTTTGAAAAATTAAAAAGTGCTTATATATTGAAGGCAAACCATAGACTTTTAGAACTGAATGATATTTAAGAAAAATCCTGAGGTTGGTTCTTTATTATGTTTATATGTTCTGTATGATGTTCGTGTCAGAAAGCATTAGCTGTTTTCTGATAATTATGAACCTCTGTTTCTCACCTGTCAATTGATAGCTCAGGGAACATGATCTAGAATGTCCCTTTTAGGTGTATATCTTGAGAATTAATGAGGTAAAGATAGAGCAGTGGCTTGGACTTGTTCATTTCTTTTGAGACGATTTCAGAACTCAGTGCTTGGGGGCCTCAAGATGGATCGTTAGGGATGCAGTGTATTCCCTTCTGGCCTGAAGACCCCCCTTTTCTAGTTCTCACCTCTGTTCATGGGAGACCCCAAAGATTTCAGAGTCCTGTCAAAATCGGCCTGTTCCACTGGTCCCTCAAACTCAGAGTCACTGTAGAGAATCTAGGAATTGACAGGCTATTATGTGACTAGAAGTCACAGGTACACTCAATGACATCACCAAAGCACTCTGAGTAGGCAGACTCTCAGAGCAGGACTCGTCATGACAGGGATAAATTTGAGGAACTTTTAGTGAAGGTTTGGAGCCTACTCTAGGAGAATCAAGATTTTTTTGACAGATGTGAGGACATGAGAAATTCTGAATTCAAAATAGAAATCATACCAAAATTAACTCCACACACTGCGTGTTAGCAAATGCTTGTCCTAGGAAATGGTTCAAGCTAATTTGATTTAAATATGTCCATTAGTTCTCCCACACCAGTGGTTTGGTTCTGATTTGAATTAAAGTGCTCCTCTGTGAATGGATACACAGAACATTTGGATTTAATATTTCCTTATTCTTGCTGTACCTGTGCAAAAATGCTGAGTGTTATTATGGGATGTTGCTGTGTCCCCTGAGGGTGGCAAGATGCAAGAGTGCTCTATGTGTTATGTACATTTTTGTCCGTGTGAAAAATTATATAAGTATATGATCCAACTTAATAGCAAATTTTTCTGCATGTAGAATACAAAATGAATCTTTATGTTGAAAATCAACATTTAATATATTTTGGCAATGATATGCATTAATATTGCTATGAACTTATGAAATGAGAATAAGTCAAGTTATTTTACACATATTAACTATGTGCTTTAACAGTTTTATGCTATTTCTATCTCCTTTAATTTATTTAGGATTACTCATGTCTAGTTTATTTATATTTTTAAGTGCCACAAATTTCCTTAATTTTATATTTGAAGATAACGTAAGTTAACAAATAAAGTGACAGGGCTTCCCTGGTGGAGCAGTGGTTGAGAGTCCGCCTGCCGATGCAGGGGACACGGGTTCGTGCCCCGGTGTGGAAGGATCCCACATGCCGCAGAGTGGCTGGGCCTGTGAGCCATGGCCGCTGGGCCTGCACGTCCGGAGCCTGTGCTCTGCAATGGGAGAGGCCACAGCAGTGAGAGACCCACGTACCACAAAAAAAAAAAAAAAAAAAAATAGAGTGACACTACTACAACATTGAATAGGGGAGAAAATTTTAAATCATAAATACAGAGACTTATTTGAAGACTTTAAAAATAGAAATAATTATTCTACCTCTAAATAACTAGAAATTAGTAATCTCTGGGTTGGAAATTTTTGAGCTCTATTAAAGAAACTAGAGTAACATAATTAACTGCCACTTGCCAATATTTTTCAGTTGTGTGTAAAGTCGACTGAACATATAAAACGTATTTTCACCTGCTGTTGAATTTTTATCGTCCTGAGCCTGTAGTAAATGTAAGTCTGCTATGCTTAAGGGTATAATTTTGTGCAGGAAACAACAATAGGGTCTGGGAATAATTGCCACAAAGATTAAGATTAAAAGATAAAGTTAGCAAAACTCTTGATATTTTGATAAAAGTCTGTTCTCTAGAAGAAAAATTCTATTTCTTAAATGATAAAATCAATGTCAGAGGAAATGCTATACATTTCATTTTATTGTAGAGTCAAGCAACTTTTCTACTTCTATATCTTTTTTTAAACATCTTTATTGGAGTATAATTGCTTTACAACGGTGTGTTAGTTTCTGCTTTATAACAAAGTGAATCAGCTATACATATACATATATCTCCATATCCCCTCCCTCTTGAGTCTCCCTCCCACCCTCCCTATCCCACCCCTCTAGGTGGTCACAAAGCACCAAGCTGATCTCTGTGCAATGCAGCTGCTTCCCACTAGCATTTGGTAGTATATATACGTCACTGTTACTCTCTCACTTCATCCCAGCTTACCCTTCCCCCTCCACGTGGCCTCAAGTCCATTCCCTACGTCTGCGTCTTCATTCCTGTCCTGCTCCTAGGTTCTTCAGAACCATTTTGGTTTTTTTTTTAAATACCATATATGTGTGTTAGCATATGGTATTGTTTTTCTCTTTCTGAACATACTTCACTCTGTATGACACACTCTAGGTACATCCACCTATTCACAAAAACTCAGTTTCATTTCTTTTTATGGCTGAGTAATATTCCATTGCATATATGTGCCACATCTTCTTTATCCATTCATCTGTCGATGGACACTTAGGTTGCTTCCATGTCCTGGCTGTTGTAAATAGAGCTGCAATGAACATTGTGGTACATGACTCTTTTTGAGTTATGGTTTTCTCAGGGTATATGTCCAGTACTGGGGTTGCTAGGTCATATGGTAGTAATATTTTTAGTTCTTTAAGGAACCTCCATACTGTTCTCCATAGTGGCTGTATCAATTTACATTCCCACCAACAGTGCAAGAGGGCTCCCTTTTCTCCACACCCTCTCCAGCATTTATTGTTTGTAGATTTTTTGATGATGGCCATTCTGACTGGTGTGAGGTGATACCTCATTGTAGTTTTGATTTGCATTTCTCTAATGATTAGTGATGTTGAGCATTCTTTCATGTGTTTGTTGGCAATCTGTATATTGTATATCTTCTTTGGAGAAATGTCTCTTTAGGGCTTCTGCCCATTTTTGGATTTTTTTTTTTTTTTGTCTTTTGATATTCAGCTGCATGAGCTGCTTGTAAATTTTGGAGATTAATCCTTTGTCCACTGATTCATTTGCAAATATTTTCTCCCATTCTGAGGGTTGTCTTTTCGTCTTGTTTATGGTTTCCTTTGCTGTGCAAAAGCTTTGAAGTTTCATTAGGTCCCATTTGTTTATTTTTGTTTTTATTTCAATTTCTCTAGGAGGTGGGTCAAAAAGGATCTTGCTGTGATTTATGTCATAAAGTGTTCTGCCTATATTTTCCTCTAAGAGTGTTAAAGTGTCTGGCCTTACATTTAGGTCTTTAATCCATTTTGAGTTTATATTTGTGTATGGTGTTTGGGAGTGTTCTAATTTCATTCTTTTACATGTAGCTGTCCAGTTTGCCCAGCACCACTTATTGAAGGGGCTGTTCTCCATTGTATATTCTTGCCTCCTTTATCAAAGATAAGGTGAACATATGTGTGTGGGTTTATCTCTGGGCTTTCTCTCCTGTTCCATTGATCTATATTTCTGTTTTTGTGCCAGTACCATACTGTCTTAATTACTGTAGCTGTGTAGTATAGTCTGAAGACAGGGAGCCTGATTCCTCCAGCTCCATTTTTCTTTCTCAAGATTGCTTTGGTTATTCAGGGTCTTTTGTGTTTCCACAGAAATTGTGAAATTTTTTGTTCTAGTTCTGTGAAAAATGCCATTGGTAGTTTGGTAGGGATTACATTGAATCTGTAGATTGCTTTGGGTAGTATCATCATTTTCACAATGTTGATTCTTCCAATCCAAGAACATGGTATATCTCTCTGTCTGTTTGTATTGTCTTTAATTTCTTTCATCAGTGTCTTATAATTTTCTGCATACAGGTTTTTTGTCTCCTTAGGTAGGTTTATTCCTAGGTATTTTATTCTTTTTGTTGCAGTGGTAAATGGGAGTGTTTCCTTAATTTCTCTTTAAGACTTTTCATCATTGGTTTATAGGAATGCAAGAGATTTCAGTGCTTTAATTTTGTATCCTTCTGCTTTACCAAATTCATTGATTAGCTCTAGTAATTTTCTGGTAGCATCTTTAGGATTCTCTATGTATAGTATCAAGTCATCTGCAAACAGTGACAGTTCGACTTCTTTTCTAATTTAGAGTCCTTTCATTTATTTTTCTTCTCTGATTGCTGTGGCTAAAACTTCCAAAACTATGTGGAATAATAGTGGTGAGAGTGGGCAACCTTGTCTTGTTCCTGATCTTAGAGGAAATGGTTTCAGTTTTTCACCATTAAGAATGATGTTGGCTGTGGGTTTGTCGTATATGGCCTTTATTATGTTGAGGTAAGTTCCCTCTGTGCCTACTTTCTGGAGGGTTTTTATCATAAATGGCTGTTGAATTTTGTCAAAAGCTTTTTAATGCATCTATTGAGAATATCATATGGTTTTTATCCTTCAATTTGCTAATATTGTGTATCACATTGATTTGCATATATTAAGTATCCTTGCATTCTGGGATAAACCCCAGTTGATCATAGTGTATGATCCTTTTAATGTGCTGTTGGATTCCGTTTGCTAGTATTCTGTTGAGGTTTTTTGCATCTATTTTCATCAGTGATATTGGCCTATAGTTTTCTTTTTGTGTGATATCTTTGTCTGGTTTTGGTATCAGGGTGATTGTGGACTGGTAGAATGAGTTTGGGAGTGTTCCTCCCTCTGCTATATTTTGGGAGAGTTTGAGAAGGATAGGTGTTAGCTCTTCTGTAAATGTTTGATAGTATTTGCCTGTGAAGCCATGCATTCCTGGGCTTTTGTTTGTTGGAAGATTTTTAATCACAGTTTCAATTTCAGTGCTTGTGATTGGTCTGTTTATATTTTCTATTTCTTCCTGGTTCAATCTCGGAAGGTTGTGCTTTTCTAAGAATTTGACCATTCCTTCCAGGTTGTCCATTTTATTGGCATATAGTTGCTTGTAGCAACCTCTCATGATCCTTTGTATTTCTGCAGTGTCAGTTGTTACTTCTCCTTTTTCATTTCTAATTCTGTTGAGTTGAGTCTTTTCCCTTTTTTTCTTGATGAGTTTTGCTAATGGGTTATCAATTTTGTTTTATCTTCTCAAAGAACCATCTTTAGTTTTATTGACTTTTGCTATTGTTTCCTTCATTTCTTTTTCATTTATTTCTGATCTGATCTTTGTGATTTATTTCCTTCTACCTTGGGTTTTTTGTGGTTTTCTTTGTCTAATTGCTTTAGGTGTAAGGTTAGGTTGTTTATTTGAGATGTTTCTTGTTTCTTGAGGTAGGATTGTATTCCTATAAACTTTCTTCTTAGAACTGCTTTTGCTGCATCCCGTAGGTTTTGGGTTGTTGTGTTTTCATTGTCAGTTGTCTCTAGGTATATTTTTATTTCTTCAGTGATCTCTTGGTTATTTAGTAGTGTATTGTTTAGCCTCCATGTGTTTGTATTTTTTACAGCTTTTTTCCTGTGATTGATATCTAGTCTCATAGCATTGTGGTCGGAAAAGATACCTGATACAATTTCAGTTTTCTTAAATTTACTGAGGCTTGATTTGTGACCCAAGATATCGTCTACCTGGAGAATGTTTCATGAGCACTTGAGAAGAAAATGTGTTCTGTTGTTTTTGGATAGAATGTCCAATAAATATCAATTAAGTCCATCTTGTTTAATGTGTTATTTAAAGCTTGTGTTTTCATATTTATATTCATTTTGAGTGATCTGTCCATTGGTGAAAGTGGGGTGTTAAAGTCCCCTACTTTGATTGTGTTACTGTTGATTTCCCCTTTTATGGCTGTTAACATTTGCCTTATGTATTGTGGTGCTCCTGTGTTGGGTGCATAAATATTTACAATTGTTATATCTTCTTCTTGGATTGATCCCTTGATCATTAAGTAGTGTCCTTCTTTGTCTCTTGTAATAGTATTTATTTTAAAGTCCATTTTGTCTGATATGAAAATTGCTACTGAAGCTTTCTTTTGTTTTCCATTTGCATGGAATATCTTCTTCCATCCCCTCACTTTCAGTGTGTATGTGTCCCTAGGTCTGAAGTGGGTCTCAGGTAGGCAGCATATATACAGATCTTGTTTTTGTATTCATTCAGCCAGTCTATGTCTTTTGGTTGGAACATTTAATCCATTTACATTTAAGGCAATTATCGATATGTGTGTTCCTATTACCATTTTCTTAATAGTTTTGGGTTTGCTTGTATAGGTCTTTTCCTTTTCTTGTGTTTCCTGTTGAAAGAAGTTTCTTTAGCATTTGTTGCAAAGCTGGTTTGGTGGTGGTTTGAATTCTCTTAACATTTTCTTGTCTGTAAAGGTTTTACTTTCTCCATCAAATCTGAATGAGATCCTTGCTGAGTAGAGTAATCTTGGTTGTAGGTTTTTCCCTTTCATCATCCTGCCACTCCCTTTGGCTTGCAGAGTTTCTGCTGAAGTCAGCTGTTAATCTTATGGGCATTCCCTTGTATGCTATTTGTTGCTTTTCCCTTGTGGCTTTTAATATTTTTTCTTTGTTTTAATTTTTGTTAGTTTGATTAACATGTGTCTTGGCATGTTTCTCCTTGGATTTATCCTGTATGGTACTCTCTGCTTCCTGGAATTGATTGACTATTTCCTTTGCCATGTTAGGGAAGTTTTCAACCATAATCTCTTCAAATATTTTCTCAGAACCTTTCTTTTTCTCTTCTTATTCTGGGACCCCTATAACTTGAATATCGCTGCATTTAATGTTGTCCCGGAGGTCTCTGAGACTGTCCTCCATTCTTTTCATTCTTTTTTCTTTATTCTGCTCTGCAGTAGTTATTTCCACTATTTTATCTTTCAGGTCACTGATCCCTTCTTTGGCTCAGTTATTCTGTTATTGATTCCTTCTAGAGAATTTTTTATTTCATTTATTGTGTTGTTCCTCATTGTTTATTTGCTTTTTAGTTATTCCAGGTCCTTGTTAAATGTTTCTTGTATTTTCTTCATTCTATTTCCAAGATTTTGGATCATCTTTACTATCATTACTCTGAATTCTTTTCCAGGTAGACTGCCTATTTCCTCTTCATTTATTTAGTCTGGTGGGTTTTTACCTTGCTCCTTCATCTGCTGCTTATTTCTCTGTCTTCTCATTTTGTTTAACTTACTGTGATTGGGGTCTCCTTTTCGCAGGCTGCAGGTTTATAGTTCCCTTTTTTTTGTTTTGTTTTCTGCCCCCAGTGGGTGAGATTGTTGCAATGGCTTGTGTAGGCTTCCTGGTAGAGGTTACTGGTGCTTGTATTCTGGTGGGTGGGGCTGGATCTTGTCTTTCTGTCAGGCAGGGCTGTGTCCGGTGATGTGTTTTGGGGTGTCTGTGAACCTAGTATGATTTTAGCCAGCCTCTCTGCTAATGGGTGTGGTTGTGTTCCTGTCTTGCTTGGCATGGGTCATCCAGCACTGAAGCTTGCTGGCCATTGGTTGGAGCTGGGTCTTAGCGTTGAGACGGCGATCTCTGGGAGAGTCCTCGCTGACTGATATTGCATGGGGCCCTGAGGTGTCTGGTTGTCCAGTGTCCTGAGCTCAGCTTTCCCACCTCAGAGGCTTAGGCCTGACACCCGGCTGGTGTACAAAGCCCCGGTCATCCACACGGCTCAAAAGAAAAGGGAGAAAAAAAAGAAAGAAAAAAATGATAATAAAAAAGGAATAAATAAAAAAAATTATTAAAATAAAAAAATAATAATTTTTTAAAAAAGAAGAGAGCAACCAAACCAATCAACAAATCCACCAATGATAACAAGCTCTGAAAACTATACTATGCTAAACATAAAAATCAGAAACAAATCAGTTGCAGCCAGCAAACCTCAAGTCTACAGTTGCTCCCAAAGTCCACCGCCTTAATTTTGGGATGATTCGTTGTCCATTCAGGTATTCCAGAGATGCAGCGTGCGTCAAGTTAATTGTGGGGATTTAATCCGCTGCTCCTGAAGCTGCTGGGAGAGATTTCCCTTTCTATTCTTTGTTCACACAGCTCCTGGGGTTCAGATTTGGTTTTGGCCTCACCTCTGCATGTAGGTCACCCTCAGGCTTTTGTTCCCACCCAGAGAGGATGCAGTTAAAGCAGCAGCTGATTAGGGGTGTCTGGCTCACTCAGGCCAAGGGGTGGGAGGGGGTACAGAATTGAGGGTGAGCCTGTGGCGGGAGAGGCTGGTGTGACGTTGCAACAGCCTGAAGCACACCGTGTGTTCTTTCTGGGGAAGTTGTCCCTGGATCATCGGAGCCTGGCAGTGACAGGCTGCACAGGCTCCTGTGGGGTGTGGATAGTGACCTGTGCTTGCACACAGGCTTCTTGGTGGCTGCAGCAGCAGCGTTAGCATTTCATTCCCATCTCTGGGATCTGAGCTGATAGCCGTGGCTCGTGCCCATTTCTGGAGTTCATTTAGGCAGTGCTCTGCCTTCTGTGGGCAGACAGGGAAGGAATCCCCTCTCCTCATGCACCCGAAACAGTGGTCTCTTGCATCTTAGGCAGGTCCAGACTTTTCCCCAGACTCCCTCCTGGCTAGCTATGGTGCATTAGCCCCCTTCAGGCTGTCTTCACAGAGCCAACCTCAGTCCTCTCCCTGGAATCTGACCTCCAAAGCCTGAGCCTCAGCTCCCAGCCCCCACCCACCCCAGTGGATAAGCAGACAAGCCTCTCAAGCTGGTGAGTGCTGGTTGGTACTGATACCCTGTGCAGGAATCTCTCCACTTTGCCCTCTGCACCCCTGTTGCTGCACTCTCCTCCAAGGCTCCAAAGCTTCCCCCCACCCACCCCCCATGTCCACCAGTGAAGGGGCTTCCTAGTGTATGGAAACATTTCCTCCTTCCCAGCTCCCTCCCAGAGGTGCAGGTCCCATCCCTATTTTTTTGTCTCTGTTTTTTCTTTTGCCCTACCCAGGTACTTGGGGGAGTTTCTTGACTTTTGGGAGGTCTGAGGTCTTCTGCCAGCGTTCAGTAGGTGTTCTGTAGCAGTTGCTCCACATGTAGATGTATTTTTGATGTATTTGTGGGGAGGAACGTGATCACCACATCCTACTCCTCTGCCATCTTGAGGTCCCCCTCTATCCTTCTAATAGATGCCAAAATACAAGAAAAAGATATTAAATGAATTTAAAAAGGAAGATCACATTGATTTTTGATCAAGGAATGAAATGATTCCAGAATTTTTGTAGTAATTTCCTTAGACTGCATATTGGGAAATATTTTTCTTTCTTTTCTCAAAATATTTTTCTTGCACTTTCTGAGCACATTGTTATTTTAAATCTATTTTTTGTATTTGCTATTAGTTTAGAAGTACTTGGAAAATCAGACAATACTTACTTATAGACAAATTAGCATTTATAAGAATGTATGCTCCGTGAGTATAAAGTGTGTAAGTTTAAATTGTATCTTTGATCCTGAACACATTCCTTAAAGTTTCTGTCTTAATTTTTACCCTCCATAAATTTGGGATAATCATAAGCACCCCATGGTATTTTTTGTGAAGATTAAACTCATTCCTAAAAAAGATTTTAACACAGTTCTTTGTAGACAGTAAGATTTAAAGAAATATTAATACTATTATAATCAGTTTGTGGTATGTAGTTCTTATTTTATATTTATCTGTTGAAGAATAATAAACAAAATACAATTATTGAATTTTAAGCTATTTCACAATATAGATATTTTGTTTAATGATACACAAAATGTCTAAATATATCTGAACATTATATTTCATGATAAATTCAACTTGATTACACATGTTTTAATTTCTTATTAGGAATATACACATAAACATGATCAAATATTTTTGTTAACTATTAAATGATTGGCACTGGTTGTTTGCCTGTCCCTGCATCTATATCTTTGTGTATATGTGAACATTTTTCTGCCTTTGTTTTAATTTTTCCCCAACTTAATTGAGAGATAATTGACATATAACATTGTGTAGTTTAAGGTGTACAACATGTTGACTTAATATACTTATATATTGCAAAATAATTACCATAATAACATTAGCTAACACCTGCATCATATCACATAATTACTACCTCTTTTTTTGTAGTGAAAACGTGTAAGGTACATTCTCTTAGCAACTTTTGAATATATGATATAGTATTATTAACTACAATCACCATGCTGTACATTAGATCTCCAGAATTTATTTATCTTATAACTGGAAGTTTGAACCCATTGACCAGTATCTCCCTCTTACCTCCACCTCTGAGTCCCTGGTAACCACCATTCTACTCTCTATTTCTAGGAGTCGGCATTTTTAGATTCCACATATAAGTGGTATTACACAGTATTTTCCTTTCTCTGTGTGACCTATTTCACTAAGCATAATATCCTCTGGGTCCTTCCATGTTGTTGCAAATGGCAGAACTTCATTCTTTTTTATGGTTGAATAATATTCCATTTCACATATATACCACATCTTCCTCATCCATTTATCCACTGATGAACTCTTAGGTTGTTTCTATATCTTAGCTCTTGCCTGAATCCACATATTTGCTATGGCCTCATAGTGGATGTATTTTCACTACCCCTTGACACAGGGCTTGGTCATGTGGCTTCCTTTGGAGATGGCATGTGGGTAAAATGAGAACAAGCCTTAAGTCTTAGGTATTTCAGCCTGCCATAAAATTAAAAAATGGCCTGTGTAGCCTGCTCACCCAAGGAGGAAAACAGAAGCCCAGCAGAACAGCTGCCCCTCAAACTTAGAATGAAGGGTAGAGTCATACCAACCTTCTCAACCTGAAGAAAAGTTACTCTTAAGTCCAGCCTGTACTAGCTGAGACCCAGTTGACCCACAGATATGTTAGAAGAAACTTTTGAAAGAAATCTACTAAGCTTTGAGTTGGTTTCTTACTTGGCATCGATAACAAATATTTTCTTGAGGTTTTGTTCTCATAGCATAAGATTACCTTTTTTCATACCTTCAACTTCTGGCAAAATTAAAAAGGCAAAATAAATCACAAAAAATAATGTGTCATAATAATCTATGCAAACATAGATAATTAAAGGAAATGACTTGCATTTTTAATGGATTTATTTGTCATAAATAAATGATGTTTTTCTCTAGCCAATATTTAGCAGATAAGAACTTTCAGATCATCTTCACATATTAAATGTCTAGAGGGAATTAATGGCACACAGAACATGAGCTACTTTAAAATATCATAAAAGCTCAGGAACTCACTAAGAGACTTTGAGAGTATCTAGAAAATGCAGGACTTGGAAAAGGTAAACAAGGATAAGCTTCACTAGGGAAAGTGCTACATGAACTTGATATTCAGATATAACAATTGCTGCTTCTTCAAAAAGAGGGGGACATAAGGTGTGAGATTGTTTAAAGAAGTGAAAATATATGATCTACTTTACTTTCTTTTTCCAATCTGAGGAAATGGACAAGATCTACCCTGTAGACAACTTCCCATCTGACCCTGAAAAAGATAAATATGTTTTCTTAATGTCTTAAATGATAATGGTTGATACAAAAGTTAAATCTGGAATGTTACAAGAATTTAGGAGTCTTATAGTTATTTTTTTTTGTATCTGTATTTACCTTCTTACTTTCCTGAATGGCAGAGGAGAAGCATGGAAAGGCCATTGATGACTCATAAGTTTGAATGTTTACCTTGTTCATTCCAAAGGATTATTATGAGGGTCAATGATCATGCGTGTGCACTTTTTAAAAAATCTGTAAAGTGTAGTTTGATGTATATTATGAAACACTGAGAAAATTATATCTGAAAATTAGTTTAGTGAGTTCTTGAGTTTGCATTATGTGAGTATATAATATGAGGATTAAACTATGAATCTTTAAGAAAATTAAATATTCAAAAAATTATTGCCGTACACAATTGTCTTGGTTTTATCTAGAAAAATAGGATCTAGTTGTTTTATAGTTATTTTTTAATTGTACATTTCATGAAAGTATTTTTAATGACTACTGAAATCAAGAACAGCTAAGGTTTTCTTAGCTACAATTATTAATATATATGCTATGCGTTTGAATACAACTTTAGTTAAGTCCTCTGTGAGTTATAACTTACAGACTACTGTAAGTAAGAGAAATTCCCTGTAACTTATCTAATACATCTTGGAACGGTTATAAAATTACTACATGTTTTACAATAGATAGTATTATTAATGACACCAGTAATAATAATGATAATATAATAATAAATTATATATATTTTATAGCAAGTTGTTTTCAAAGCAGTTCAAGCATTTATCAGAGAAGCTTACTCAGAATGTGGCACAGAAATGTTTTTGTCTTGTTATTTCATAAAGGCATGTAAATGAAGGAAAAATATTTTCCCAGTTGGACAATTATGGTATTTTTCACCAAGACACCAGTTATTTTATCTTGAATACAATTTCAGATATAAAAAAAATTCTACCTTAACGTATATCACATAATGCACATACTTTGGCTATGCTTATTAGGAAGATATTTTTGGACTCATTTATATTTTTTCAATGCCCTAGAATTTCTCAAGTTATGTCAGAAGGGTCACTAGAATTCTCATAATGAAATTAACAAATTAATTTTCTTAGAAAGTGAAAGTGGTCTATACAGTTGCTCAGTATGTAATAGGTGGAGCGCAATGTGCCCCAGAGAAGGGGAGACCGTGTGGTGAGCCCAGGATGGGGCAGAGCTGGGGTCCAGTTCCTGGTCTACTGCTTGTTATCCCTGTGGAATCCTGGCATAGTAACTGAGAAGTCTTCATCTTTAAAGGGAATAAGAATTTATTTACCTTACATGGATATGAGGACTAGCTGAGGTAATTGAATTAAAGCTTAACATTGCTTAAGAAATGTTACTTGCATTCCTCAGAACAGTAAACACCAATACCAGATCAAAAATATTTGAAAATCCCTGAAATCACAGGTAGCAGAAACTCCTGGAGGCCTTAGCCCTTGGTGTTCGCTCATTCTGCAAGACTATGTCCTCATATTAACATGAAGCTTCCTACTTTTTACTAGTCAAGCTTATGTTTAACTATTGCTGTTTTATAGAGTCCATTCCTAACCAACCTTCAAAGTGGTCTTCCTCTCCTTAAAGCCGTATCTAGTTTATCATCTTCATTCACTTTCATCCTAGAATTTATCACCATATGAATCAATTTATATGATTAGTCTCCTTTAGGGGCAAGGAGCTATACTTATCTATTTGCTTAACCATCGGTGCCTATATTACAAGCATATAGGCCCTCAATAAATATAGCCTTTTAGCAATTCTTTGTGCATCAAATTTGATAAAGAGTGAAGTATTCCATGAAATTATTATTTGAACTTAAGGCAAAATGTTTTCACAAGTTTTTTGCAAAAGGTTGTCTTAGTTGGCTCAGCTGTTGTAACAAAATAGACAGAGTGGCTTAGACAGTTTTTTTGTCTCACAGTTCTGGAGACTGGGAAGTCCAAGGTCAAGGTGCCAGCTGACTTGGTTCCTTCTGAGAACGTTCTTCCTGGCTTGTAGATGGCAACTTTTCCCTATGTGCTCACATCCTCATGTAGCTTTTTCTCAGTGCACATGTGCAGAAAGAGAGAAATCTCTCTCCCTCTTCATTTTTTTTAAATGATTGTCTTTATTTATTTTTTAGCATCTTTATTGGAATATAATTGCTTTACAATGGTGTGTTAGTTTCTGCTTTATAAAAAAGTGAATCAGCTATACATATACATATATCCCCATATCTCTTCCTTCTTGCATCTCCCTCCCACCCTCCCTATCCCACCCCTCTAGGTGGTCACAAAGCACCGAGCTGATCTCCCTGTGCTATGTGGCTGCTTCCCACTTTTTCACAAGTTTTTTTGTGTAAAGTCAAGATACTTTCACAAGCTTTTTGTGTAAGACCTCAGTAATTAGCATATATTGTAAATTATTGCTTTAATTTCTACCATTATATATTACATTTTTTCAATGCCCATGATTTTGCCAGCTATTAATTCTCAGGTATTAATTGAAGGCATATTTAAAACATTAAAATAATTAAAATTTTATTTTATTGCATTGGCATTTCCTGGATGATAATAATTTTATGTTTTAAAATTTGGGAGGAACTATTTATTATAGAGCTGACAGTCCACAGGTGGGTAATTCATAGGAATTATAAAAGACTAGACTATCTACTTGATTTATTTTATTCTTAAACACTTAATCAGACTTTCATAACCAGAATAAACTGCTAAGGAAAATTAAACTCCATTAATTCTTTCAAGGCCAATTTAATGATCCCTTCTGCAAAAGAATTATCCCAGGAACATGAAAAATTCAGGTAAATATCACTCAAATTTTCTATTAAGCTGATCTAGAGATCCTCATCTTTCAAAATAAAAAATACACAATATAATTTATATGCTAAATGCATAAAGCAAAATTCTATATATTATCAATAAAAAACCATTTATTTGAATGAAGAATTAAGATATCAGTCTTCATAATATTCCGTTAGACTGAAATTTCATTTGTTTCTATCATATCATGTTTTACTAAATTCTAAACTAAATTACAATTTTAAAGATCATGAAATTTTAATGACAAAATTATACAATGGGAAATGTACTTAAATAATGGAGTTCATGACACATCCTAACTATATCAAACAAAATCCAATATCATTTTTAAGAAATAATCTTCAAAAGAGTGATTTTTAGTTTTTATTTAAAGCATAATTAAACAGAAAGCAAAGCTATTTGTCTTTTTAAATCTAAAATCATTAGAAGCACAAAAATTGCTACATATACAGAATTGTTGAATGAGAGAAGAAAAAGTGAATCGAATTATTTTTTCTCTTACAGATACTTGATATTTAATCACTTCTAACACCTTAATTTAGAGGGAAGGATTTAAGATAACAAAAATGCCTATAATTCCTCCATAATCAATAGATAATGCCAATCTTTCAAGTTAAACTTCTCAGGAAAAATCTCACGTGAGCTAAGAAAAAGTTATTTTGCTTCTCTGGACCTAATTTCCTGTTCTGTAAAATGAGACAGTTCTAGATTTCCTTCAGTGTTAACATTCTGCATTCCAAAATAAGAGAAAATTCAGATAAAGTGTCTGAATTCAGGACACAGAGGATTAAGTAGGAAATAGATTAGATACAAGAGAAGGAGCGGTCCAAAACCCTTATAATTTCAATTTTTCTTAAAATTCTTGAATAATATAAGTAACATTGAAATATGTACTCTGGATCCATTTTAGCTTCTTTATGATCACTAAGAAGAGCTTACTTCCTCATCATTCTGTCTAATTCAAGGCATATTTTAAAAAGCTTCATTTGGAAATAGTTTTAAATATATAGAAAATGACATGAAGAAAACAGTACAAATGACCCCTGTGTACCCCTTACTCAGATTTATTTATTATTAACATTTTGTCCACTTGCTAATTTATTATTGTGCTCACTCTTTCTTTCCTGGTATATATCCTCCTTTTTTTTCTTTTTATCCAAAATAAACCTTTGAGAATAATTTGCATATATTGTGGCCCTGTATCTCTACCTGCGTTAGTGTGCATTTCCTAAAATTAAATACCTCATCTTAGATAATTACAGTGTAGTTAAATAACTTCAGTGTATATAGCTTTGATGTATTACTTTAATATACCATCATATTCTAATTTTCTTAATTGACACAACAATACTGTTTTCTCCCCTCCAGTACAGTATTCAGTCCAGATCACATTGTTTGTTATCAATCTCTAGTGCCCTTTAACTTGGAATATTTCCACAGCCCTTTTTGTTTTGTTTAGTTTTTGACATTTTGATATATTCTAAGAGTATAGTTCTCCCCACCCCCCTCTTTAAAATTCTACATTTTGGTTTTGATTTTATTTGATGTTTCCTTGTGATCAAAACAAGGATGTATATTCTCAACAGTACACTACCTTAAGGTATATTGTGCTCCTGTCAGGCCATCACTTGAGGAAGCATGTGATGTTCATCTGCTGCTCGTTGGTGATACTAATTTTAATCACTTGATCATACATCTCACTGTATACTTACATTTTAAGATTATGCAAATACCTCATTTCTTATCAAATCCCCCCTCCTCCAGTTTTCAACCATTAGTGAACTACGATTCTTTCCTAAATCAGTCTTTAGTGTGATGGCTGCAAAAAGATAATATTTCAACTCCAGCACTTTCTCCACATTTGTCAGGAAGCACTCAGCATTCTTCTGTAAGACATAGCCCTCCCTTCTTCCTCCTTTATGCATTTCCCATTGTGTGGATTCATGGATTCTTTTTTACTCAAGTTTTTATAATTGATTATTTTCATGGTCAAATGTTCCCATATCTGGCACTTTTGACGTAGCTATACTTCTCTTATGAAAGTCCCTTCATTTTTTGGATCACCTTTTTACTTTCTGGCATAACAAGATATTTCATATTCTTTTTGTCTCTACCCTGCTCTGACTCTAGAATCAGCTAGTTCTCTATGAATCCCTGGTTTCTTTTTAAAGAATGGTATTAGAGGGCTTCCCTGGTGGTGCAGTGGTTGAGAGTCCGCCTGCCGATGCAGGGGACATGGGTTCATGCCCCGGTCCGGGAAGATCCCACATGCTGCGGAGTGGCTGGGCCCGTGAGCCATGGCCGCTAAGCCTGCGCGTCCGGAGCCTGTGCTCCGCAATGGGAGAGGCCACAACAGTGAGAGGCCCGCGTACCGCAAAAAAAAAAAAAAGAATGGTATTAGAAACAAGACCTGGGTACAAGTGTACTCATTGCAACTGGAATGTCTGTTTCCCAGCTTTGTAAGAGACAGAGAAAGTTCATGTATATATACACACATACATAAACACACATACATATATCTGTTAAAGCACCCAATCTGTGGTATTTTGCTATATTACCCCTAACAAACTAATACATTGCTTACATAGTTAGATATTTTAAAAATTACCCTTCATATAAGTTGCATTATTTTGCATTCCCACAAACAATCCGTAAGATTGCCTCTTTTCCTTCAAACTCACTGAACTGGTGGATTGTCAAGGTTTTCAATTTTGCCATCTAATGGATAAGAGATGGTACGTCAGGAAGTTTTACTTTGCATGTATCTTATGAAGAGTAAAGTTGAACATTTTTTCATATGCTTGAGTCAGTTTTATATTTCTTTGTTGAATTGTTTGTACCATTTGTTAATATTTCTTAATATTTATATGTGATATTTAGTCTTTCCCCTTGAGTTTAAAAAGTTCTTCCTTGTTAGGGATATTAGCCCTTATCTGTGCTAAAAGCCACAAATATCTTTTTCTAGTTTGTCATTTGTCTTTGAATATACTTAAGCTATTTTTGCTTTGCAAAATTTTTTGATATAACCAAATATAGTTTATATAATAAAAATTATCAACACTTCTTTTTCTTCCATCTGAATTTATCCTCATAATTAGAAAACCTTTCCCCTATGCCCATATTGTAGAGGGATTAGCTAATTATTTATTTTATTATTTTATAAATACTTTGTATTTTACTATATAATTTATAAATATCACTTTAAGATCTCTGTAAATACTGTTTATTCTTATATATCTGTGATGTATGAAATGAAGATGATTCATTTTTTTTCAGATATTTATCCATTTACTTCCAGTACCATTTATTAAAAACACTATCTTTGCTTCAGTAATTTGACACTATCTTTGTAATGTACATGTATTTCTACACATAGTCCTGGAATTTCTTTCATGGCCTTTTTGTATCCCTCAGTACTATGGTGTTTTAATTTTAGAGGATTCCTAGTGTGCTGAAAGGGCTGGTACCCTACTGAGCTCTTTCTTTCTAGTGTTTTCCTAGCTACTATTGTGTGTTTATTTTCCTTATGTACTTCAGTGTTCACTTGGTCTAGTGTCATAAAACAGCTCACAGAGATCACATTAAACTTACACATTAACATAGGGAGGACTGGCATTATGATATGGTTAAGATTTACTAAATAAAATCAAGGCAGGGTTTTATATTTGTTCAAAGCCTGTGTGACTTCTAAGAGCATTTTATAGTTTTCTTCATAGCAGTTTTAACATTTCCTTTTAAGCTTATTCCATTTCTATTTCCTCTTTTTTTGTTGTTATTGTAAATGGAATTTTTTTTTCCATTATATCTTCTAAGTGGTTTTTATTTGTGTTTATGAATGCACCTATATTTTGCATGAGAATTTTACATTTTGCTACAGTACTGAATTATGTTTTTAGTTAATTTTATCATTGACTCAAGGTATTTCCATGTATACTATCAAGTCATCTACAAATAGAGATAGTTTTCTTTTGTTTCAATGTTATGCCTCTGATTGTCTTGTTTAAATTCTATGGGCTAACACCTACTTATCAAATATTAGTGGAGATAGTGGGCATCTTTACCTTGTTTCTATCTCAGTAAGAAGACACATTTTTTTCATTCTAATATAGTACGTAAATAATTTTGATAATAAATTCTTGAAAAATAGAAGTAATCTATGGGGCCTCCCTGGTGGCGCAGTGGTTGGGAGTCCGCCTGCCGATGCAGGGGATACGGGTTCGTGCCCCGGTCTGGGAGGATCCCATATGCCGCGGAGCGGCTGGGCCCGTGAGCCATGGCCGCTGGGCCTGCGCGTCCGGAGCCTGTGCTCCACAACGGGGGAGGCCACAGCAGTGAGAGGCCCGCATACCGCAAAAAGAAGAAAAAAAAAAAAAAAAAAAGAAGTAATCTATGAACAAATATATACATTTGTTAATTATATTTGCTGTAGGGTGTATCTTATGCATTGTGTTCAAGAGAAAACTGAGATTGAAAACATATAAGAATATATTAGAGATGAATGCAAACTCAGGGTATTCTCCTGCCATGGTTACTATCTTTCCATATTTCACAGTACCCTCAGAATCGCTATAATTACACTTTGTGTTGAATTTATATATTTCTTTTCTCTTCAGCTTTTTCTTATTTTACTCCTTACCTTGCCACTCTTTGAATAAACTGTTTTGTGTTTATATTTATATGGAAATATTTAGAAGAGTGAGGTTGTGCTTAACTTTTTTTTCCCTCCTGATGTGAAAAAGTAAACTGTATATTGGCCTAAGGACTGAAAAAAAAAAAAGTTGGGAGGAGAGGGCAGAATTGCATATAAGTGCACAAAGAAGTAAACTTACTCAATATTGATATTAAAATATTAATAATGCTTTTGTTTTTATTTACTTTAGGTATTAAATTTTATCTAAATTCTTATTTCCCGCTAAAGTCCAGTGTTCCCTAAGATATTTGGACTTCCTCACTAATAATTTCTTAGAGAAATATTAATAAATTTAGGAATCTTCATAACTATTACAAAGCACATAAAATCTGAATCTGTATTCCTTATAACCAGCACACCTAACTATAAAATTAACATGGGGTAATAGGAATAGAATAAGATTTGACCAATAACATGGGTGAATTGTTTTAGTAATTTGGAATAATTGACATACTGATTTAGTGAAAACAATAACTGAATTGAATTTTACAAATGATCAGTAGAATATTTTTATTTTATATTTAAATTAATTTTTTATTGAAATATAGTTGATTTTCAATGTTTCAGGTGTACAGTGAAGTGATTCATTTCTACATATATATACACATATATAATCTTTTCCAGATTATTTTCCATTATAAGTTATTACAAGATATTGAATATAGTTCCTGTGCTATACAGTAGGCCTTATTGTTTCTCTATTTTATATATAGTAGTGTGTATATATTAATCCCAAATTCCTAATTCATCCAAGCTCCCCTCTTCTTTCCCCTTTGGTAACCATAAGTTTGTTTTCTATATTGGTGAGTCTGTTTTGTTTTGTAAATAAGTTCATTTGTATAATTTTTTTAGAATCCACATATAAGTGTTATCATATGACATTTGTCTTTGTCTGACTTACTTCACTTAGTATGATAATGTCTTAGTCCATCCATGTCCCTGAAAATGACATTATTTCATTCTGTTTTATGGGCAATAAATATTGTGTATATATCCCACAGCTTCTTTATCCATTCTTCTGTCGATGGACATCTGGGTTGCTTTCATGTCTTGGCTATTGTAAATAGTCCTGCTATGAACATTGGGGTGCATGTATCTTTTTGAATTAGAGTTTTCTCTGATATATGCCCAGGAGTGGGATTGTAGGATCATATGGTAGCTCTATTTTTAGTTTTTTAGGAACCTCCATACTGTTCTCCATAGTGGCTGTACAAATTTACATTCCTACCAACAATGTAGGGGGAGTCCCTTTTCTCCACACCCTCTCCAGCATTTATTATTCGTAGAATTTTTGATCATGGCCATTCTGACTGGTGTGAGGTGATACCTCATTGTAGTTTTGATTTACATTTCTCTAATACTTAGTGATATTGAACATTTTTTCACGGGCCTGTGGCCATCTGTGGGTCTTCTTTGGAGAAATGTCTGTTGAGATCTTCTGCCCATTTTTTGATTGGGTTTTTTTTGTTGTTGTTATTGAGCTGTATGAGTTGTTTGTATATTTTAGAAATTAAGTCCTTGTTGGTCACATCATTTGCAAATATTTTCTGCCATTCTGTAAGTTGTCTTTTCGTTTTGTTTATGGTTTCCCTTGCTGTGCAAAAGCTTTTAAGTTTAATTAGGTCCAATTTGTGCTGTGATTTATGTCAAAGTGTGTTCTGCCTATATTTTCCTCTCGGAATTTCATAGTATCCAGTCTTACATATAGGTCTTTAATCCATTTTGAGTTTGTTTTTGTATATGGTGTCAGAGAATGTTCTAACTTCATTCTTTTACATGTAGCTTTCCAATTTTCCCAACATCCCTCATGAAGAGACTATCTTTCCTCCATTGTATATTCTTGCCTCCTTTGTCATAGATTAATTGCCTATAAGTGGGTGGATTTATTTCTGGGCTTTCTATCCTGTACCATTGGTCTATATTTCTATTTTTGTGCCAGTACCATACTGTTTTGATGACTATAGCTTGTAGTATAGTCTGAAGCAGCGAGCATGATTCCTCCAGGTTGTATACTGTTCTTCTTTCTCCAGGTTGTTTTGGCTATTTGGAGTATTTTGTGTTTCCATACAAATTTAAATTTGTTTGCTCTAGTTCTGTGAAAAATGCCATTGATAGTTTGATAGGGATTGCACTGAATCTGTAGATTGCCTTGGGTAATATGTTCATTTTAACAGTATTGATTCTTCCAATCCAAGACACAATATATCTTTCTATTTGTGTTGTCATTAATTTCTTTCATCAGTGTCTTATAGTTTTCA
This sequence comes from Mesoplodon mirus, assembly GCF_964341445.2. Classification (NCBI taxonomy): domain Eukaryota; kingdom Metazoa; phylum Chordata; class Mammalia; order Artiodactyla; family Ziphiidae; genus Mesoplodon; species Mesoplodon mirus. The sequence goes on from NC_138978.1 coordinate 188,976,726, forward strand.
GAGTACAGGTCTTTTGCCTCCTTAGGTTTATTCCTAGGTATTTAATTCTTTATGATGTGATGGTAAATGGGATTCTTTCCTTAATTTCTCTTTCTATTTCATCATTAGTACATAGAAATGCAACAGATTTCTGTATATTAATTTTGTATCCTGCAACTTTACCAAATTCATTTTTGAGCTCGTAGTTTTCTGGTGGCATTTTTAGGATTTTCAATGCATAGTATCATGTCATCTGCAAACAGTGACAGTTTTACTTCTTCTTTTCCAATTTGTATTCCTTTTATTTCTTTTTCTTCTCTGATTGCTGTGGCTAGGACTTCCAAAACTATGTTGAATAAAAGTGGTGAAAGTGGACATCATTGTCTTATTCCTGACCTTAGTGGAAATGCTTTCAGCTTTTCACCATTGAGTATTATGTTAGTTGTGGATTTGTTATATATGGTCTTTAGTCAGGTTGAGGTATGTTCCCTCTATGCTCACTTTTCAGAGACTTTTTATCATAAATGGATGTTGACTTTCATCAAAAGCTTTTTCTATATCTCTTGAGATGATCATATGGTTTTGATTCTTCAGTTTGTTAATGTGGTATGTCACATTGATTTTGCTAATATTGAAAAATCTGTGCGTCCCTGGGATAAATCCCACTTGATCATGGTGTATGCTCCTTTTAATGCTTTGTTGGATTCAGTTTGCTAGTATTTTGCTAAGGATTTTTGTATCTATGATCATCAGTGATATTGGCCTGTAATTTTCTTTTTTTGTGCTATCCTTGTCTTCTTTTGGTATCAATGTGATGGTGGCCTCACAGAATGAGTTTGGAAGTGTTCCTTCCTCTGCAATTTTTGGGTTAGTTTCAGAAGGATAGGTGTTAACTCTTATCTACATGTTTGAAAGAGTTCAACTGTGAAGCCGTGTGGTCCTGGACTTGTGTTTGTTGGGAGTTTTTAATATTACTGATTAAATTTCATTACTAGTAATTGGTCTGTTTATATTTTCTATTTCTTCCCGGTTCAGTCTTGGGATATTGTACCTTTCTAAGAATTTGTCTATTTCTTCTAGGTTGTCCATTTTACTGGTGTATATTTGCTCATAGTAGTCTCTAATGATTATTCGTTTTCCTGTGGTATTGGTTGTAACTTCTTTTTCATTTCTAATTTTATTGATTTGGGCCCTCTCCCTTTTTTCTTGATGAATCTGGCTAAAACTTTACCAATTTTGTTAATCTTTTCAAAGAACTAGCTTTTAGTTACCTTGATCTTTTCTATTTCTTTTTTTAATCTCTATTTCATTTATTTCTGCTTTGATATTTATGATTTCTTTTACTAATTTCAAGTTTTGTTTGTTCTTCTTTCTCTAGTTGCTTTAGGTGTAGGATTAGGTTGTTTAAGATTTTCTTGTTTCCTGAGGTAAGCTTATATCACTATAAAATTTCCTCTTAGAACTGCTTTGCTGTATCCCATAGGTTTTGGATCCTTATATTTTAGTTTTCACTTGTCTCCAGTTATTTTTTGATTTCCCCTTTGATTTCTTCAGTGATCCATTGATTATTTAGTAGCATATTGTTTAGTCTCTATGTGCTTGTGTTTTCACAGTTTCTTTCTTGTAGTTGATTTCTAGTCTCATAGCATCGTGGTCACAAAAGATGCTTGATATAATTTCAGTTTTCTTAAATTTACCAAGGCTCTCTTTGAGACCCAGCATGTGATTTATCCTGCAGAATGTTCCATGTACATTGAAAAGAATGTGTATTATGCTGCTTTTGTATGGAAAGCTTTATAAATATCAATTAAGTCCATTTGGTCTAATGTGTTATTTAAGGCCCATGTTAAAGTCCTCTACAATTATTGTGTTATTGTCGATTTCTCCTTTTATAACTTTTAATATTTGCCTTATTTTGAGGTGCTCCAGTGTTGGGTGTATATATATTTACAATTGTTATATCTTCTTCTTGGATCTATCCCTTAATTGTCATGTAGTGTCTTTCTTTGTTTCTTGTAACTGCTTTTATTTTAAACTTTATCTTGTGTGATATAAATATTGCTACTCTGGCTTTCTTTTTTTTTTTTTTTTTTTTTTTTTTTGCGGTATGCAGGTCTCTCACTGTTGTGGCATCTCCTGTTGCAGAGCACAGGCTCTGGATGCACAGGCTCAGTGGCCATGGCTCATGGGCCCAGCCGCTCTGTGGCATGTGGTATCTTCCCAGACCGGGGCACGAACCCATGTCCCTGCATCGGCGGGTGGACTCTCAACCATTGCACCACCAGGAAAGCCCTGGCTTTCTTTTGATTTCCATTTTTGTAGAATACCTTTTTCCCTCCCCTCACTTTCAGTCTGTAGGTGTCTCTAGATCTAAATTGAGTCTCTTGTAAACAGCATATATATGGGTCTTGTTTTTGTGTCCATCCAGCCAGTCTGTGTCTTTTGGCTGGAATATTTAATCTGTTTACATTTAAGGCAATTATTGATATGTATATTCTTATTGCCATTTTGTTAATTGTTTTGCATTTGTTTTTGTAGGTCTTTTTTCTTCCCTTCCTCTTTTGTTCTCTTGTGATTTGGATTCCTTTTTCTTTTTTATGTATATATCTATTACAGATTTTTGGTTTGAGGTTACCATGCGTTTTTAGTATAGAATGCTATATATATATGATTGTTTTAAGTTGCTAATCTCTTAATTTCAAATGCATTTTAGATATCCTGTATTTGTACTCTCCTCCCCTCATGATTACTTTTTTGATGTCATATTTTACATCTAATTGTTTTGTATATCCCTTAACTGCCTATTGTGGATACAGATTTACTACTTTTTTATTTTATCTTCCCTACTAGCTTTGTGTGTAGACAATTTCCTACTTTTATGGTACATTTCCCTTTCCTGGTGAGGTTTTCATTTTGTAATTTTCTTGTTTCTAGTTGCTGCTTTACCTTTTTCACCTGGAGGAGTTCTTTAACATTTGTCATAAAGCTGGTTTGGTGGTGCTGAATTTTTTTTAGATTTTTCTTCTTTGTATAGCTTTTGATTTCTCCATGAAATCTGAACAAAAGCCTTGCTGGGTAGAGTATTCTTTCAACACTTGAAATATATCGTACCACTCCCTCCTGTCCTGCAGAGTTTCTGCTGAAAAATCAGCTGATAGCCTTGTGGGAGTTCCCTTGTATATTATTTTTTGCTTTTCCTTTGCTGCTTTTAGTATTCTCTCCTTATCTTTAATTTTTGTCATTTTAACTACAATGTGTCTTGGCGTGTTTCTCTTTGGGTTGATCCTGTATCAGACGCTGTGTTTCCTAGACTTGAGTGACTGTTTCCTTTCCCAAGTTAGTGAAGTTTTCAGATATAATTTCTTCAAATATTTTCTCACACTCCTTCTCTCTCTCTTCTCTTTCTGGGACCAATATATTGCAAATATTAATGTGCTTGACATCCCAGATGTCTCTTAAACTGTCCTCATTTCTTTTCATTCTTTTTTCTTTTCTGTTCACTGGCATTGATTTCCACTACTCTGTCTTCCAACTCACTGATCCATTCTTCTGTATCATTTAGTCTACTATTGATTCCTTCTAGTGTATTTTTTCATTTCATTTATTATAGTCTTCATCTCTGGTTATTCTTTATATTTTCTAACTCTTTGTTAATAACTTCTAACTTCTCACTCTGTGTATCCATTCTCTTCCCAAATTTTTTGATCATTTTTATGGTCATTATTCTGAACTGTTTTTCAGGTAAGTTGCCTACCTCCACTTCACTTAGTTCTTCTAGGGCTTTTTCTTGTTCCTTTGTCTGGAACATATTCCTCTGCTGCCTCATTTTGTCTAAGTTGCTATTTATATTTTTATGTATGTGGTAGGTTGGTTACGTTTCTCAGCCTTGGAGAAATGGCCCTCTGTAGGAGGCATCTTATGTGTCCCAGAAGTGTACTCCCCTCTTATCACCCAAATTATGTGCTCTGGGGGTTCCCCTTGTGAGGGCTGCATGGGTTCTTCTGTTGTGGAAGGGTAACTATGTGGTTGGTCTAGTAAGCTTGGTTGGCCCCTAGTCTCATTGATTGCCAGGCCCTGCCTGTGTAGATGCTTTTGGCTGCTGTTTAGCGGGGCCTGGTCATGAAAGGTCTGGTTGCAGAATCCTACAGGACACTGAGGCTAGTGCTGTCTCACTGTGGATGGTATCAGTGTCCCGAAGACCCTAGGGCTGTTGCTCATCCACTGGCAGGTGAAGCCAGATCTTGGGTTAGTACTGGACTACTGGCAGGCAGAGCTGGTTCCTTGAGTCTGGCTGCACATCCCAGGGATCCCAGAGCTCATTTCAGATCAGTGGGAGGGATCAGTTCCTGACACAGTTGGATATGATGTCCAGGGTGTCTCAAAGGTTGCATTGGCCTGCTAGTGGGCAGGGCCAGGCCCAGCAGCTCAGAGGGTAGGGTCTGGCCTGCATTGCAGGATTGCTTTTTTCTTGCTTCTTGTTTCTGCACCCTAGTAGGTGAGGCTGGTCTAGAGGCTTGTGCAGGCTTCCTGGTAGGAGGGGCTGGTGCCTGCCCACTGGTGGGTGGAGCTGGGTCTTGGCCCTCTGGTGTGCTAGGCCATGTCTAGGGGTATGTCTTGAGGCAGCTGTGGGCTCAGGAAGTCTTTAGGCAGCTTGTCTGCTGATGAGTGGGGCTGTATCCCCAAGGTGAGACAGGGGCAGACCCCATCTCTCCAGGAGACTCTCCAATACAAGCAGGTAGGGCCCAGGGTCCTATCAAATTACTGCTTTTGCCCTGTGCCTTAGTGTGTGTGATATTTTGTGTGCGCTCTTTAAGAATGAAGTCTCTATTTCCCCCAATCATGTGGGGCTTCTGCAATTAAGTCCCGCTGGTCTTCAAAGCCAGAATCTCTGGGGGCTCATCTTCTTGATACTGAACCCCCAGGCTGGGGAGCCTGATGTGGGGCTCAGAACTCTCACTCCTGTGGTAAAACCTCTGCAGTATAATTATTCTCCAGTCTGTGGGTCATCCACCTGGGAGTTATGGGATTTGATTATATTGCAGGTCTGCTCTCCCTACCCATCTCACTGTTGTTTCTTCTTTATATCTTTAGATGTATAAGATCTTTTCTGATAGCTTCCAGTTTTTTTTCATCAATGGTTGTTCTGCAGATAGCTGTGATTTTGGTGTGCTCATGAGATGAGGTGAGCTCAGGGTTTTTCTACTCCACCATCTTGGCTACTGTAATACAGTATTTTTTAAAACAACATGAACCACCAAAACTAAGAAAAAGATAGAACTTAGTATTTCTTTGTTCACTTATAATATTTTATGAAACTATTGGAATTTCAGAAAGCAAATAAATATTAAACTTTACTACTCTAAAACTTACCATTATCCATCTTGCAAAAACTGCCTACATTTTATTTTTGATGCTATTTTTATTTCCACATCAAGGTAATGCTAGATTTGAAAAAGTGGAAATTAAAAATTTCCATCTTTGTATCTGACTTGGAAGAACTAAAACAGAAACTATATGTAGAAAATTATCAATCTGAGTCCCCATCTCAATATATTTTTGTGCGTGCTTTTTAATGTTTAATGGGAATCTGTGATAGCCTTTGTCAAGAGTTGTTAATTAAATATCATTTTGAAATTCATTCAACTCCTTCAGCTATCTAATTAAATAAAAATATTTCATGGGATACTTTTAGTAAATACATTCTGGTTTTGTGTCATGTAAAATGGTCTGCTTTATCTTTTACTCCATTTGTAAAGCCCTATATAAAACAAAATGATGAATACTTGTATTTGAATACATAATCATAATTAGAAACTAAACAAGTGATTTCCATTTATTTCACTTTTAAAATATTCTTTTTTTACCTGTGTTTAACAAGAGCAGAAAATTTTCTTATACATAGAAGCATGGGAGGAAATATGTCAAAACATCTAAAACTACTTTTTATTTATGGAACTTAAAGCAAATATTCAAAAGTGCTTTTCTTAATGTTTGAAGGAAGTCCATTATCCATTTATGCAAAGCCTTTTTACTTAATGTAAAATAATCAGAAGAAGGTCAATTTTTTCTCAATACATTTGTTGGAAATTTTATGATAAAATATGAATCTGCTTTCAACAATTTTGATTAATGTTTCTTTCATTTCTTATATCATAAACTATATATTTGCAGGCAATAACCATTTCAAACTCAGTTCAATCATCATATACACTAATTACCATAGGCAATAGTCTTTTTTATATTCTATTGCTACAATATTGTCAGTTACAAAATCAACTTCCATAGTGACTGTTTGGAAGTAAAGTAACTATGAAATGCTAAAACATCATTAATAGTCTTAATTATTTTAAGCCAGTAGGTTGTAGGTCGTAATCTTATAACAAAGAGCTAATGATTTATTTTGCCTCACTCATGAAAATGATAGGATAGAAGCTATTTTTATAACATGCATGACATTATTACTTATTTAAAACATTTCTAAAGTGAGCATTTCCTAACTTGTGTACAGTTTTTAAAAATACTTATGTATGTGATATTTGCTTCAAAGAAAAGGAATAGAAAATGTTAAATGACATTCATGAGCCATAATACCACAAATTCCACGTTTAAAACTCAAGCTTATATTGTGCCTTATTTTAATTAAGACAAAATTTGTTTCTTTTAGTTTTAATCAGCATTCAATAAAATAATTTTGCTTAAAAATTGGTAGCACAACCCTCCTATATAGCTATATAAGTAAATTTAATTTTGTTTACATGAAGTATAAACTTGGTCAAAATGAGAAGGAAGAACTGATAGGTATCTGGCTGCTTTTAATCATAAATTAGTCTCTTAACTTGTTTATAACTTGCTTCTATATTTAAATCTGCAGTTTAACTTGTGCTCACCAGTACCATTCCTATATAAAAGATATCTTCCCAGAGTTTATAAAAGAGAAACTTCATCTAGTGGTTTATCAATTTATTTTGCCAAGTGTTTGTCTTCATTTATTTCAGAGAGTACTATTTTTCTTTACTTATGATGACAATCTAAATTATACATTAGACCAGGGGTCCCTAACCCCCAGGCCGCAGACCGGTACCCGTCCTCGGCCTGTTAGGAACTGGGCCGCACAGCAGGAGGCAAGCAGTGGGGAAGTGAGCGTAGCTTCATCTGCTGCTCCCCATCGCTTGCATTACTGGGCGAACCATCCCCCACCCCCCGTCCGTGGAAAAATTGTCTTCCACAAAACTGGTCCCTGGTGCCAAAACGGCTGGGGACCGCTGCATTAGACGATTATAAAGGGAAAAATCAGTTCCTATGTTCTGCTTTTTAAAATTTTTCCAGTCAGCTGTTGATATAGCAGAGATCTTACGAGTTTAACAATTTAAATCTTCTCCTCTAAATATCTTATTTCTCACAAAATTCTTAGTTCTCTTTCCTGAAGATGTGTGATTCCTCTTTTCATGAAGAGGGCATGACATCATCCTGAAGATAATCTTTGCGCTCTGTAACTTTTATTGAAACCTGGTCTCTCTGTGGAGTTTCTCTTATTAAATAATTGAATGCCAGTACATTATTAAGACCAGATTTAATGGTTTCTTTCTGATGTGTTTTTTTTCCTAAAAACGAAGAATAGCTCTACTAAAATTCAATTTAGTTTGTATATCAATTTCTACCACTTTACATTTTTCAAATCTCTGCTAAATATATTTGTTTTGTGGGGATTTTTCTGTCACTTTGATTTCTGATAAACCAGAGTCAATTTTTTCCCCTTCCCCTCTGATTTTTGACATTAATTAGCCTCTTTGTAAAAAAATTTCAATAGCAACCTGCTTTAAAATGGAGTCACTACAAAGCAGCTTCATACAACATATGAAATCATATGACTAAAATACAAACTACAGTTCATTTATGAACACATGGGATTTCTTTATCATCATTCGTATTTGTTAGTTGATAAAGTATGTCAGAAGTTAGCATATCCATTTAAAAATTTTGATTAAGTTTTCTTATTTAAACGTAATAAATTGAAATAGATGGAAAATTCTCTAACATTTATGTTTAATTGGATATTTTGTTTGTCAATATTCAGTACTTCATAATAAAATAATCCCATAGTAGATTCTTGTTATGTTACCTGCCTAGATTTTGGACAGTTATTGAAAGAAAAGCTATTACATATATGCAGGAATTCGATATATTAATATTTTCTTTTATATATAAGAATCAAATGTTCATACTTTCTAAGAGTTCTAAAGAAAGAGTTATAGAATGGAAATACTGCCTTAAAACTACCCCACAATGAATTGCACCTCTGTACCCAAAAAATATTAGAAAAGCTTTGGCCTGAACCTTTGGGCTCTCACATTGTTTATATTTGTCAAAAGACTGTTTCCAGAAACAGTTTTAGTCATTCTTTTTTTCCTTGTTGTATACATTTTTAATATGCTTTTATAAAGATAGCAGAGATATAAATTGATGAACTATTTATGCCGTCATAGTTAACCCTAACCGATAAATATCTGACTTATTTAGGCTTTATAAGGTATAGTGTATCCCATGGAAATCTTATATTCTTTAAAAAATTTGAATAAGAGCAACTTAATTTAGTTGAAAGGGAATAGGGCTACTAAAAGAATTTCACGGAATTTCTAAGACTACCAGGAACAGAGTTTGGAAAGCACTGCTGGTGACAATATTATTTTGCCTATAAAATAGCCTTCATCTCACCAAAATAAATTGTTTCAAGCCAATCTGTTGCTGAATTATTTGGTTGTGTCAACTTTTAACATAGGAAACAGCTGACATTGTCATTTTCATTTTTAGTTACTGAAATTTTATAAGGTGATTCCATATACCAAATGTAGTGTATATAATTTTTTTAAATAATAGATTATATTAATATATGTAAATTCAGCTTAAAAACCAAGATAAATTTACTAGATTTAATATGTCAAATAGTTGAGTATTAACTATTACAGAGAACTATGAAGTTTGTCCTCCCCCTTTGAGGAGAAGGAAGGTGACTAAACAAACAAAAGATAAATGAGGTTCATTGCTACACTTCAGAATTATTCAAAAGTAGAAGTCTTTCTTTATGGGAATCTAGAAACTTGTCTATAAAAGGCTGTGGCAAAAATGGGCAGAAGACCTAAATAGACACTTCTCCAAAGAAGATATACAGATTGCCAACAAACACATGGAAGAATGCTCAACATCATTAATCATTAGAGAAATGCAAATCAAAACTACAATGAGATATCATCTCACACCGGTCAGAATGGCCATCATCAAAAAATCTAGAAACAATAAATGCTGGAGAGGGTGTGGAAAAAAGGGAACACTCTTGCACTGTTGGTGGGAATGTAAATTGATACAGCCACTATGGAGGACCGTATGGAGGTTCCTTAAAAAACTACAAATAGAACTACCATATGACCCAGCAATCCCACTACTGGGCATATACCCTGAGAAAACCATAATTCAAAAAGAGACATGTACCAAAATGTTCATTGCAGCTCTATTTACAACAGCCAGGACATGGAAGCAACCTAAGTGTCCATCGACAGATGAATGGATAAAGAAGATGTGGCACATATATGCAATGGAATATTACTCAGCCATAAAAAGAAATGAAATTGAGTTATTTGTAGTGAGGTGGATAGACCTAGAGTCTGTCATACAGAGTGAAGTAAGTCAAAAAGAGAAAAATACATACCGTATGCTAACACATATATATGGAATCTAAGAAAAAAAAAAGTCATGAAGAACCTAGGGGTAAGACAGGAATAAAGATACAGACCTACTGGAGAATGGACTTGAGGATATGGGGAGGGGGAAGGGTAAGCTGTGACAAAGTGAGAGAGTGGCATGGACATATATACACTACCAAACGTAAAATAGATAGCTAGTGGGAAGTAGCCGCATAGCACAGGGAGATCAGCTCTGTGGTTTGTGACCACCTAGAGGGGTGGGATGGGGGTGGGAGGGAGGGAGACACAAGAGGGAAGAGATATGGGAACATATGTGTATGTATAACTGATTCACTTTGTTATAAAGCAGAAACTAACACACCATTGTAAAGCAATTATACTCCAATAAAGATGTTAAAAAAAAAGGCTGTGGGATTTAACTGGCCTTTGAGCTCTGGGAGAATTTTAACAGATGTACTTGGCGGGAAGGACATTTCAGGGAAAAGGATGAGCCAGAAAAAATAAAGGGGCAGATGGAGAGGAAAAGAAGGTGTTGAGGACAGGTAAGTAGATTAATGTAGCCGAATTTTAAGGTGTGGGTTAGTATAGTTGATTGGCTAAACATTTTGGAAAGGTAGAGGTCAGATTGGGGATTAATTAAATACCGGGCTGACTTTGAAATATTGGGAATAAATGAAGGAAGAATTAAATTGTTTAGTTCAAGGGCAGAGAATGGTCAATGCTGAGCTTTATTTCTATTATTCTGATAGCAGTGTATGTAATGGGTATGAAAGCAAAAGTATTAAATTACGAAAAAAGTTAAAATTATTACTGTAAGCAAAGCCAATGTGTTTGAAACTCAACTCTGCTGAAGATGCATATTCTCTCTGACACTCAGCATCTTACTACCTTTTCTCCCTGTTTTAAACTCTGCTTTAAAATAGAACTGGTTTCAAAGTCTAGGTCTTTTAGTTGTGTTAACTCCTGTTTATTTAGTCACTTGTTATTAGTAAAATAGGGAGAATTTTAATCTGAGTCACTATAAAGATTTAATGGGGCTTCCCTGGTGGCACAGTGGTTGAGAGTCCGCCTGCCGATGCAAGGGACACGGGTTCGTGCCCCGGTCCGGGAAGATCCCACGTGCCGTGGAGCGGCTGGGCCCGTGAGCCATGGCCGCTGAGCTTGCGCGTCCGGAGCCTGTGCTCCGCAACGGGAGAGGCCACAACAGTGAGAGGCCCGCGTACCGCAAAAAAAAAAAAAAAAAAAAAAAAAAAAGATTGAATAAAATAGCAGTTGCCTTGTGTCTACAATGCAGTTAGCACTCAGTGTTATTCCAAATCTTCCCTTTCTTACAAAACCCATGTAAGGCAGTTTCATCTGTATTAAGAAGGGGAACTTTACCACGTTAGCCTTCCATGGAAATAGTAATACACAGAAGGAGAAAGAAGGTATATATGGGCTGAGTTACACTTAGTTTTATATTTGTTTAGTATTCTTTTTCATGTTTATTGCCTCTCATTATCTTATAACAGCTATACCAAGGGAAAAATACATTTTGTTTGCCCTAGTTATATTTTTAGTGTGTAACCTCATAATAAAGCTAAAAGGAACTTGCATATTCAAAGGTAGAGTCACAATTGACTTTTCCCATTTAGAAACATATTATTCTTCCCCTGGACTTTATTTTCCTCATTATAGTTCACTTTTCCTATCACCTAATAAATAATTATTTTATCACTAGAATCTGCCCAGCACTAAACTTATGACTATGAATACCAAAAACAATGAAACTGCACATCTGCATATTAACAGAAAGTATCTCAAAGCAGAGAAAATATTTAATTTAAAAAATCAGCTACAATTTTCTACTAATCGTCATTAAAATGTAACTTTTACTAACATTACTTTCAGCTTTTTTTTAATAAATAGAAAAATAATTTGAGATTCCAGGAGCAAATTATCCAATTAGGAAAGAATTTTATTTTATCTTAAATGGATCTTTGAAAACTTTGGTGTATCTGAAGCATACACTAATTTATCTATTCTCCTGTTACCTAATTTGTCATTCTTTTTGACAGTTAACATTAGGATCTGCTGGTCTTTCTTACTTGTGATTGCCTATGTTTTTTTAAACTTATATGTAAGGAAAGAAAAATAAGACTTGCTTTTACTTGACAATATGTGTGAAAGTAATGTCTTGACTCCATGGCTGGCATATAGTAAGAACAACAAGAAGCTCTACATCTTCTATTGATATTTTGACCATTTTTCCTTGCCACCAGTCCCATTATTGGATTTAATAAGAAAATAAAATATTGCTTATTATAGTTGGAGAGTAACTCCTCTTTAAACAAGCAATAGAAAGAAAAATCAGGAGCCTATACATGGGAGATATTTATGGGTATCCAAGACACCTTTCAAATAAAATAAAATACTGTAAGACCAGAAATCAAATATTTATTTCCTCTTATTCCATGACTAAAATAAACTATCACAAAATGCTTACTTTGTGGTATAAATTATAGTCACAAGGTATAATAACTCACAAGGAATAAGTCATTTATTATACCATTCTAAGAATTCCCAAATCATTAGTTGAGTTTTAGAAAAATTTTTGAGCACTCCGATTCTGCTCTCATTGGATGAGTTATGCCCTCTCTTAGTTATCACTTTGCACAGGGAAACATATCCATTTCTTGTGACAGGTTCAATCCCTGGTGCTTTGTTACAGTAGGAGGACAACCAAACATTGTGCTTACACTTTATAGCTAGGAACACACCTGGACACTTGTACTTCCCACATTTCATGACAGTTTCCTCCACAGCCTTTTGCTCCCCCTCCTGGCCAGGACTGTGCTACTGTAGAGCATCCTGTGCTACTGTAGAGCAGGGGGCAGATGCTACAGATAGATTCTCCACTGCCCTTATACTGCTTTGGTCTACCCAGCGACCTCCAAGCTTTACCACATCTGTGTCAGTACTGCTCTCATCCCTCCACCTACCTATGAGGTTAAAAGAGAAGAAAACTACTAGGTGACTTGTAACCTCAATAAATAAATACTTTGTGTACATCAATTATTCTTCCTTTATGATGGTAAATTCAGTTTCAACCTTTGATGAACTAAAATCAAGTACATGAAAATATTTTCTAGCCCTGAAAATTCTCTGAAGTGTTTATTCATCATTATGTCTATTATGAACTAAATCTAACATACAGTGTATGAGAAAGCCATTTATGAAAGTTGTCCTAACATCTTAAGTGACTTGAACCAATGTCTTTGTGACAGAACATAAATTATTAAGTTATTTTTTTGCAATTATTAATAAACATTTGCAAACAGAAAAAGTACTTACAAATTTAACTATTAAACCAACTTGTTCTGTAGCTATTTTCAATCTAGTGACTGAATATCAGCCTTAAATGTATAAAGAAAAATATAAAATGGAGGGGGCATCCATAATTTGATAAGCAGAAAAATGAAATGACAGGAAACTACTTTATGAGCAAATGAATGTTTATACAATTGCCTTCAAATCTATGCCCATGATGAACAGAACTATATATTGGGTACATTTGCCAGATTTACCAATCTTTTGTACAAAAGGTAATATGGAAATATACATAATTTGTAAATATAAAACACTTTTATATCATTTAATAACAAATTTATTTAAAATGCCCCATATTATTTATGGAATGAACTGAAAGTTTACAATATCCTTCTAGTTCTTTTCCAATTTTTATAAGAATCTGAAAATTATGTATCTGTATATCTAACTAAATTCATTCTCCCTGTCCTCGATTTGCTTCCCTCATTGGGATTCTTAATGTTAAATGTCCAGTTCTCAAGTAAAACTGCTAAATGCAGTACATAGTTAGAAATAATTTAGCTACCTTTATTTTGCATTCCATGTAATTTTCCTCATGAACAGATGCAAGAGTTTTTAACTTGAATTAGAAGCTATAATTGAAGACCTACTATTAATATAAAGTCTAGAAATGTCTGAGAAATTAATAATTATTTTGATTAAACTCTATCCGTGTAGATGAATAAATGAATAATTTCAAGAGTTAATCAACCCGCACAAAACAGTATTATAATAATACTTTAAAGTCACACATGCCACAGATAATTTCTAGAATAAATAAGTTCTGTTCTCAAAAAGAAAATTTCCTTTTCACTTACAGTATCAATGAAATCTGATTTGAAATACTTTGTCATATAATACTATTTTGAGATTGCCTGGTTTGACAGTACATAATTAAATAAAAGGAACTCAATATGATATTTTCCTTCAAAAATGAGGCAGTGTACTTGCCAAGGAATCTTTTTAGTAGTAAATTGACTAAATAAAACATATGCAGTGGGCTTCTCTGGTGGCGCAGTGGTTGAGAGTCCGCCTACTGATGCAGGGGACATGGGTTCGTGCCCTGGTCCGGGGAGATCCCACATGCCGCGGAGCAGCTGGGCCCGTGAGCCATGGCCTCTGAGCCTGCGCGTCCGGAGCCTATGCTCCGCAGCGGGAGGGGCCGCAGCGGTGAGAGGCCCGCAGCGGTGAGAGGCCCGCGTACCGCAAAAAAAAAAAAAAAAAAAGCAGTAAAAATGATGTTAATTACTTCTGGAACACCTGATCGAAATTTAATCTTTTTAATATAAAGAATTTTTATTTACTATATAAGTAACCTATACTAAATTCAGTTAAAAAACAACTAAAAGTAGAAGTGATATACTTATCAATCTTTTGTATGAGTCAAATTGTGGAAGAGTAGCAAAAAAAAAAAATCTAACTTTTGGAGGATGACATTTTGATTGAATTTATTCATGACTGTTCCCAGTGGTTAGATATCTCACTCACAGTGGTAAGACTGACTGGTAAGTTTCACCACATTATCATGCATAAAGAGGCTTGCTCTAAATTACAATAGTTGCAGTTAATATATAATCCTATTTAATCCACATGACACCACTCTTATGTATTTATCAATATCTCTATTTTAAGTTTGAAAAAAACTGGGGCTTGAGATAGAATAACATTTTCCCCCCATGGACACAAAGCTAGTACACAGTGAAAACAGGATTCATATTCTAAACCAATATTGGAGAACATATGAGAATATGTGGCTTAAAGTTTTAATGCAATTGTAAATAATGTAAAAAAAATCAAAGCAAGAGACTTGTTTTTTTAATTGAAGTATACTTGATTTACAATATTTCAGGTGTAAAGCAAAGTGATATGTTTCCTTAATTTCTCTTTCTGCTATTTCTTTGTTAGTGTATAGAAATGCTACAGATTTCTGTATGTTAACTTTGTATCCTGCAACTTTACTGAAATCATTGATGAACTCTAGTAGAGTGGGCATCCTCGTCTTATTCCTGATCTTAGAGGGAATGCTTTTAGCTTTTCACCATTGAGTATGATGTTAGCTGCGCGTTTGTCATATGGCCTCTGTTATATTGAGGTATGTTCTTTCTGTGCTACTTTCTGGAGAGTTTTTTTTTTTTAATCATAAATGGGTGTTGAATTTCATCAAAGGTTTTTCTGCATCTATTGAGATGATCATATGAGTTTTATCCTTCAGTTTGTTAATATGGTATATCACATTGATTGTTTTGCTGATATTGAAAAATGTTTGTATCCCTTGGATAAATTCCCCTTGATCATGGTGTATGATTCTTTCAATGTATTATTGCATTTGGTTTGCTTGTATTTTGTTAAAGATTTTTGTGTCTATGTTCATCAGTGATATTGGCCTGTAATTTTCTTTTTTTGAGATATCTTTGTCTTGTTTTGGTATCAGGGTGATGGTGGCCTCATAGGATGAGTTCAGAAATGTTCCTTCCTCTTCAATTTTATGGAATAGTTTGAGAAGGATAGGTATTAACTCTTCTTTAAATGTTTGGTAGAATTCACCTGTGAAGCCAGGTGGTCCTAGACTTTTGTTTGTTGGGAGTTTTTAAATTACTGATTCAATTTTAGTACTGGTAATTGGTCTGTTCATATTCTCTATTTCTTCCTGGTTCAGTCTTGGGAGATTGTACCTTTCTAAGAATTTGTCCATTTCTTCTAGGTTTTCCATTTTATTGGCATATATTTGCTCATGGTAGTCTCTTACAGTCCTTTGTATTTCTGTGGTGTTTTATGTAACTTCTCCTTTTTCATTTCTGATTTTACTGATTTGGGGCCTCTCCTGTTTTTTTCTTGATAAGTCTAGCTAAAGGTTTATCTTTTTTTTTAATCTTTTCAAAGAACAAGCTTTTAGTTTTATTGATCTCTTCTATTTTTTTAAGTCTCTGTTCTATTTATTTCTGCTCTGATTTTTATGATTTCTTTCCATCTACTAACTTTGGATTTTGGTTGTTCTTTTTTCTCCAGTTGCTGATTTTTTTTTTTTTGTATGTTGTGGGAACTATTGATAAGATTACAAAAGGAAATTCAAATAACATAATGTAATTGAGTTTGCAGTTTTGTTGAAATATTAATAACTGAAATAGTGAAAACAGACTGGGAAACAATATATTTTTGTGCATGTGAATGATAGGAATTTTTCAGCAGTAGATTTCACATATAGTTTATTTGAACAAAGAAGTACAGTGTTCAGGATTCAGTCCATAGAATGTCCCATGTTTATGAAATCTGTAAACATTTTTATAATACAAAGTTCTCATTTCTAGGAAAATATCTCTTCTATCTGTGGGGCTATCTTGGTGAATCACATGCCTGCAAATGTTTAGTGACCCCATAAAATCTACTCCACAACCCAGCACTTGAATTCTTCTGCAACAACTAGAGGGGTGTGATAGGGAGTGTGGGAGGGAGTCACAAGAGGGAGGAGATATGGGGATATATGTATATGTATAGCTGATTCACTTTGTTATAAAGCAGAAACTAACACACCATTTTAAAGCAATTATACTCCAATAAAGAGGTTAAAAAAAATTCCAAATTCTAGCTGCTTAAACAACTTCAGGGAAAAAAAATTGAAGACTATGCTCTTTTTGAAAAGCTATGTAGACAAATAGTTTCATGTGTAGTTCAATGAAAGGATCATGTAGTTTTTATATATTATTCCTCATTCAGACCCCTGTGTCTTTGAAGTTTAATCTTCCCTTTATGTGACTTAATTTAATGAATTCTTAATTAATGGATGATTTTTATCATGTTTCCATAATTTCTCTTGTTTTTAGTACAGTGCTTTCTGTTCCAACATTTGTTCACATATAATAGTGTCTCTTCTTTTCTCACCCTACCTGTCACTTTCTTTTGATGATGCTATTTAATGTCACACTAGAGCCACCTATAAGCATTTAATATAAGCTAACATCTGGTCTAGTTCCTTTAATATACTAGGTATTTTTTAGTATTCTAGCTTAAAGGAAAAAAAATATGTTCAGAGTTTCTAACCATCTCACCATTTAATCTAGCATCAAGGATATTTGTTATTATATTGTCAGCACTATAATTAGTGAAACTTCATTATAACTCTTGATTTTTAGAAACTAGGAAATATGCTCAAAAAATTTAGAGAACTAGACAACTAACACATTAAATTATTTAATGATTTGACTTGACTGTAATATCAAGATATAATTCAATCGTGTGATAAAGGCTGTCAGAGAAATTAATGTGTTATTTTCTTTAATGAAAAGGTTTTCTTCAGAATAAAGGTGATGCCATTTTTGTTTTGTATATCTCAGAATTAATCCAGTGTACAATGTTATTTTCTTGATATATCATATTTTAAGGAGTTCAGAGAAAGTTTGAGACAGAGGTTTTTCGGGAGACTCCATGCTAAGAAGAATAAAATCTCCATTTAGAATTTAAAGTTGTATTATTCAAATACAAAATACAATTTTAACTAGACACAGATTTTTTTTTACAGTATATTCATCATGCATATGTATTTGTGTATACATACATATACTTAAACTATTTGGTACTCTTTCATATATTTGTTTATTCATTCAGTATATATGTATTACACTTCTAATATGTGCCTGGTACTGCATTAGGTATGAGTTGTTCCAATGATGGGCAAAATAAGCACAATTTCTACTCTCATGTATCTTGCCAGTGGGAAGATATATGATTAAATAACACAATGTTTGAGGCAATGTTTGAAAGAATAATGCCTTCAAATTTTCCTGAACTGATGAAAAACATCAATTAACTGGTTCTTGAAGTCCAGTAAATCTAAGGAATATCAAACAAATAAATACATGCCTAGTTATATCAAAATGAAAAACTGCAGAAAGCTAAAACAAGAGACCATCTTTAAAACTATAAGAAAAAAAGACAAATCATCTTCAAAGGTAAGAGCTGATTAAGAGCTGATTTATCTCTAGCATCCATGTTGTGAAAGAAAATAATTGCCAAACTACAATTTTATACCCAGATAAACAATTCTGCAAAAATAAATAATAAAAGCAAACATTTTCAGACAAATAAAAACTGAATTTGCTTACAGCAGACCAGCATAATAGAGATTCTAACTTCTAAAAGATATACTTCAGGCAGAAGGAAAATTATACCAAGCAAGATTATTAACATTTTGGACTGGATGATTCTTTGCCAGAGGCTGCCCTGTGCATTGTAGGATGTTTAATAGCATCCCTGGCTTCTACTGCAAGAGGCCAGGAGCACCAGCAAGTCATGGCAATCCAAAATGTCTTCAGACATCACTAAATGTCTGGTTGGGGGGTTGAACCATCCCTATGAGAACCAGCACCATAGAGGAAAAGTTAATGTACATAAAAGGCTGAAGAGAAAGAAAGTAATAAATATGATAAAATGCATGGCTATTTACTAAAGTATCATGTACATACTTCATATCAAGATTTTGAGTGACAATAATGCTTTATATTTTTAAATATATAAAGCATAATAATCTATATTTTCAAATATGATCTAATTATTGAGAGCCACTTTTATAGTTTTGAATACAGTTAACCCTTGAAAAACACGGGGTTTAGGGTTGCCAATCCCCAGGCAGCTGAAAATCTGCTTGTACCTTTTACAGTCAGCCCTTCATATGGGTGGTTCCACATCTGCAGAGTCAACCAGTCGCAGATAACATAGTACTGTAGTATGTATTGAAAAAAACCCACGTGTGAGTGGGCCCTGCAGTTCGAACTTATGTTGTTGAAGTGTTAAGTGTATATATATATACTGGAAGCTGAAAATCATTAGCTGTCATACATTGTTACTGGGGAAATTATTCTATGATATTCTGTCTCCAGATAGAGGTCTATTTCATCATACCATCATGTGCAGGGTAATTGTCACTTATCATCTATCATATTTATCTTATCATATAATATTAACTGGTTTAAGTAGATACAAATATAAATACATTGATGGATAGGTAGGTAGGTAGGTAGTAGATAGATAGATAGATATTTAGAGGAATCCACAATCCAGTGTATCCTTTACAAGTATTTTAATTTAGATGATGTATTAGGTTTCTCCAGTGAAAGAGAACCAACAAAATGTGTATATATGTAGATACATATCATGATCGTGTGAGAGCCAATTCTTTACAATAAATCTGACTTTAAAGAGATTTATTCTATTTGGCTCTTCACATGATTATGGAAGTCTGGTGAATCCAAAATATTGATGAGGTAGAGTGGCGGGCTGGAGACTCAGGGAAGAGTTGCAGTTTGTTTGAGTCCAAAGGCAGTCAGACAGTAGAATCTCTCCTTGCTCAGAGGAGGTCATGCTTTGTTTTATTAAGGCCTTCAACTGATTGGATAAGGGTAATCTTTACTCAAAGCTCTCTGATTTAAATGTTAATCTCATCCAAATGGATACCTTCACAGAAACATCCAGAACAATGTTTGACCAAATATTTGGGCACTATGGTCCAGCCACTTTGACATACAAAATTAACCATAACAGATGGTATAAAAACAAAGCAGATAAATTCATGCAGCATATAAATGATGAAATTTCCCATTTTTATTCACTATATAAGATATACCTCATCTTAAAATATAATTAGTTCATAAAACTAAAATTAACCTAATGTATAAAGGATAATCAGAGTAAAATGCATTATATAATTTGGCATCTATGAAAGACAGACTCTTGAAGATCTTGATCTATCTGCCAGTATATATAACATCACAGGAATAATTTTTCTTTTACTTTAATGAGAGTTAAAATTCCTAAAGATTCAATTATTCAGGTTAATCCTTTACCTAATCTATTCAGTGAGAAAAACAGATTCTCCTTTTGCCCAAAAATATTGTTATTGCTTTACAGATCAACCAATAGCAATCCAGAATCTAGAATCTTGGGTACTTTTATTTTAGTTTAGTGTACTTAGAGCCAACCTTCCAGGAAATGTATCTACCCAGTTATTTTGCACACTACCAAAATATTTCTTGTTCCAAGGATATACATAAGTGGCCTCTATCACTTTCACTACATAAGTACCTAGGAACTAATATATCACTTACTCTAATAGAAGGCTGGGACCTTCTAAAATTCACCAGCAATTTTAATGGGGAAAAAAAGTTATTGTCATCCAAGTCTAATCACATGTCATGAGTAAACAATTTTGTCTGCAATTTTCTTACAGTTTTTAGAGAAAAATAATCTTTTTTTTACAGTCTTAAAATGTGTTACCATAGTAAGTCACAGAGATCGGCTTAAATAAGCTAAAGTTGGCCACATGATGACAAATTCTTTTTGTATGTTTACTATATAATATCACATTTTATTTCCTAAAAAAAAAAATCTTTCAAAACAAGTACTTTCTTATAAGATTAGGAGAAACAGCCTCACATAACCCCTTTTCCAAATTCTTAAGATTTTTTTTTCCCTGAGAGGTTTTAATTGGAATATGAGAAGAAAAATTTCTGTGAATAAAGATACCTGATAAATGGCATAGATATTGTCTTGGAAATTTTTATTGCATATAAATATAAATCTTGTAGTAATTAAACACTTTAATCTATTGATTCCAAACTTATGTAATCATATGACTTAAAAAAAAGGTCTTATAACACAGCATCCAGACACAAAATTTTCACAACTTTCAGTTAAAAAATGCTTATATAGTCAATAAAAATTTGAATTACATTTTAAAACTATCATGGAAGTAATATGCTTTTTCTTAATTTTATGAAAAATTTTATAAACTATTGAAACAAGTGACAGATTGTTACTGAAATTCTAAAGAATAGGGTATGTACTAATCTTTAGGGATCCAAATCACTAATTTTATAATTTGCTAACTTTCATTTAAATTTGAAATGTTTTATTTAGATTGTTCTTTTACTGTTCCCCATTCAATTGCATACATTTAAAATCTTTGCACTGGTTCTCCATATAAAGTGAAAACAAAAAATTATAGCTTTAAAAGTACACCAGTAATGTAAAATATCAAAGTGAAAATAACATGGAACAGAAATTTAGGATTTTAAAGAAAACCCAAGTGTTTCCTTAAAATTAAACAATTCTCAATTACTATAAATAAGTGAGGGAGAATGAAACCACAAAATGGTTTTTCATACAAAAACATGTTTTTCTCCAAGTGTTCTAAATTTGCAAAAAAACTTCTCAGTCTCCTTTCCTCTTTCTTCCTTCCTTTCTCTCTTTCTGTACACATGAGCTCTAGGACTTTTACACTGCCCGGTTGATAAAACAGTGCCTCATTCTTCAGCACAGCCAGGGATAGGCCCAAGCCTTGAATCTTCAGCTTGAATAATGTACATAACCGTGGCCTCCAGTCCTATATTCCACTTCATTATTCATAGTAAAAGAAGCACCACCATCCCACGCTCTGTCCATGGACTGAAGTCCAAGGGTTGTGGTTGCTAGTGTCCGATACAGTGACGCAGGTCAAAGCTGTGATCTAGCACATTCGTTGCCTTAACAGTAAGTGCAGTAGGATTGCATGAAGCAGTTTTCAGTTTCCAAATATCCCCACTATGAAGCATCTCAGCTTCCTCTTTGCAATGGCATCCTGAAGACTATTAGCCATTGATTGATTAATTTTTACCTCTTGAAACAGCAAAGGTAAAATCATGCTGGGTAACATGAAGAACAAATTCTCTGTTCCTTAACATGACAAATTTTAATTTCTTGCTCAAACTACAGATTCAACACGAGTCATTGGGCAGTGGGGAAGGGGGGTGGGGGGGCATCGGCTCATTGTAGCTCCTCAATGATTCAGGTTGAAGGCGATTCAGTGAGGAGCTTCTATGACGTGATGAATCAAATAGAGACATGTAAGCCCTCCACCAGGAAGTGATACACATTATTTCTGTTCATATATCTTTGGAAAAAACAAATAATTTGGCTAGGCCAAATTTAAACAAAAACAAACAGAAGAATTACCTCATGATGGTATGAGGTGGTGATATCTCACAGTTTTAATTTCCTGATTTCTAAAGAAGTTGAGAATACTTCCACATTTTTTAATGGCCATTTGGATATGTTGTTTTGTGAGGTACCAGTTTAATTCTTCTGTCCATTTGCCTATTAACTTCTCTGTCTTTTTTGGATTCATTTGTAGGATCGATCTATCCATCCATCCATCCTTCAGTCAATCAATTATCTATCTGAATCTAGAGATTATAACCCCTTTGTTGATTACATCCTACGGATATGTTCTCTAGCTTTGTGACTTGCCTAAGTGTTATCTTTTAATGGATAGGAGTTCTTAATTTAATGAAGTACAATTTATAAATTTTCTCTATTTTTTTCAGGTTAATGCTTTTTATTTCTCTTACAAATCAAGAATTACAAATTAAGCATATTTAAGAGCCAACAAAATACACTAAAATAGACAGAAATATTAAATTGGAAGAATTTGAAGAGGGGGAGAAATGTATAAGCCAATTTTTCATTGCTTATAATAGACACTGTTTAGAAAGGAGGGGGTCCATGGTTTTATACTAAGCTATAAAGTTTACCAAAAGAATAGTAATACTTTTCTAAATATCAGAGGTGCTACATAGAAAAGACTGTGTATTTATACTTATATGTTTTTCACATAAAGAATACTGCATATAGAGTAAAGATAAATTAATATGATGAAAAGAAATCCCAGCATGTCATCTATACCAATAAAAGTAATGTAGCTTATCTCCCTTATAAGAGAAAATTACTTGCAGATTGACTTATGTGGTCAAAATCTTATTGAATGCTCTATAAGCTTAAAGTTAATTTATCAGGAAGCTTGAGAATAAAAAAAAAATAATCAAAGTTGTATTCATGCAAAAACTAAAGGCAAAGAGAATGCTCTAGTATTAAACATGTAGAAAGAAGAACCAAAAAAAAACCCCATTAAAACAACATTTAAGGGCCTCCCTGGTGGCGCAAGTGGTTGAGAGTCCGCCTGCCGATGCAGGGGATACGGGTTCGTGCCCCGGTCTGGGAGGATCCCATATGCCGCGGAGCGGCTGGGCCCGTGAGCCATGGCCGCTGGGCCTGCGCATCCGGAGCCTGTGCTCCGCAACGGGGGAGGCCACAACAGTGAGAGGCCCGCATACCGCAAAAAGAAAAAAAAAAAAAAAAAAAAAAAAAAAAAAAAAAAACATTTAAGACTTTTAATGTTAAAGACAATAATTCACTATGAAGATGTTATCATGTCTTTGAACCAATTGTACAGCAGCAAATTTCATGTAATGCAAATGACAAGAATGCAATGATAATTAGATGGAAACACAGGTGACTTTATTATAACTTTCTTAGTCCAAGCAGATAAAATATAGGAAATAAAGTAGGCAATGGAATACCTAAGTACCATAATCAAGAAGGTAAAATTTAAAGTTTTATAGTAAATTCTGTGTCATAGTAAAATTCTTCTTTTCAAGTATTTATTGAAAATTCACAAAAGAGATCCAATATTATTAAGCCACAAATAAAACTTATGATATTTGTAATGTGCATATTGCTTTCTTATTATGCCTTTATTTTGTCTCATCTACTCTGGTCCTGGTAGCAGAGAATTTCTCAGAAACTCCCTTTGAAAAAGAATAGTTTTTAAAACTTCTATTATGAAAGGGTATCTCAATTCTAAATAATAGTGAAAACAGCAAAGCAATGTATAATTTATCTCTTTTATAAAAAAATAGACTGTTTTGATAGAACAACTGATGTGAATTAATGACTGATAAATAATTAATAGTCTGAAAATATTTTAGTGGTACATGACTTTGCCTTAGGCTGAGAAAAAAGCAACTTGTTCCTTAGAAAATTATTTAGAAACACTAATATACTATTATTAATGGCTTCATGCTTGGATTAAAGACAGGACTGGTCGTGAAAAAATTTTATACAAAATGTTCTCAGGTTAAAAGTAATAGTCCAGGTTGATGATCAGGTTAGAATATCTGATATACAAAAAAACCATAAACTTCTTAAGACATTTCAACTTAATATCTCACCCAAGTAAAATGAAGAGGTATTTTACATACTATACTGCATTGGTAAAATAAGAAATTAAACTAGTGTCTGTTATGTTTAATGTTTATAATGATTTTATTTACTAAAACTAAGAGATTCATATTGAATAACAAAATAATGACATCTTTTTCTTATGGGCTATATTTCTGTAATTTAAACGAGTATCAATTGAATATTTTAAATTCATCTACTTCCTCATCACTTTAAATTATTTTAGAAGCACTTAATGAACTTCAAGATGCATAAATATGGTCCAGTAGTTCTTTGAGCACAGTGCTTTCTGTCACTATTTCCAATAACTTTCTTGTTGCTTTCCTGAAGTCCCCGTAGCCAACTGTGAAGAGCTAAGAGGAGTCTTTGAGATTTTACCTTATTTGCATTCCCTGTGTCTCAGAAAGAAATATCATTTTTTCTTATTGAAGTATAGTTGATTTACAATGTTATGTTAGTTTCTGCTGTACAGCAAAGTGACTCAGTTATACAAGGAAATATCATTTCTATCTTCCAAGACTGTTTACAAACATTCTTGCAAAGTTTGTCTGGAGCAAAGAGTCAGAGCCTCTGCTTGCCTGACGTGCAGAAGTAGGATAGAGCCATGGAGAATTCTCTCCCAAAACCAATCCACCGCAGTTTTGCCTTAGGTCAATATCACTGGTAAGCCTTAAGTAACAACCTTTGGATGCTTTAATTATAATGGAAACTTAGAGACCATTGTCCTATTCAATTAATTTTTTTTAATAATTATATTTCTGTGTGTGATTTCCAAAATAATCTACTTAGTGGGTTTTTTGTTTTGTTTTTCTACTTAGTGTTTTTAAAACCTAAAGGCATATAAGACAAGGTCTTAAGTTGAAAGTGGAGTGTATGACACATCACAAATAACATAACCTGGAAAAAAGTTAAGCAAGTAGAATAAATTTGGGAGTTGTAGGAAGTTGCAAAAAAAAAAGGAGAGCTTGCTACTAGTTAGAGTGATCAGGACAGTCTTCATGGTAAGCCTAGCCCTCTGAAATGAATGATGGATAATATTTTGATTGAGAGAGTAAGAGGACAACTTTCCAAGTAGAGGCAACAGTAGAAGAAAACTTTTGGGGGGGTCATTAATCATTTTCTTTGTGGAAGAGTTAATTTATGGCTTTTAAAAACATCAATGTAGCATTTTAACAATTAGAGATGCAAACAATTCTAATAAAGAAATATCTTTGTTTAGGACAGCTGACTGCACTTCTGATGTAGTTGAAAATGTGATGTGTTTTATATCTTTTTACTTTCATTCTTCACTTTCCCAAAGCTTCTCATTCAATCATAGAGTTCACAGTTTGTAGATAGAAAATGAGTGCTTTTCACTTGGATTCACTTCCTGATGAATGAATACTTCTTTATTTATACTGTATGTACCCTGTGTAAGCTCAACAAACCCATGGTAACTTCATTCTTTTTTGCTTTTTATTTTTATGGGAAATTGCCTTGAAACTGCTGTCAGAGCAGTCTTTTTCTTTCCTTAGTACTGGTATCGTAAGTGCCTGTAGATTATTATACTTTTCCTGCAATTATGTTCACAGGGGCACAAAAGGTCGCCTTTTGTAATATGAACAAATTCAATTCCATAAGCAGCATTTATTAATACAATAATTTGCATTAACCAGACTTAATCTTAAAATAACAATTGTGCAAACAGGAAGCAGTGAATAATAAATGGCTTTCCCTGTGTGATTAGAGAATAAAAATACAAGTGAAGTTTTCAAAAATAGTATAGTTGGCACTGATTGGTAAGACATAAGTTTCTACCTCATACTTGTCTAGTTTCTTGATTCAGATGGTTATAATCAATAACCCGTTGTATATCTAATGATAACTGCTGAAACATGTGCATAATTAATAATTAAATATTTCACAGGATACACGTGTGAGCAGGGTTTTCAAATATCACATACATTTAGATTTCTGTAAAAACGAAATAGATGTCTATATGAACCCAAAAAAAGGCCACCAATAACTTAAAACGATTTTCCCAGATCTGTATGATCTACTAGAAAGACCATAGAATTTAGATCTGATTAAACTAAGTTCCAGTTTCACCCTCACATTTGCTAATAGTGTAACTGTAGGAATGTGTTTCATTATTATTTCATTTATTTATTCACCACAATTACTCAATGAATAAGGAGTATAAGTAAGACAACACATTTTTATGCAAGGGAAACAGATCCTTCCTTTAATATTGGGGAAGAAAGATAAAATTGGTATGCACTATACCAAAGCTTAGTAAATGCTCTTATTTGGGAATGCCTAAGGTATTACTTAAGTAAGAGGTTACCAAGCCTTGTCTAGGAAATCTTCCCAGAGATAGGAACAGGTAGACTGCAACCTGAGAGATGTAGACGTACTAGTTATGTGCAGGTTGAAAAGAGAGAGCATGAAGCTGTCAGGAATATTTCACAGGACACTTCCTTCTATGCTATAACAAGGAGTCTCTAGGTGTGCCTTATTAAAGGAGTTAGACTCCATTTTATTGGGAGCTATTGAAGGATTTTACCTAGAGGATGACAAATAAAATTTTCAGCTCTAAATGCAACATGAAGAAGGATGAGAAAGGAAATGCCCAGAGATGTGGATCACTGGAAGTGAATTATGAATTAAGTTAATAGTAGTGCAGATGAGGAGGAAAAGTGCATGAATTAGAGAAATGTAGAGAAACTCATATGGCTTTACTCCCTCACTTCTTTCAGGTTTCTTATAAATATCACCTTATCAAAGAGGTCTTTCTTTACTGCTTAAGCTGAAGTTGTGTGTGCACATAGATACACACACACACTACTCTATCCCTTTACAGTTCTTTGCTTTTCTTTACAATATGTATCTTCACTGAATACATTATATACATATATATATATATAGCTTATTTGTTTATTGCTTGGCTCTCTTTAAATGTATTTTTTTAAATCACTGGCTACTCTTTTCCTAAAGTAGTGCCTGGAATAAAACAACTGCAAGGTAAACAACTGTTCAATAAATATATTTAGAGTGAGAATTGGCAGAATCTAGTAATTGATGACTTTCATATTTTATCTTGTCTCTGAAGTTAAATAAATTAATCTGTGATAGGTAACCTCCATATATTTTAGGCATTGGTCATGTAAAGACCCCCAAATTTCCTGACACGTAATAGGCACATAAAACTATATCCCAAGGCTTCCTCCTCCCCTTGTATGAGAAAATACATCAAAGAAAGAGATAGGACTCTTTGGAAGCATTTCTTTGTCCTCATAGCATGCTTTGTTAAACTACCAAATTATACTTCTTACTTCTTACATTATTAAAATGCAAAAATAATTCCAATTTACAAAATTTAATGTTGGAAAATGAGACAGAAATAGGCAATGGGTCATAACACGAATTTAGAGAAGAGTATTTGTCTAGATGAGCATCTTCAATCAAAAAGTGCTGGAATGTAAAACAGTATAGTAATTCAAATCTATAGCTGTGAACTACATATGGTTTGAGACAGCATATCTACTTAAAGAATTTTGCACCAGCTGGCCCTGTATTCATACATGCTAGGCATCCAGCAAAAGCTAAGATTGCCGTAGCCTAAATAGAAAGGCCCCAAGAACTCATTATCAGCAAGATAAGAAGAAAGGTCCTTTTGGGAAAAAAATGTCTCCACTATCACAGCTGGTAAACTTGATATGAAAAGAGATACTATTTCAGGATCCGTTCTTGAATTTCTTTGCTTTTCTGCACAGTGAGACAAAAATAATAAACTGGTAAAAAGCAGACAAAAGATGAGGATGACTGAAGTAATGATTTTGAGCATATCTCAAATAGATGTTATTCCTCCACTTCAGCTTTAAGAATGTCTAGTACAGAAAAGATGTAAGAGGGGAAAATAAACTTGGCAAAGTAAGGATAAAGGACTCAGGTGAGGAGGCATGATTTTGCAAATATGCCATTATGACATTCTGGCAGCATACTGCCAATTATTCAATGATTGCTCATGGCGATTAAAATAATCTTACATATTTTCTCTTCTGAGGCATACATTGGTGATGAACACCTGGAATCTAGAAGGGTTTAGAACAAATTTTACTTATATCTACAAGAAGAAAAATATTTTAATTCATATATATATGACATGAATTAAACATGAACAATGGAAACTTTAATATTTGTAATACCTTCTTGACAACTTTATATAGTACTTACTGAATTAATACCTGCATAGGGACATTAGATAGAAATCTGTTACAATGGATTCAAACTGTTGTGGTCCAAACTGTGACTTGACTGAGATGTTGGTGACCATATATCAATACTACTGCAACAGTTAGTTATAGCAAGGTAATTTAATTATTTAAATAAAATTAAATATATTCATGCAAAATAGAAAAAATACTGCAAATCTTAGAGACTTCAAATTTAAGAATGCTAAAAATGACAGAGGCAAAAAAAAAAGTACATCATTGTGTATTATAAAGCAAGAACTATTAGGTCACCTTTTTTGTGCGATTATTGTTTTCTTTTTTTTGAAAAAGAAAAATTTTAAGTCTTTATTGAATTTGTTACAATATTGCTTCTGTTTTATGAGTTGGTTTTCTGGCCCTGAGGCATGTGAGATCTTAGCTCCCGGACCAGGGATCAAACCCACACCCTCTGCATTGGAAGGCGAAGTCTTAACCACTGGACCGCCAGGGAAGTCCAGTGTGTGATGTTTTGGCGCATGTATTTTCTGATAAACTACAAAAATTATAAGAAGACATCAGTGAAATATGATTTTTATTTTAAGAATCCTATCAACAGAAATGCACTTTATGTGAAACACTGAATATCAGGTTTAATATTCAATAGACTTATAACAATAATGACAGATGTAAGTTTAACAAAGATTAGTTCAGTCTTAAAAAGTAACTTAGACTCTGTGGATAATATATCCGTTGTCTCATGTCCAGTGTAAATAGATAACAACAATACAAAATCCTGAGTCCTCAAGAATGGATGACCTTGGGGTTTGACAAGTCTGGTTTTGTGTATGGACAGGTTGCTAAATAACTAATTTATATTATTTTGAGGACTTTTACTGAATCATAAAATATTTTCTCTACTGTCCCAAAATTCATCATCATAACTTATATGGTTGCCTTCGTATTATCTTCTTTCAATTTTTGTGCATTTTTTTTGAGTATTTTCCTTTTTAAAAATATGTTCCTATATATAATCTTGTTGATAACTAGCTTTAATTTCTATTGATATTGTTACAACAATTAAAATTGTAAAATAATTAAAATTGTAAAATATTGTTACAATAATTAAAATCATTAACATTAAGTTTAAAGTATTTTTTGTTTCTTTTTCAGAAATGATAGGAGTACACCAATATTTCTTTATACTGTTGCTACAGTCATTTTCAATTTATACTTGCATATTATTGGATTTTAAATCAAATTATTTTGTCTAAAATCAGATAATTTATCTTTAAATTACTTTAAAAATATTTCAGTACTCATCTATGAAAGTGCTAATTGGCTTTAATTCTACGTATACTTTTGATTTTTGTTCAGTATTGACTATCAATCACTTTTTCCTATTGTTTCCTAAATTTTTAGTTATTTGCAATGAATGATTCAGTATATTTCCCACGATTCTAATGTGGAATGACTTATTTTCAGGAAGGTTTCAGGTTGTTCTGGTTACCAAGTCCTTTTATGTTTAAGATTATCTATTGAAGATTTTCTTATTGCTGTTATGATACATGAACAATAAATCAACAATTTAGTTTGCCAATCAAAAAATTTTTCTCTCAAAACTATTTTCATTCCATTTTTTTCCTGTTAGTTTCAGGAGACATGATGCTCAATTTGCATTTGTTTTCTTTCTTTTATTTTTATAGCAAGCATATTTTGTTTGTTTTGCTTATTATTTTGCCAGTCTACTTGTGGGATTCTTTGATTTAAAATTTTGCCATTTCATCAGGATAAGTTTGTGTTTAGTGAATTGTAATCATTTATGCTAGACAGTTCTAATTACAATTTCTGCATTATCAGTTTTGTATTTTACAGTTACAAATGTAGGTTTAAATTATGTTCTTGTTTCTGTGTCCTCACCTTTTCCCCTACTCAAAGGAGTCCTATGTTTTTACAATCCTCTCAGCTTCTTCCTGCTCCTCCTTTATTATATTCTACATATAACCTTTCATCTTACATCCTTTGGTTTAAGGAGTTAACATTTTCTTTAGTTCTATTGAGATTTCCAAGACAGATCTTTCTAAAATTATGTTTTTTTCTATGGCAAGGCTCCCCTTGCCCCAGATTTTCCTAAAAATTTTCAGTAGTTCTCCCCTCTTAGATGGACTCTCCGATCTCACAGATCCTTTTTATGTACCTTCAAAAAGTATTAAGAATAGAAAAAGAGAAGTGCTTCTTCATGACTCATTATGGCTAATTAATATGACAGCTTCTTTATCATTTTTGGTTGTTTGTTTCATATTTCTTTTAACCAGGATCATTTGTCAATTGTAGTAACGTTTCTCATTAGTACTTCTTAACACTCTAGTGAATGCTTCAGTTACAATCACCTAGGTTAAAAGTTTTTATTCTTAACAGTAGCGTTGTATATTTTGAACAGAATTTTATATGAAAACTAAACCCAGTATTCTAACTTATTTCATCACTTTCCAAAATGAACATATATGGTTCTCACTATAATGGTCAGGCATTTATTGAGAAGTCACTGGCTAAAACAAGCCATGGTTCCCATGCATAATCTGAAGTAAAGTCACTGAAAATATGAGCACTGTCTTTGATCACTTTATTTGAAGAAATTCTATTATCATCATTTGTTTTCTGGATTTCTGCTGCCTGGCTATTATTTTACTGATTTCTGTTGAGCTCATTAAGTATATTAGCAAAACAATAATTGTATATAATATGAATCATGCTGTAAGGAAACAGATCTTTGAAAAGCATACTTTTTCTAAATGGTACTACATCATTAGCAGCAGATGCCACGTGATAGTTAAAAATGAAAGTCCTACAGGAATGTTTGCCAATGATCCTTGACATGGTTTTTTAGACTTTGTGTTTTGTGAATTAAGTACAAAATTCCAGGGAAATTAAAGGATTATGAAAGTAAAATGAAATTTTTAAAAATGTTAAAAATCAAGTTGAATTTACCTTTTTTCTCAGTGTGAATATTTTAAATAATTCTAAAAGAGGAAAAACATATCTTTGATAAAACTATGCAGAATGTGAAAGATGAGTCAGACCCACCTCTTTTTCCTTTGCCATTATTCTATATGGTGGTAGTATCAATTTTGTTGTGCCTCCTATGACAGTTTTTCTAATTTTATACATACACACACACACATATATATATGCCACAAGGCTTGTATTAGAAAAGACAAATTACATTTTTAAGAGACTGTAAGTTACTTCCAGATTTAGCTTCTCAGATGGACTTTAGGGTGTTTGAGAGAATTTAATGGAAATGAGTGTGTAGATTTACAGTTGTGACTTAAAGTCAATATGAGTAGAAACTTTGTTTTGTTACTGTTGTTTTAACTTCCTCTACCATGTACATATACTCACAGTTTTGAATATCATAAAATTTGAGCTGCATTAATTTCTGTACGTTTTTATGTAAAGAATGAATGTACATAATTAATTGCCCATATAAAAACTTAGTATTGGATAAAAAATCTATTCAAAATATTTTAGAATTCTTTTGGCAGTATGTTTAGTGGTTAGTAGCAAAGATTTTGGACTTAGTTTGATAGGTTAAAATCCCAGACCTACTGCTTGTTAGCCATTTGATCTTGGGTAAATTATTTGTTTTCTTCAAGGTGCTTATATGTAAAGATGTTTATGGTGAGGGTTAAATTATTTTATTATTTTATATTTAAAATATATATGAAATGCTTAGAACAGTATCTGACACACAGTGGCTCAAACTTTTTATTTTTATTATTGCTAGGTTTTATATTAAATATATAATGCACTCACACATATATTAATGTTAAAAAGAAAACCACATAACAAACAACCCAAATCATTCATAGCATGAGTCGTTTGTGGAACCAAGAATTTAAGTAATTAATCTTAGTCTCTGCATGAGACTCTAATGACAATTTTGATTTTGACTAAGTAAACCATAGTTTTCTAAGTAAATTATAAAAATTATTCTTTCCACTGGTATTCTTATGAGGTGGCCAGGGACCATGTTTCTAGTAATTATGCTACTTTGTTATACATTTTATTTTTTTATATGGGCTTTAGGAGATTGTTCAGAACATTTCTTTAAACTCTAGATTATTTTGTGGAAAAGGATCGAGAATGAGAAATAGATCATACTTGGTTGTTTACAGATACTAATAGGAGTAATAAAGTGAATTTAACTAAGTTGCTGAATATGTGAGGCCAATGTAAAAATTTTTATCTCTATACAGTGACAATAAACGTTTTTCACTGTTAAAATTTACATCATTTACAGTAACATAAAAATTACCATATACTTAGGAATAAATCTAAGAAAAAATATAAAAACACTACATAAAAATTTTAAAATATTACTGATACTAAGTGGAATTATATTTTCAGTTTAGAATACTCTGTATTGTAAATGTCCTTATTCCCCAAAGTATCTATAAATTCAATATAATCCTAATAAAATTCCCAGTAATGCATTAGGTTTATTTATATGTGGTGTATGTGAGTATCCTTGACTGATTCTAAAAAATATATGGAAATGCATGTGGCCAGGAAGAGCCAAGAGAAATGTAAAGAAGAAAAAGAAATTTGGAGAAATATTCTACCAAATAACAAAATAATTGTCATAAAGATAAAGTAATATTGTAATATCAGTGGAGCAATAGTCAGCTCAACCAGGGGAACAAAATAAAGAGTTCAAGGTACATACTCACACAGCATGGTCATTTGTTTTATACCGAGTTGACAATATAATACAGTGAGAAAATAATTACGTTTAAAAAAGAAGGGCTTCCCTGGTGGCGCAGTGGTTGAGAGTCCACCTGCTGATACAGGGGACACGGGTTCGTGCCCCGGTCTAGGAAGATCCCACATGCTGCAGAGTGGCTGGGCCTGTGAGCCATGGCCGCTGAGCCTGCTCGTCCGGAGCCTGTGCTCCGCAACGGTTGAGGCCACAATAGTGAGAGGCCTGCGTACCGCAAAAAAAAAAAAAAAAAAAAAAATAGTGCTAGGTTAATTGACCATTGATATGGATCATAAAAAGAAGCCTGACTTTTCTCACACCGTATATGTATGACAATTCTAGGTGGATAATAAAATGTAACATAATAAAAGCTCTAGAAAAGTAAATTAACATTGGGTTATATCATCATGACCTTATATTAGCAAAGACTTTGTAATTAGGACACAGTAAGCAAAGACCGTAAAGAAATGTTTTTATTGTAAAGAGTATGTTTTTAACTAATAAATTTAAAAGAGTGAAAAATCAAGCCAAAAGATGAATATTCAGAATGCATTTATTTAAAAAATTCCAACAATTCTATAAGAGAAAATTCAGACAATAAAAATGAGCCAAAGACTTGAAAGGTACTTTATTCTTTTGTGCATTTTCTCTTTTGAATATCCAAGTGGCCTATAAAGTAGAGAAATATATTTAATTTAAATTACCAATTATCTCATTAATTGTCAAGAGACTGCAAGTTAAAACCAGAAAGGCATGCCTAGCACAACTTCTGGGGGGAAAATTCTGACTGGGGGTTGGGGGGGGGGAGAAAACTGACAGTACCTTGTGTTGGTAGAGATAGGGAGCAATTGGAACTTTCATATACTGCTGGCGGAAATGTGAATGCATACAGTCATCTTGGAAAACTTGTTGTCACTAGTTACAAGAGTAGAACTTATCCATACTCCATGATCAGATATTTTTACTCCTAGGGGTATATCCAGTGCAAATGCCTATGTACATTTACAAGGAGATATGCACAAGAATGTTTATAGTAGCATTATATTTAGTAGCTCAAAGCTAGACTAAATCTAAATATTATTAATAATCAGAAGACATTTAATTTATGATATATTTACAAAATAAAGATGCATAAATGCATTTATGAGGGAATCCTCCAAATATAAGTGTGGGCAAAAGAAGCCAACACAAACAAGTATATTCTCTTTGGTTCCATTTGTTTAACATTCAAAAATAGAGAAAATGATCTATAATACAATTCAGGTTTCCTTTGTTGCTGGTATGAGGGGTTTCTATGGTGCTTGTAATGCTCTATTTTTTGATTACTGTAGTAGTTACTTAGGTTTACTCCACTTTGAGAAAATTCATAAACTGGTGCAACTTCCTTTATGTATGTTATGCTTCAGTAAAGATGTTTACTTTTGAAATTGTTTGGTTTCTGGCCAACAATTTTTCCCTCAGCCCATCACCTTCAGTACACTGAAACACCACTGCTTATTTTCCATTTTTTGTTGTTTTTATTGTTTGTGAGATTTTCTCCTATAAACTTTTAAGTTCAACTATGTATCTAAAAGATGTTTCTGATATTTTATTTTTTCTTTTCCATTATGGTTTATTACAGGATACTGAATATAGTTCCCTGTGCTATACAGTAGGACCTTCTTGTTTATCCATTCTATATATAATAGTTTGCATCTGCTAATCCCAAACTCCCAATCCACCCTCCCCCAAACTCCCTCCCCCATGGCAACCACAAGTCTGTTCTCTGTGTCTGTGAGTCTGTTTCTATTTTGTAGATAAGTTAATCTTGTCTGTGAGTTTGTTTCTATTCTGTAGATAAGTTAATTTGTCATATTTTAGATTCCACATATAAATGATAACATATGTTATTGTCTTTCTCTTTCTGAGTTACTTCGCTTTGTATGATAATCTCTAAATCTATCCATGTAGCTACAAATGTCATTATTTCATTCTTTTTTTATGGCTGAGTAATATTTCATTGTATATAAGTATACCACATCTTCTTTATCCATTCATCTGCTGATGGACATTTAGGTTGTTTCCATGTCTTGGCTATTGTAAATAGTGCTGCAGTGAACACTGGCATGCAGTTTTCTTTTTGAATTATGGTTTTCTCCAGATATATGCCCAGGAGTGGGATTGCTGGGTCATATGGCAACTTTATTTTTAGTTTTTAAAGGAACCTCTATACTCTTCTCTAGTGAC
Source organism: Mesoplodon mirus (assembly GCF_964341445.2). Classification (NCBI taxonomy): domain Eukaryota; kingdom Metazoa; phylum Chordata; class Mammalia; order Artiodactyla; family Ziphiidae; genus Mesoplodon; species Mesoplodon mirus. The sequence continues at coordinate 189,011,969 of NC_138978.1, forward strand.
TACACCAACTTACATTCCCACCAACAGTGTAGGAGGGTTCCGTTTTCTCCACACCCTCTCCAGCATTTGTTATTTGTAGACTTTTTAATGATGACCATTCTGACTGGTGTGAGGTGATACCTCATTGCAGTTTTGATTTGCATTTCTCTAATAATTAGCGATGTTGAGCATCTTCTTTTCGTGTGCCTTTTGGCCATCTGTATGTCTTCTTTGGAGAAATATATATTTAGGTCTTCTGCCCATTTTTTGATTGGGTTATTTGGTTTTTTGTTGTTGTTGAGTTGTATGAGCTGTTTGTATATTTTGGAAATTAAGCCCTTGTTTGTTGTATCATTTGCAAATATTTTCTCACATTCTGGAGGTTGTCTTTTTGTTTCATTTATGGTTTCCTTTGCTGTGCAAAATCTTGTAAGTTTGATTAGGTCCCATTCATTTATTTCTGTTTTTATTTCTATTGCCTTTGAAGACTGACCTAAGAAAACATTGCTATAATATATGTCAGAGAATGTTTTGCCTATGCTCTCTTCTAGAAGTTTTATGGTGTCGTGTCTTATGTTTAAGTCTTTAAAACATTTTGAGTTTATTTTTGTGACTGGTGTGAGGGTGTGTTCTAACTTGTTCTAATTGATTCACGTGCTGCTGTCCAACTTTCCCAACACCACTTGCTGAAGAGACTATCTTTTCCCCATTGTATATTCTTGCCTCCTTTGTGGAAGATTAATTGACTGTAGGTGTATGGGTCAGATATTTTATTAAGACTTTCTAGGACTTTTGTAACACCTAGGTTTTCAGGTCATTGAGTTTTCTATGTCTCAAGAAACAGAAGTGTCCAGAATGTGTCTAGTTCTCTCTTTTTAAAAAAATTTAATTCACTTAAGTGTGCCTATGTGGTGCTATTTTCAGCCCAGTAAAATCTTCAGTTTTGAGCTTGATTTTAGTTTGAATCCCAATTACTCCTTTGAAACACCTGTCATTTCCAGGTGGCTCTTTGTTCCTTCATCTCTCCTCCTTCGTAATTTTCAACTCTTTGACCTGTTCCCATATGCTCTCGAAGAGTATCTCAAGCATGCTCTTAGCATCAGTCATTAAAATTTCCATGGGCTTATTTCACGTTTTACTTCCTCTCATACTTATTTTACATTTGCAGAAATAGGTAAATGGGAAATGTTTAAAGAAGATAGACCCACCTGGTATATTTCCTTTGGACTTCTTCATTTCATACTATTTTCCTGCCTGGTATTCAGAATAAACATGTGATCTTGCAACTAAGAGGAGAATATCTATATGCTGAGAAGATCAGAGGATAAAGATGGAAAGTGTCTGAACCCCTGATGTCTTTTGCAGAGCATCCCCACCAACCCTATCTCACTATGTATGAAAAATATAACCTGTCTGGTACTTAGGAGAGGAGAGGAAAATTATTTTCCCCATCCAGTTTAGACTGTAGGCCACAGGTTAAATAACTTTTAGTATAGCTGTGTATTATTTTCCATCTTTTTCTTAGAGAGTGGTCAGCTCTATTATCAGTTAATCCATCTTTTATGGAAATTTAATAAAAAGAAAACTCACAAGAAATAATCAACATACTACTTTCCAAAAAATTTTCCCATTTGCTCTGAATCTGGGAGCCATAAAATAGCACCATTGTAACCAAAATTGTTGACACAGAATAAAATGGGTTCCACCTTTTCAACCTACAGTATCTCAGTATCCCCTACCCAAACCTTGCTTTCCTTATAGAGTTCATTTACATTTTAGATTCTGCTAATTATGGCACAATACTAACTGCTACTAGCTTCACTAACAAAATTATAAAAAGCTGCCTCTTAGAGAATCACTCAAATTGCTAAAACAAATAGATTAATTTTCCACATATATCAAAAAACTCTTGAGGGAAATTCAGACAAAATAAAAAAAAACTGGTATTACATACTCATTTACAATGAATAACAAGGAAAACTACATGTGGAAGTTATCCAAGGCTATTCACAACATAAGAGTTTTCTTCTTCAGAGACAACAGTTTTGCCCGAGTCTGCTAAGACTGAGTCATCTAACACAGGCGAGAAAACCCATCACCTTTGCCAGATAACATAACTTAATCAAGGGGTACTGTTCCATCACCTTTATTCTACTGGTAAGAAGCAAGTTACTGGTTCCTCTGAAGCTCAAGGGCTGAGGATTATACAAAGGTGTAATTCATCGCAGATTATGGGTGTGTCTGCCACACCATATATACTATTTTTTAAAACTCAGGAAAGATGTTCAATTTCAAAGTCATTATCATTAAGGCATGATTAAAAAACTACAGAATCTGTATTCATCATTTATGTTTATTTATATGTTTATCTCTTAAAGCAATTAAAGTAATTTCTGTGCTAAGGTACGTTTAATTTGTTACCCTTAGATGTATTTTTATAACTTTAATTTTGTATTAGCTGATTTTAAAAGTATTCATATACTATTTATAAGAATAGAGCATATTATGTTTTTAATAGTAGAAACAGGAATTTTATGAGTTGACAATGAAAGCAAAACGTTTAGTACCTAAGTCTACCTCCTTTCCCATACCAAATCACATGAAATGGCGGGAACAAGTTTGCAGAATATTGACTAATAATAAATTCCTTGAAGATGGTAAAGCAGATTGATTTTTTTTATTAGTTTCTGCTTTATAACAAAGTGAATCAGTCATACATATACATCTGTTCCCACATCCCTTCCCTCATGCATCTCCCTCCCTCCCACCCTCCCCATCCCACCCCTCCAGGCGGTCACAAAGCACCAAGCTGATCTCCCTGTGCTCTGCGGCTGCTTCCCACTATCTATCTACCTTACGTTTGGTAGTGTATATATGTCCATGCCTCTCTTTCGCTTTGTCACAGCTTACCCTTCCCCCTCCCCATATCCTCAAGTCCATTCTCAAGTAGGTCTGTGTCTTTATTCCCGTTTTACCCCTAGGTTCTTCATGACATTTTTCTTTTTTAAATTCCATATATATGTGTTAGCATACGGTATTTGTCTTTCTCTTTCTGACTTACTTCACTCTCTATGACCGACTCTAGGTCTATCCACCTCATTACAAATAGCTCAGTTTCGTTTCTTTTTATGGCTGAGTAATATTCCATTGTATATATGTGCCACATCTTCTTTATCCATTCATCCGATGATGGACACTTAGGTTGTTTCCAGCTCCGGGCTATTGTGAATAGAGCTGCCATGAACATTTTGGTACATATCTCTTTTTGAATTATGGTTTTCTCAGGGTATATGCCTAGTAGTGGGATTGCTGGGTCATATGGTAGTTCTATTTGTAGTTTTTTAAGGAACCTCCATACTGTTCTCCATAGTGGCTGTACCAATTCACATTCCCACCAGCAGTGCAAGAGTGTTCCCTTTTCTCCACAACCTCTCCAGCATTTATTGTTTCTAGATTTCTTGATGATGGCCATTCTGACTGGTGTGAGATGATATCTCATTGTAGTTTTGATTTGCATTTCTCTAATGATTAATGATGTTGAGCATTCTTTCATGTGTTTGTTGGCAGTCTGTATATCTTCTTTGGAGAAATGCCTATTTAACTCTTCTGCCCATTTTTGGATTGGGTTGTTTGATTTTTTGCTATTGAGCTGCATGAGCTGTTTATAAATTTTGGAGATTAATCCTTTGTCAGTTGCTTCATTTGCAAATATTTTCTCCCATTCTGAGGGTTGTCTTTTGGTCTTGTTTATGGTTTCCTTTGCTGTGCAAAAGCTTTGAAGTTTCATTAGGTCCCATTTGTTTATCTTTGTTTTTATTTCCACTTCTCTAGGAGGTGGGTCCAAAAGGATCTTGCTGTGATTGATGTCATAGAGTGTTCTACCTATGTTTTCCTCTAAGAGTTTGATAGGTTCTGGCCTTACATTTAAGTCTTTAATCCATTTAGAGCTTATTTTTGTGTATGGTGTTAGGGAATGATCTAATCTCAAACTTTTACATGTCCCTGTCCAGTTTTCCCAGCAGCACTTATTGAAGAGGCTGTCCTTTCTCCACTGTGCATTCCTGCCTCCTTTATCAAAGATAAGTTGGCCATATGTGCGTGGGTTTATCTCTGGGCTTTCTATCCTGATCCACTGATCTATCGTTCTGTTTTTATGCCAGTACCACACTGTCTTAATTACTGTAGCTTTGTACTATAGTCTGAAGTCAGGGAGCCTGATTCCTCCAGCTCCGTTTTTCATTCTCAAGATTGCTTTGGCTATTCGGGGCCTTTTGTTTTTCCAAACAAATTTTGAAATTTTTTGTTCTAGTTCTGTGAAAAATGCCAGTGGTAGTTTGATAGGGATTGCATTGAATCTGTAGATTGCTTTGGGTAGTATCATCATTTTCACAATGTTGATTCTTCCAATCCAGGAGCATGGTATATCTCTCCATCTATTTGTATCATCTTTAATTTCTTTCATCAGTGTCTTATAATTTTCTTCATACAGGTCTTTTGTCTCCTTAGGTAGGTTTATTCCTAGATATTTTATTCTTTTTGTTGCGATGGTAAATGGGAATGTTTTCTTGATTTCATTTTCAGATTTTTCATCATTAGTGTACAGGAATGCCAGAGATTTCTGTACATTAATTTTGTATCCTGCTACTTTACCAAATTCATTGATTAGCTCTAGTAGTTTTCTGGTAGCATCTTTAGGATTCTCTATGTATAGTATCATGTCATCTGCAAACAGTGACAGCTTTACTTCTTCTTTTCCAATTTGGATTCCTTTTATTTCCTTTTCTTCTCTGATTGCTGTGGCTAAAACTTCCAAAACTATGTTGAATAAGAGTGGTGAGAGTGGGCAGCCTTGTCTTGTTCCTGATCTTAGTGGAAATGGTTTCAGTTTTTCACCATTGAGGACAATGTTGGCTGTGGGTTTGTCATATATGGCCTTTATTATGTTGAGGAAAGATCCCTCTATGCCTACTTTCTGTAGGGTTTTTATCATAAATGGGTGTTGAATTTTGTCGAAAGCTTTCTCTGCATCTATTGAGATGATCATATGGTTTTTCTCCTTCAACTTGTTAATATGGTGTATCACATTGATTGATTTGCGTATATTGAAGAATCCTTGCATTCCTGGAATAAACCCCACTTGATCATGGTGTATGATCCTTTTAATGTGTTGTTGGATTCTGTTTGCTAGTATTTTGTTGAGGATTTTTGCATCTATGTTCATCAGTGATATTGGCCTGTAGTTTTCTTTCTTTGTGACATCCTTGCCTTGTTTTGGTATCAAGGTGATGTCGGCCTCGTAGAATGAGTTTGGGAGTGTTCCTCCCTCTGCTATATTTTGGAAGAGTTTGAGAAGGATAGGTGTTAGCTCTTCTCTAAATGTTTGATAGAATTCACCTGTGAAGCCATCTGGTCCTGGGATTTTGTTTGATGGAAGATTTTTAATCACAGTTTCAATTTCAGTGCTTGTGATTGGTCTATTCATATTTTCTGTTTCTTCCTGAGTCAGTCTTGGCAGGTTGTGCATTTCTAAGAATTTGTCCATTTCTTCCAGGTTGTCCATTTTATTGGCATAGAGTTGCTTATAGTAATCTCTCATGATCTTTTGTATTTCTGCAGTGTCAGTTGTTACTTCTCCTTTTTCATTTCTAATTCTATTGATTTGAGTCTTCTCCCTTTTTTTCTTGATGAGTCTGGCTAATGGTTTATCCATTTTGTTTATCTTCTCAAAGAACCAGCTTTTAGTTTGGTTGATCTTTGCTATCATTTCCTTCATTTCTTTTTCATTTATTTCTGATCTGATCTTTATGATTTCTTTCCTTCTGCTAGCTTTGGGGGTTTTTTGTTCTTCTTTCTCTAATTGCTTTAGGTGCAGGGTCAGGTTGTTTACTCGAAATGTTTCCTGTTTCTTAAGGTGGGATTGTATTGCTATAAACTTCCCCCTTAGAACTGCTTTTGCTGCGTCCCATAGGTTTTGGGTCCTCGTGTCTCCATTGTCATTTGTTTCTAGGTATTTTTAAATTTCCTCTTTGATTTCTTCAGTGATCACTTCGTTATTGAGTAGTGTATTGTTTAGCCTCCATGTGTTTGTATTTTTTACAGATCTTTTCCTGTAATTGATGTCTAGTCTCATAGCATTGTGGTCAGAAAAGATACTTGATACAATTTCAATTTTCTTAAATTTACCAAGGCTTGATTTGTGACCCAAGATATGATCTATCCTGGAGAATGTTCCATGAGCACTTGAGAAAAATGTGTATTCTGTTGTTTTTGGATGGAATGTCCTATAAATATCAACTAAGTCCATCTCGTTTAATGTATCATTTAAAGCTTGTGTTTCCTTATTTATTTTCATTTTGGATGATCTGTCCATTGGTGAAAGTGGGGTGTTAAAGTCCCCTACTATGATTGTGTTACTGTCGATTTCCCCTTTTATGGCTGTTAGTATTTGCCTTATGTATTGAGGTGCTCCTATGTTGGGTGCATAAATATTTACAATTGTTATATCTTCTTCTTGGATTGATCCCTTTATCGTTATGTAGTGTCCTTCTTTGTCTCTTCTAATAGTCTTTATTTTAAAGTCTATTTTGTCTGATATAAGAATTGCTACTCCAGCTTTCTTTTGATTTCCATTTGAATGGAATATCTGTTTCCATCCCCTTACTTTCAATCTGTATGTGTCTCTAGGTCTGAAGTGGGTCTCTTGTAGACAGTATATATATGGGTCTTGTTTTTGTATCCATTCAGCCACTCTGTGTCTTTTGGTGGGAGCATTTAGTCCATTTACATTTAAGGTAATTATCGATATGTATGTTCCTATTCCCATTTCCTTAATTGCTTTGGGTTCGTTATTGTAGGTATATTCCTTCTGTTGTTTTTCTTGCCTAGAGAAGTTCCTTTAGCATTTGTTGTAAAGCTGGTTTGGTGGTGCTGAAGTCTCTCAGCTTTTGCTTGTCTGTAAAGGTTTTAATATCTCCATCAAATCTGAATGAGATCCTTGCTGAGTAATCTTGGTTGCAGGTTTCTCTCCTTCATCACTTTAATTATGTCCTGCCACTCCCTTCTGGCTTGTAGAGTTTCTGCTGAGAGATCAGCTGTTAACCTGATGGGGATTCCCTTGTGTGTTATTTGTTGTTTTTTCCTTGCTGCTTTTAATATGATTTCTTTGTGTTTAATTTTTGACAGTTTGATTAATATGTGTCTTGGTGTATTTCTCCTTGGATTTATTCTGTATGGGACTCTCTGTGCCTCCTGGACTTGATTAACTATTTCCTTTCCCATATTGGGGAAGTTTTCAACTATAATCTCTTCAAATATTTTCTCAGTCCCTTTTTCTCTTCTTCTTCTGGAACCCCTATAATTCGAATGTTGGTGTGTTTAATGTTGTCCCAGAGGTCTCTGAGACTGTCCTCTGTTCTTTTCATTCTTTTTTCTTTATTTTGTTCTGCAGCAGTTATTTCCACTATTTTATCTTCCACCTCACTTATCCGTTCTTCTGCCTCAGTTATTCTGCTATTGATCCCATCTAGAGTATTTTTCATTTCATTTATTGTGTTTTTAATTGATGCTTGATTCATCTTTAGTTCTTCTAGGTCCTTGTTAACTGTTTCTTGCATTTTGTCTATTCTATTTCCAAGATTATGGATCTTGGAAATAGAATCTTGGATCAGCTTTACTATCATTATTCTGAATTCTTTTTCAGGTAGACTGCCTATTACCTCTTCATTTGTTAGGTCTGGTAGGTGTTTATCTTGCTCCTTCACCTGCTGTGTGTTTTTCTGTCTTCTCATTTTCTTATGTTACTGTGTTTGGGGTCTCCTTTTTGCAGGCTGCAGATTCGTAGTTCCCGTTGTTTTTGGTGTCTGACCCCAGTGGCTAAGGTTGTTTCAGTAGGTTGTGTAGGCTTCCTGGTGGGGGGGACTAATGCCTGTGTTCTGGTGGTTGAGGCTCGATCTTGTCTTTCTGGTGGACAGGTCCACGTCTGGTGGTGTGTTTTGGGGTGCCTATGGCCTTATTATGTTTTTAGGTAGCCTCTCTGCTAATGGGTGGGGTTGTGTTCCTGCCCTGCTAGTTGCTTGGCATAGGGTGACCCACACTGTAGCTTGCTGGTCGTTGACTGAAGCTGGGTGCTGGTGTTGGGATGGAGATCTCTGGGAGATTTTCGCTGCTTGATATTATGTGGAGCTGGGAGGTCTCTTGTGGACCCGTGTCCTGAAGTTGGCTCTCCCACTTCAGAGGCACAGCACTGGCTCCTGGCTGCAGCACCAAGAGCCTTTCATCCACCCGGCTCAGAATAACAGGGAGAAAAAGTAGAAAGAAAGAATTAGTAGAAGAAAGAAAGAAAGAGGGAAAGAAGGGAAGAAAGGAAGGAAGGAAGGAAGAAAGAAAGGAGGGAGGGAGGGAGGGAGGAAGGATGGAAAGAAAGAAGGAAAGAAAGGAGGGAGGGAGGAAGGAAAGAAAGAAAGACAGGAGGGAGGGAGGAAGGAAAGAAAAAGAAAGTGGAAAGAAGAAGGGTGAGAGCGAGGGAGGGAGGAAAGAAAAAGAAAGAAGGAAAGGAGGAGCGGAGCGAGGGAGGAAGGGAAGGTAGGAAAAAAAGAAAGAGCAGGTAAAGTAAAATAGAATAAAGTATGAAATATAGTAGCGTTATTAAAATTAGAAAGTAATTATTGAAAAAAAAAAAAAAACGGACCGATAGAACCCTGGGACATATGGTGGAAGCAAAGCTATACAGAGAGAATCTTACACAGAAGATTACACATACACATTCACAAAAAGAGAGCAGGGGGAAAAATCAAAAATCTTGCTCTCCAAGTCCACCTCCTCAATTTGGGATAATTCGTTGTAAAAAGAGGAAAAGGGCGAGAAATCTGAAATCTTGCTCTCTAAGTCCACCTCCTTAATTTGGAATAATTCGTTGTAAAAAGAGGAAAAGGGGGGAAAGTCTTAAATCTTGTCCTCAAAGTCCACTTCCTCAATTTGGGATGATTCGCTGTCCATTCATGCACTCCACAGACGCAGGGCACATCATATGGACCTTGGAGCTTTAATCCGCTGCCTCCGAGGCTGCACAGAGAGATTTCCCTGTCTCTGCTCTCACAGCTCCCGGGTCTCAGCCTTGGACCTGGCCCCGCCTCTGCGCGTAGGTCGCCGGAGGGCGTCCGTTCTTCGCTCAGACAGGACGGGTTTAAAGGAGCCGCTGATTCGGGGGCTCTGGCTCACTCAGGCAGAGGGGAGGGAGGGGCGCGCAGTGTGGGGCGGGCCTGCGGCGGCAGAGGCCGGCGTGACGTTGCAGCAGCCCGTGGCGCTCCGTGCGCTTTCCCGGGAAAGCCGTCCCCGGGTCTCGGGACCCCGGCAGTGGCGGGGTGCACAGGCCCCCCGGAAGGCGGGGCGGACAGTGACCCGCACTCGCACACAGGCCCCGCGGCGGCGGGCGGCGGTGGCGGGCAGCGGTGGCGGCCCACGCCCGTCTCCGAGGTCCGCGCCTTACCCGCGGCTCGCGCCTGTCTCCGGCGCTTCCCCAAGCAGCCCTCTTAATGCCCTCTCCTCGCGCACCAGGAAACAAAAGGGAAAAAAGTCTCTTGCCTCTTCAGCAGCTCCAGACCCTTTCCCCGGACTCCCTCCGGGCTAGCCGTGGTGCACTAACCCCTTCAGGCTCTCTTCCTGCCGCCAGCCCCAGTCCTCTCCCTGCGCTCCGACTGAAAGCCGATACCCGAGCCTCAGCTCCCAGCCCCGCCCGCCACGGCGGCCGAGCAGACAAGCCTCTCGGGCTGGTGTGTGCCTGAGGGCACCGGTCCTCTGTGCCAGAATCTCTCCGCTTTGCCCTCCGCACCCCTGTTGCTGTGCTCTCCTCTGCTACTCCGAAGCTTCCCCCTCCGCCACCTGCAGTCTCCGCCCGCGAAGGGGCTTGTAGTGTGTAGAAACCTTCCCTCCTTCACGGCTCCCTCCCACTGGTGCAGGTCCCGTCCCTATCCTATTGTTTCTGTTTATTCTTTTTTTCTTTTGCCCTACCCAGGTATGTGGGGAGTTTCTTGCCTTTTGGGGGGTCTGAGGTCTTCTGTCAGCATTCAGTAGGTGTTCTGTAGGAGTTGTTCCACGTGTAGATGAATTTCTGATGTATCTGTGGGGAGGAAGGTGATCTCCGCGTCTTACTCTTCCGCCATCTTCCTCCGGGCCGTCAAGCAGATTGATTTAAATGGACACAATCAGAAAAAATAAAACCATAGTGCTGAACACACATGGGAAGTTCATTATCTTTACCCTCATTATCTTTCTCACATGTGATGAGGAAATTGTGTTTCCAAAGAGACCCCAAACTCACACACAACATATATATCATCACCTAATACAGACAATAATGAATAAGTCCAGGCCCTTTTGGCAGCTCTCCCCCCAGGTAGCAAGCCTTGGCAGTAGTGTCTCCTACCAACCCCACTCCCACTCCAACCACAGGCTAACTTTCCATACTTGCTTTTTAAATAAAACTAGATCTATCAAGAAATGTGCAGGCCAGCACTAGAGAGAGAAGAGCAAAGTATTCTGAATCTCAACAAAACAGCAGAGAAAACACAAATACAAGCACAAGGGAAAAAGGAAAATCTTTAGTATTTGCATACTGAGAATAAGTGTGCTGCTTTAGGACACAGGGGGAAAAGCTTTTACTGGATGTAGATTTCCTTTCTCAATTTGATTGCTTTCCCTTGAAGCATAAAAGGTACCATCTTGTGCTTTATTAAGGGGATATTATTTATATTTACCCATCTAGCTTTGTGATTTTGATAACAAAGTATTTTGGGGCTTTTCTTTCAGAAGCTGGTACTGGTTAAATAATTGATTATGAAGAAGACTAATTTTTCTTTCAACAATAATTTTATAATTGAATTCATACCTCTAAAGCAGCAGCATGACGTGAATGTAAAGAACATTATGGGAACCTGACTTCTGTAACATATTTGGTACAGGCTCATATTTGAACACAGAACTGTTTTCCAAGTCTTTTTGTAACATCACAGTTAATAATTTGATTTAAAGGAACTCTTTTCAAATGTAGATAAAATGACTCCAAATAACAAAATGAACAAAAATAGAAACTGAGTTTCAGTAAGAACCTAGATTTGCCTTGCAAAACCCTTAGTTTCTAAACATAGCAAAATAGGTTTTTTTAGACATTGATAAGTAGGAGCTTTTTTGGTTTGTTTCTTGTTTTCTTTTTTCCTTAATTACTCATAAAGTGTTTATTTTTGCAGAGCTTTGAGTATATAAACACAATTAATTTAGCCTCCTTGATAGAAATGTATATATGTGGAAATGATTAGACTTACCCCTTAAAAAAAAGATTACACGTATTAAAAACTCTTAATGAAGTAAAACTACATGCAAAAAGTTGGTAAAAAGTTATGCTCAAGCAATTAACATTTGGAAAAAAACAGTAACTATTCTTCTATCATGTAAATATTAACTAAAAATAACTTGTATGTCATCTTATATGCTACCTACACTATAGAAAGATTAATGTCTTAGAAATAAAAGTAAAACCTGAAAAAAACTTGGAATAAAAAAATTATGTGCATTTTTAAAGAAAATGCAATGAAGTTTATGTTTGAATAAAATTTAGTTGTGTTTTAGCTCAGTATAAAATTGGAATGTAAACAAATCGGAATTTAAAAAGTTATTAAAATCTTTATACTTTATTACTCTATATTAATATGAGTGTAATTCTTATAATAGCAATATTATATCACCACAAATATTTACTTATATTTTTTAATCTGTCTCCCTCATTATATCATATACTCCTCCAAAGCCAGGTATATACTGTAGCTTTGGCACCTGTGCTTTGAAAATAACACTAACTAGATTTTGATTGAATAGATCCATGGGTGAGTGATATTAACTAGTTATCTAAAGTTCTGAAGAGGCCTTAAATCCTCAAGGGAACATATTTAATAAACATTAAAATATAATAACATATATAACTAGTGAATTACATATTATCTGTTAGGTACTGTAATATGATTTATGTTGAACCTCAAAAATACTTGAAATTGTTACTGTTATATGCACTTTGTTGACACAGAGAAAAAAGTGTCTCACCATGTGAGGACTTTATTATATATCCTAGCCAACCTGATTTAGAGTCCATGTTTTTACCACTTTACTGTTGATTCTATTCCTACCAAACTTTCTGGGTAGATTGAAACAATTTTTGATGAGACAAATCAGCAGAAATGTATGGCTTTTCTGATCCAAAGCCTGCTTACATAGCTACTATGGAAATGCCATCTGCCATTTAACAATAAAATTTCCTGGAGGGGACCTTCAAGACGGCAGAGGAGTAAGATGTGGTGATCACTTTCCTCCCCACAAATACATCAGAAATACATCTACATGTGGAACAACGCCTATAGAACACCTACTGAACACTGGCAAAAGACCTCAGACTTCCCAAAAGGCAGGAAACTCCCCACATACCTGGGTAGGGCAAAAGAAAAAAGAAAAAACAGAGACAAAAGAATAGGGGCAGGACCTGCATCTCTGGGAGGGACCTGTGAAGGAGGAAAGGTTTCCACACACTAGAAGCTCCTTCACTGGCAGAGATGGGGAGTGGCAGAGGGGGAAAGCTTCGGAGAGCACAGGAACAGGGGTGCGGAGGGCAAAGCGGAGAGATTCCCGCACAGAGGATCAGTGCCGACCATCATCGAAATGCATCAAGAAATGCTAAGGCTGCTGCTACAGCCACCAAGAATCCTGTGTGCGAGCACAGGTCACTATCCACAGCCCCCTCCTGGGAGCCTGTTCAGCCTGCCACTGCCAGGGTCCAGTGACCCAGGGACAACTTACCCTGGAGAACAAATGGCATGCCTCAGGCTGTTGCAGTGTCATGCAGGCCTCTGCTACCACAGCCTCGCCCTGCATTCCACTTATAACCACCATACCCCTCCCTCCCCACAGGCTGAGTGAGCAAGAGCCCCCTTATCAGCCCATGCTTTAACCCCCTCCTGTCTGGTCAAAGAACAGATGTCAGAGTGTGACCTACATGCAGAGGCAGGGCCAAAACCAAAGCTGAACCCCAGGAGCTCTGTGAACAAAGGGGAGAAAAGGGAATTTCTCCATGCAGCCTCAGGAGCAGCAGATTAAATCTCCATAAGCAACTAGATGTACCTGCATCTGGAATACCTGAATAGACAAGAATCATCCCAAAATTGAGGCAGTGGACTTTGGGAGCAACTGTAGACTTGGAGTTTGCTGTATGTGACTGACTAGTTTCTGATTTTTATGTTTATTTAGTACAGTTTTTAGCACTTATTAGCATTGGTGGATTTCTTTATTGGTTTGGTTGCTCTTATTTTTTCATTACTTTTTTTATTTTTCAATCTTAATAATTTTTAATTTTAATAACTTTATTTATTTTATTTTATTCTTTCTTTTTTTTCTCCCTTTTTTTCTGCACGGTGTGGCTGACAGGGTCTTGGTGCTCTGGCCGGGTGTCAGGCCTGAGTCTCTGAGGTGGGAGAGCCGAGTTCAGGAGACTGGTCCACCAGAGACCTCCTGGACCCACGTAATATCAATCGGCAAGAACTCTCCCAGAGACCTCGATCTCAGCACTAAGACCCAGCCTCACTTAATGACCAGCAAGCTCCAGTGCTGGATGCCCATGCCAAAAACTAGCGAGACAGCAACACAGTGCCATCCATTAGCAGAGAGGCTGCCTAAAATCATAATAAGGTCACAGGCACCCCAAAATATACCACCGGACACTGTCCTGCCCACCAGAAAGACAGGATCCAGCCTTATCCACTAGAACACAGGCACCAGTCCCCTCTACCAGGAAGCCTACACAACCCACTGGACTAACCTTACCCACTGCGGGCAGACACCATAAACAATGGGAACTATGAACCTGTGGCCTGCAAAAAGCAGAACCCAAACACAGTAAGTTAAGCAAAATGAGAAGACAGAGAAATATGCAGCAGATGAAGGAGCAAAGTAAAAACCCACCAGACCAAACAAATGAAGAGGAAATAGGCATCTACCTGAAAAAGAATTCAGAGTAATGATAGTAAAGATGATACAAAATCTTGGAAATAGAATGGAGCAAATACAAGAAACGTTTAACAAGGACCTAGAAGAACTAAAGAGCAAACAAACAATGATGAAGAACAAAATAAATGAAATTAAGAATTATCTAGAAGGAATCAATAGCAGAATAACTGAGGCAGAAGAATGGATAAGTGACCTGGAAAATAAAATAGTGGAAATAACTACCGCAGAGCAGAATAAAGAAGAAGGAATGAATTGAGGACAGTCTCAGAGACCTCTGGGACAATGTTAAGCACACCAACATTCGACTTACAAGGGTCCCAGAAGAAGAAGAGAAAAAGAAAGGGACTGAGAAAATATTTGAAGGATTGTAGTTGAAAACTTCCCTAATATGGGAAAGAAAAGAGTCAATCAAGTCCAGGAAGCACAGAGAGTCCCATACAGGATAAATTCAAGGAGAAACAAGCCAAGAAACATATTAATCAAACTATCAAAAATTAAATACAAAGAAAAAATATTAAAAACAGCAAGGGAAAAACAACAAATAACATACAAGGGAATCCCCATAAGGTTAACAGCCGATCTTTCAGCAGAAACTCTGCAAGCCAGAAGGGAGTGGCAGGACATATTTAAAGTGATGAAAGGGAAAAACCTACACCCAAAATTACCCAGCAAGGATCTCATTCAGATTCAATGGAGTAATTAAAACCTTTACAGACAAGCAAAAGCTAAGAGAATTCAGCGCCACCATACCAGCTTTACAACAAATGCTAAAGGAACTTCTCTCAGCAGGAAACACGAGACAAGGAAAAGGCCTACAATAACAAACCCAAAACAATTAAGAAAATGGTAATAGGAACATACATACTGATAATTACCTTAAATGTAAATGGATTAAATGCTCCAACCAACAGACATAGACTGGCTGAATGGATACAAAAGCAACACCCATATGTATGCTGTCTATGAGAGACCCACTTCAGACTTAGGGACACATACAGACTGAAAGTGAGGGCATGGAAAAAGATATTCCTTGCAAATGGAAATCAAAAGAAACCTGGAGTAGCAATTCTCATATCAGACAAAATAGACTTTAAAATAAAGACTATTACAAGAAACAAAGAAGGACACTACATAATGATCAAGGGATCAATCCAAGAAGAAGAGCCAGGCTTCCCTGGTGGTGCAGTGGTTGAGAGTCCACCTGCCGTGCAGGGGACACGGGTTTGTGCCCCGGTCCGGGAGGATCCCACATGTCGCGGAATGGCTGGGCCCGTCAGCCATGGCCGCTGAGCCTGCACGTCTGGAGCCTGTGCCTCTGCAACGGGAGAGGCCACAGCAGTGAGAGCCCCCATACCGCAAAGGAAAAAAAAAAAAAAGAGCAAACAACGTTTGACGTTGGTTTGAATCCTGTTTTCCTTTTAGCACATAAAGGGATACCCAACGCATCCAGAAATCCAGCTCTAATGAACCTTCTGTAACTGCTGACTCAAGAGGAAACACTTTAAAACGGAAAACCGCAATTACTCTTGCCTTAGAAGGAGAAAACTATTAACAGAGGGAGAGTGGGGAGGAGCAACAGATTACCTTGAATTGCATATAATTTTAAAACTTGCCCAAAATATAGTTCATGAACTTTCCTCTTTATATATTGTGCCAGTTTTCAATTTATTGCCTTTCAGCTCTCATCCTGCCCTTCTTTTTGTCTGCTCTGTGGTAATGGAGCTGGGCTTGAAAACACTGATCTTTTGCCTGCTGGCACAGTGTTAAGCTTCGCCAGTAGAGGGCGCTGGAGGGACACTGGAGGAGGAAGGGGTTCCTCTGGCTGCTGCTGGTGCGCTCCGTAAGCGGACTCCTGTGGGGCAAGTGACTTTCCCCAGGGTAAGCATGGCTTCAGGAGGCTTTGCAGCAAAACGCCGCTGGTGGTACTTTTCATAAGCAGCTTCCATTGGACCTCTGGGAAAGCTTCCGAGCCGGTGCCGCAGGCCTGGCCCCTCCCATGAACCACTTCCTCCAGCACCCCTTGAGTTCTGAGGCACAACACCCCCTGGGGGCAGCCTCCTGCCGCACCCCCAGAGAATGGTTTCCTGGTGAGGGCTGTTGGCGTGGCACCCCCTCATGGACAACATCCCGGAAGTTCTCTCAGGGCAGTTCTGCAGCTTCAGAGAACACCACCCGGTGAGCAAGGAGCTCTGGATTGCAGCCTCGGGGATATGGCCCTCTTCTACATTTGTTCCTTCCCTGTGGGCTCTATCTCAGCCCTAGGGATGGTGACTGCTGCCTATATCTGCTATTCCTGTATTCTTTAGAGTTCTCTTTACTCCTTATGAGCCAGTCTCCCATTACTTCAATCCCCCATTAGAGTTAATCTTTATAGTAAAATTTCCCTATTCAAATTAAAAACAAACAAAAACAAAACCAATAAAATTTCCTTCCTTCCAGGTAGCAAGTGTTAGCCTGTAGAACAGTGAGGCAATATGATATGCAGACACCGGAGTTATCACATCTTATCAAACATAACAGTATTGATTATAAGATGTCAATTTCAGAGATATTTTTTAAAGTGGGAAAATGTGCATTTAGAATCAATTAAAAAGAGCATTATCTATATTCACTCTGACCAAATTAAGGGGAAAAGCCGTTATGTTCTGTATCAAGAAAACTTGTGTGAAGACGTTTTTCTTTTTTATATTCTTCCCTTTACCTGCTGTACAAACTCCTTTCCTTTTTCTCTATGAAAAGATTCTGGTTAGGACACTATCTTGCAATTCAAGATTAGAAATAATGGTAGCTTGAAATATGGTAATGATGAAGATATAGAGGACTGAAATACGTTGAAATTCATTTACAAAGTGAGATTGATAGAAACTGATTATGAATAAGATTAGTTTTAATTATATCACAGATGAAAGTGATTATGTCTTTGAATGTCATTCTAAGTAAGAGAAAAGTAGTAGCCATTTGTTTCTATATGTTTTATACAGAAGTACACAAATGCTATTGATTTTGATCCTTTTTTTCTCTTCATTCCTGATACCCCAATTAGGTTATAAACGTTGACTTTTGAAAGATTATTTATACTTACATTTTGGTTTATTTGTCTTTCTTTATATAAATGTATCTAATCATGAAATGTATGCTATAAATTTAATCTTCTGGTACTTCCCTTCCTTGCCTGTTGTAGTCTAACAATATCTCTCCATTTCTAAACTAAATTGTAATTGTTAAGTCCTTTGTTTTCTTTTTGTTATTATAATCAATGAGTCCCTGGTAGGCATAATTTGATATTTTACACTTAGTTCTTAAAAAGATTTTTTTTTTTTTTTTTTTTTTTTTTTTTGCGGTACGCAGGCCTCTCACTGTTGTGGCCTCTCCCGTTGTGGAGCACAGGCTCCAGACGCGCAGGCTCAGTGGCCATGGCTCACGGGCCCAGCCGCTCCGCGGCATGTGGGATCTTCCCGGACCGGGGCACGAACCTGTGTCCCCTGCATCAGCAGGTGGACTCTCAATCGCTGTGCCACCAGGGAAGCCCTAAAAAGATATTTTTGACTAATGCAAGAGAAAAGAGAAAAAAATTAGACTTCTTGTTATTAGTAGCTATTACCTACATGCTTTTAGAGAATCAAACATAAAATGCAGAAGGAACTTGGAACCATATTGTGTAACGGAATCCTATGGCTTTTAAATATATATATACATTAGCAATTAGATGAAAGTTCCAGGACTTCCCCGGTGGCTCAGTTGTTACAAATCCGCCTGCCAATGCAGCAGACATGGGTCCGATCCCTGGTCTGAGTGTTATGTGTTATGTGGCTGCTTCCCACTAGCTATCTATTTTACATTTGGTAGTGTATATATGTCCATGATGCTCTCTCACTTCGTCCCCGCTTACCCTTCCCCTCCCCGTATCCTCAAGTCCATTCTCTACATCTGCATCTTTATACCTGTTCTGCACCTATGTTCTTCATGACTTTTTTTTTTCTTAGATTCCATATATATGTGTTAGCATACGGTATGTATTTTTCTCTTTCTGACTTACTTCACTCTGTATGACAGACTCTAGGTCCATCCACCTCACTACAAATAACTCAATTTCAATTCTTCTTATGGCTGAGTAAAGTTCATTCCATTATATATATGTGCCACATCTTCTTTACCCATTCATCTGTCGATGGACACTTAGGTTGCTACCATGTCTTGGCTATTGTAAATAGAGCTGCAGTGAACACTGTGGTACATGACTCTTTTTGAATTATGATTTTCTCAGGGTATAGCCCAGTAGTGGGATTGCTGGGTCGTATAGTAGTTCTATTTTTAGTTTTCTAAGGAACCTCCATACTGTTCTCCATAGTGGCTGTACCAATTCACGTTACCACCAACAGTGCAACAGGGTTCCCTTTTCTCCACACCCTCTCCAGCATTTATTGTTCATAGATTTTTTTATGACGGCCATTTTAACCGGTGTGAGGTGATACCTCATTGTAGTTTTGATTTGCATTTCTCTAATAATTAGTGATGTTGAACATTCTTTCATGAGTTTGTTGGCAGTCTGTATATCTTCTTTGGAGAAATGTCTATTTAGGTCTTCTTCCCATTTTTGGATTGGGTTTTTTTTGGAGAGTAATCCTTTGTCAGTTGCTTCATTTGCAAATATTTTCTCCCATTCTGAGGGTTGTCTTTTCGTCTTGTTTATGGTTCCCTTTGCTGTGCAAAAGCTTTGAAGTTTCATTAGGTCCCATTTGTTTATTTTTGTTTTTATTTCCATTTCTCTAGGGGGTGGGTCAAAAAGGATCTTGCTGTGATTTATGTCATAGAGTGTTCTGTCTATGTTTTCCTCTAAGAGTTTTATAGTGTCTGGCCTTACATTTAGGTCTTTAATCCATTTTGAGTTTATTTTTGTGTATGGTGTTAGGGAGTTCTAATTTCATTCTTTTACATGTAGCTGTCCAGTTTGCCCAGAACCACTTATTGAAGAGGCTGTCTTTTCTCCATTGTATACTCTTGACTCCTTTATCAAAAATAAGGTGATCACACGTGTGTGGGTTTATCTCTGGGCTTTCTATCCTGTTCCATTGGTTTATATTTCTTTTTTTTTCTACCAGTACCATACTGTCTTGATTACTGTAGCTTTGTAGTATAGTATGGAGCCAGGGAACCTGATTCCTCCAGCTCCGTTTTTCTTTCTCAAGATTGCTTTGGCTATTCGGGGTCTTTTGTGTTTCCCTACAAATTGTGAAATTTTTTGTTCTAGTTCTGTGAAAAATGTCATTGGTAATTTGATAGGGATTGCACTGAATCTGTAGATTGCTTTGGGTAGTATCATCATTTTCACAATGTTGATTCTTCCAATCCAAGAACATGGTATATCTCCCCATCTGTTTGTATCATCTTTAATTTCTTTCATCGGTGTCTTATAGTTTTCTGCATACAGTTCTTTTGTCTCCTTAGGTAGGTTTATTCCTAGGTATTTTATTGTTTTTGTTGCAATGGTAAATGGGAGTATTTCCTTAATTTCTCTTTCAGATTTTTCATCATTAGTGTATAGGAAAGCAAGAGATTTCCGTGCATTAGTTTTGTATCCTGCTACTTTACCAAATTCATTGATTAACTCTAGTAGTTTTCTGGTAGTGTCTTTAGGATTCTCTATGTATAGTACCATATCATCTGCAAACAGTGACAGCTTTATTTCTTTTCTGATTTGGATTCCTTTTATTTCTTTTTCTTCTCTGATTGTTTTGGCTAAATCTTCCAGAACTATGTTGAATAATAGTGATGAGAGTAGGCAACCTTGTCTTGTTCCTGATCTTAGTGGAAATGGTTTCAATTTTTCACCATTGAGAATGATCTTGGCTGTGAGTTTGTCATATATGGCCTTGATTATGTTGAGGTAAGTTCCCTCTATGCCTAGTTTCTGGGGGGATTTTATCATAAATGGGTGTTGAATTTTGTCAAAAGCTTTTTCTGCATCTATTGAGATGATCATATGGTTTTTATCCTCAATTTGTTAATATGGTGTATCACATCGATTGATTTGCGTATATTTAAGAATCCTTGCATTCCTATATGCAACTTAATAGATGATCTACTTAATACATCAAGAGGAAGAAGATAAAAATATTATTTGAGATTTTATTGTGTTTAACTCTTTCCTTTCTCTGCCTATTTTAATCTCTGCATTTCCCTTACTATTGTTTGTTTTAAAACGTTATTTGTACCACATTTCATTTTTTACATTTTAGAGAAAACAATGAATAATGAGATAAATAAAAGTATTTTCAGTGAACAGTTTTTACATTTATATCCCAAAGTTTTCAGCTTTCAATATTTCACAAATACTTACTACTTAAACCGAATTGTATCCTTATGTTAGTCTCCTGTTTTTCTTTGGAAAAAAAGGAAATATCCCAAGGCTTTGAACTATATTTCCATGATTATACTAATAAACCTGAGTTTCCTAATGCATTCAGTCATAAAACCGGTTTCTTACTACTAGCTGCCTTCACATGAGAAACCAGTTTTCATAGCTACAGGGCAATTCAGAAAAAAACAACAAATATTATAAGAGCTGGCCAAAATTTAAATTGAATGTGAAACTTCCTAGTTTTATATATTTCCCACTGCTCTCTAGGAAAACCCTGTTTACATGCAATATTGAAAGAGCATAAAAGGAAAAATTGGAGATTCTCTCCACTAGAACAACCTAGAAAGAGGGATTGCTTTTTTTAATCTTTTCCCATGTTGTTTGACTTATGTTAATTTTGTGTTTATATTCAGCACTGTTCTTAGCCATGATATTTTCTTTCAACTATTCAAGTTAATTTCAGGTAGTACTGCCACAGTCAGAACCACCATATGAGGAGCAGATATCAAGAGGAACAGGCATCAAGTGCCCTGCTCGGTAGCCAGGGCCTCATAGATAACATGAGTGTTTAGGCGGGAGCATTCACAGGACAGTTCATCAGTGACAAGCAGGAGCTAGGGTTCAACATGGATTCTTCTTTTAGCATTAACTTGACACCTTATTTAAGCCACGCACTGAGCTAGATCAAGGGACTATTAATCAATTAACATGTTATCCCTGCCTCAGGGCGTTTATCATCTACCAAGTACTAGCAAATCCTCCAGGTCTAGGTAAGCAAAAAGGTTCCAGAATTTTGGAGATAAGTTATTTAGCAAGGCAGCACTAGTAAGAAACAATTGTGACCTCTTACCCCACCACAAAGCTATTTTTATCTGCACAGGTTTTCCCATCTGCTAAGGTGTCTTCCCTAGCAACGTCCCTGAAACAAAAGAGGATGGAAGTCTGTAGGGAATCCTCAGGCTGATTGAAATACGAACAAAGTTGGCTGGAGACACTTCTGAAATATAGTTGTAGATCTGTAAAAATACAATTGAGCATCTCTAAGCAATTAAAAATAATTTTAAACAAATTTAATATTATCACATAACATTGTAGTGTTTCATATTAGGGATACACACAGATGTGTGGCTGTTATGATAATGAATATGGGGAGAGTGGTGCAAGAGAGTGGAAATATTACATTTTAGGGGTTTTGCGGCGGGGGGGTTGTCTTGCACAAGCTGAAACTTTATTTTCACAGTAGGGAACTGGATGCAATGGAAAAATATGAATTTGGAATCAGAAAATCTGAGTTAAAAATCCTAGGACTGGCCTTTTCTAAATGTTGGAATTTTGGCAAGAACTTTTAAGCCTCAGTTTCTTCATCCATAATATCTGAATAATGATACATAACTCATTGGGAGTGTTGTGAGAATTTAGCAAGATAATGGGTGTTAGTGAGTACTTAGCCATGGTCATGATGGCTGTAGTAACAGAAGCTCTTTGCGTAAGGCAGATTGAATGGGCCTTAAGAAGGGAAACATTTCCAATAGGACCTGGCCCTTACCACTTCTATTAGTTTTCTATTGCTTTTGTAACAATTTACCAAAATCTTAGTGGTTAAAATAACACAAATATAGGATCTTATAGTTCTGGAGGTTAGAAGTCTGAAAATTGGTCTCATTGAGCTAAAATCAAGATCTTTTCTGGAGGCTCTAGGGAAGAGTCTCTCCTTTTCTGTCCCAGCTTCTAAAGACAGCCCACATTTTTTGGCTCATGGCCCCATTCCACCCTCCTCAAAGCCAGCAAAATTGGGCTGAGTCCTTCTCACACTTCTACCACTAATTCTTCCTCTTCTTCATTTTAACAATATTAATTGGGTCACCTATCCCTCCATAGTATGTAGCACAGTTTGCATTGCAACACCAGTCCCTCTAATGGATCCAGAAAAAATCACTAATTTTCAATTTGTCAAGAATTTTCTTGTTGAAAAGATGGAAGTGATGATATTCAAGGTCTTTATACATCAGAGCTGAAAGCAGAAGTACCTTCATTTTTCTTTTTCTCTAAATCAAGCTTATGGCAAAGCTGATGATGATGACACCCTGGAAGTGTCTACCCAAAGTGCTGTATTAAGAAGTATATTTGAGATTAATAGTGAAGGCAAATTATATTCTACAATTTGAAATAAAAACCTAACTTATTCAGAAATTAGAAGGGAAAGTATATATGTTACTGGAAGACAAAAACAGGAAAAAAAGAATGAAGCATATTTGAGTGTAATGCTTCCCTTATTAGTGTTTATTTCAAAGATGGTCATTTATTTTCTGTTTGGAACTGCACACTTCTACCTTGAAAGAAATGGATATGGCTGCCTGTAAGATAACTGTTATCTCTTGAAAGACTATAGAAATTATGATAATCTATCCCCCATGCTAGTTGTCATATTACTTTAATAGTATGATTACATTAAAGATTTTTTAAATTCTAAAAACCAAATAAGATATCAGTTAAAGCACTGCAACCTTATACTTATGTATAAGTATACTTGCTTATACTTAATGTATTCCATGTGACTTACATTGGGTGCTAGGAAGGCAAATGTAAATTTATTTCTATTTATACCTATCTACCTATCTACCTATCATCTATCTATAATCTGTCTATCAGCTATCTATCATCTATCAATCAATCTATCATCTATCTATCTGTCTATCCTCTATCACCTATCTATCTATCTATCTATCATCTATCTATCATTATCTATATATGGGCCTGAATTCTTCTTTCCTGATTAAATACTGTGAAGCTTTAGGGCATAACTGTTAGGGCAGTTGTTCTTGGTTACATATTATCAATTTTATTTAGTGAGAGGCAGTTTTCCTTAGGCCTGTGCTCATGATTCCTCTCTGCTCCAGTTAGCAGGCCAGAAATTTGACTTGTAAATAGTAAAATACTACTGTCTTACAGAATGTGAATGAATTTGTGCAGGTTATTGGATGACAAATTGGTAGGATATGACATTATTTTTTGTGATTACCATATTTGTAGTAAAATAAATATTTAAATTACAATTTATATTTAAAAATAGAAAATATAAGAAATAATGTCAAGATAATTATGTTAAAAATCAAGTCTACAGGTATATGATAATAAAATAAACATGTGTGTATTAAGCAACTCACTATATACCTTCAGATGCACTCGAAGTTTCCAATCTCATTGAAACCCATAAATAACCCTGTAACTTTGGGGCTTTTATTAACTCCATTTTATAGATAAGAAATATAGGTTTAATGGTATAATTAAATTGCTCAAAATCGTAAAGCAAACAAGTGGTTGACCCATGATTCACACTCAAGAACTATTATTCAAGAACCCACATTTTAACCGCTACTTGCTCCTGTCTCCCAGTACCTCTCACATAATGTCCCCTTGGAAACGTACAAGAGGAACTTGCAGCATAATATTTTGCCGGTCAGTTTTATGGTAAATTTGGTACCATGTTTTTTGTGCAGTGACACCCTCAGGAGCTATTATGTCTTCTAAGATCTTTGCCCCTACATTAAATGGCTTCTATCCTCTATAGAATTATGAGACTAATTCCTGTCCTAATTTTTTCAGAACTTTCTAAGACTTTGCTGGAACAAATCACTTGCTTAATATTTTCCAAAATGTGACCTATGGAATACTTGTCCCAAAGAAATGCTCTGCCATAAATAAGTAAATAAATAAATGAGATATCACCATCATATGGAATAATAAGTATAGATTTCAATTTACATTTCATGATAGACATGATAATCTGTAAACATGCGCTATATTCCTTCTTTATATTTTGCTAGATTGTTTAATTTTTCTTATTTTTAAAGGTAATTTAAAATATATCCTGGGCCTCCCTGGTGGCGCAGTGGTTGAGAGTCCGCCTGCCGATGCAGGGGATACGGGTTCGTGCCCCGGTCTGGGAGGATCCCATATGCCGCGGAGCGGCTGGGCCCGTGGGCCATGGCCGCGGAGCCTGCGCATCCGGAGCCTGTGCTCCGCAACGGGGGAGGCCACAACAGTGAGAGGCCCGCATACCAAAAAAAAAAAAAAAAAAAAAAAAATATCCTACATGTGGTAAGCACAGATGTGCTTCTCTCCCAATACAGTTAATGCCTTTGTACCTCTCCTTCAGTTCAGCCCTTCATTTGCCTCAGAAGCAACCATTATTCTGAGTTTGGGTTTTAAAATTTCCATGCATTTCTCATATTACATACATATGTATTTTAAAATAATATATACTATAGTTTTTTCATGTTTTATATATGACAGCAATGAAATAATGCTGATTATATTATTCTGCAACTTATTTATATCACTGTATAATATTTATGAGATCCATCCAATTAAATTGATATATAATGTGTTTGTTCACCTATTTTCATAGAGGGATAGTCTTCCCTTGTGTTGACATTTATATCAATATACTTAGGTAGTAAGTACCTATACTTAGGTAGTAGTATATTTATCTATTTTTAAGTTAATGGATATAAAATTCAGTTCCATTTTTAAATATTAAAAATAATGTTCTAAACAATCCTTTATAATTTCTTCCTGAATATGTACAAAAGTTTCTCTATATTCCTGAGTCGAGATATCCATCACCTGCTTTATTACTAGTTGCAAAAATGCCTCCTCAATATGTTCGTACAAATTTAAGGGAACCTCCTTTCACACCTTTAACCACTCTCCATCCCATTTTCTCTCGTTTTTTTGTCATGGAGTTATCTACATGTCCACTGAGAACATACTTGTCTAATTATAGCCACGAGTAAGTTAGTATGAAAGAATTCCAGGACTGGATGAGTAAGTCTTTTTACTTAGGTAATCCATTATTGATTCACACATGAACCACTTCTTCAAATATGGTCTTTTTTACACCAATGCTAATATTTCGATCCCTACTCAATACACTTTCTTTTTTTTTTTTCTTTGTATTAGTTTCTGCTTTATAACAAAGTGAATCAGTCATACATATACATCTGTTCCCACATCCCTTCCCTCATGCATCTCCCTCCCTCCCACCCTCCCCATCCCACCCCTCCAGGCGGTCACAAAGCACCGAGCTGATCTCCCTGTGCTCTGCGGCTGCTTCCCACTATCTATCTACCCTATGTTTGGTAGTGTACATATGTCCATGCCTCTCTTTCGCTTTGTCACAGCTTACCCTTCCCCCTCCCCATATCCTCAAGTCCATTCTCAAGTAGGTCTGTCAATACACTTTCTTAATTTTAATATTTAAATTAAGGAAAGGGACCATTTTTCTATGGCGCCTTCAAACTCCACCAACTATCAACAGTAGTGTGTGAGATTTCTATATGCTCCATATCCCTGCCAACTCTTCTTTATGTCAAGAATTTTAATGTTTGTCCATTTATTGGTATCTAATTATGGATTTAATCAGCAATTTCCAAGTTACTTATGTTTCAGCATCTCTGTTATATATATATATATATATATATATATATATATATTATGCTTTTATAACACAGATGTTCTTTGGGGGGGTCCATATAGTTCACTTTTTATTGAGCTATAGATTTTGAATACTAATCATTTGTTGGTAATTTTTTTTGCAGTCTTTCATTTTTCTTATCATTTTATCATGAATTTTGTTGAATAAAGGACTTTTAAAGTCAAATGAATCAACATTTATCAATTTTTTTCTTTTTATTGTGTGTTTATGTGTGCCATAAGACATATTTACCTACCTTAGTATTATAAAAATATTCCCTTATATTTCTTCAGAAGTTTTAAGTATTTTCTTTCCAATTTCAGTTCTGTAAACTACAGAATATATTTTTGCACATGATAGAGGTAGGTATTCATTTCTTTCAGTTAATAAGCAAATGGTCCAGCTCCATTTAGTTAACATTTCCTTCTACCCGTGCAAAGTCATGCCTCAGATTCCCATGTTTGTGGGTCTATTTGGTTGTTTATTGAATTCAACGGAGTTATTTTTTTTCATAACACCCATATATCACATTATCTTAATAATTACACCTTTATAAACATTCTTGATAACTATCAGGCCATTTCTTATAATTTGTTCTTCAACACTGTATCACCTATTTTGCAGTTCTTGCGACCACAAAAATTTGAATCTCTGTGTTTTCACACATTCACAGAACCAATTAGGAGTTTATTTGGAAATTAATGAATTAATTTGGTGAAAAGTGATATGTTTATCATGTTATTTTGATCCCTTTGAAATACTATAGATCTTTATTCATTTAAACATTTTTTACGTACTTCAGGAGTTTTTATAAAACCCTCCATAACATTCTTGCATATATTTTTCCTGATGGTTATTTAAGGTAAGCTGCATATTTTTTTCTGTAAACATTTTTTAAATTTTAGTTTTCAATTTTTTGTTGCTGTGGCATAGTAAAGCAATTGATTTTTAATATTACCCTTAGATCCAGCAACCTAACTAACTGCACTTATAAATTCTTATTTTTTGTAGATTCTTTTGAGTGGACAAATATATTTTCTGAAAATTTAATTGTCATTCATTCATTTTAATCATAATAATTATTCTATTTTATTGCATATGACAGTAATTAAGATTGCCAATACAATATGGACAATTTGTTCTCTCTGTTTTTGCTTATCGATTTTTTTTTTACATCTGGAGTATAATTGCTTTACAATGGTGTGTTAGTTTCTGCTTTATAACAAAGTGAATCAGTTATACATATACATATGTTCCCATATTTCTTCCCTCTTGCGTCTCCTTCCCTCCCACCCTCCCTATCCCACCCCTCTAGGTGGTCACAAAGCACCGAGCTGATCTCCCTGTGCTATGCAGCTGATTCCCACTAGCTACCAATTTTACGTTTGGTAGTGTATATAGGTCCATGCCACTCTCTCACTTTGTCACAGCTTACCCTTCCCCCTCCCCATATCCTCAAGTCCATTCTCCAGTAGGTCTGTGTCTTTATTCCTGTCTTACCCCTACGTTCTTCATGACATTTTTTTCCTTAGATTCCATATATATGTGTTAGTATATGGTATTTATCTTTATCTTTCTGACTTACTTCACTCTGTATGACAGACTCTAGGTCCATCCACCTCACTACAAATAACTCAATTTCGTTTCTTTTTATGGCCGAGTAATATTCCATTGTATGTATGTGCCACATCTTCTTTATCCATTCATCCGATATGGACACTTAGGTTGTTTCCATCTCCTGGCTATTGTAAATAGAGCTTCAGTGAACATTTTGGTACATGACTCCTTTTGAATTATGGTTTTTTCAGGGTATATGCCCAGTAGTGGGATTGCTGGGTCATATGGTAGTTCTATTTTTAGTTTTTTAAGGAACCTCCATACTGTTCTCCATAGTGGCTTTACCAATTCACATTCCCACCTGCAGTGCAAAAGTGTTCCCTTTTCTCCACACCCTCTCCAGCATTTATTGTTTCTAGATTTCTTGATGATGGCCATTCTGACTGGTGTGAGATGATATCTCATTGTAGTTTTGATTTGCATTTCTCTAATGATTAATGATGTTGAGCATTCTTTCATGTGTTTGTTGGCACTCTGTATATCTTCTTTAGAGAAATGTCTATTTAGGTCTTCTGCCCATTTTTGGATTGGGTTGTTTGTTTTTTTGATATTGAGTTGCATGAACTGCTTGTAAATTTTGGAGATTAATCCTTTGTCAGTTGCTTCATTTGCAAATATTTTCTCCCATTCTGAGGGTTGTCTTTTCGTCTTGTTTATGGTTTCCTTTGCTGTGCAAAAGCTTTGAAGTTTCATTAGGTCCCATTTGTTTATTTTTGTTTTTATTTCCATTTCTCTAGGAGGTGGGTCAAACAGGATCTTGCTGTGATTTATGTCATACAGTGTTCTGCCTGTGTTTTCTTCTAAGAGTGTTAAAGTGTCTGGCCTTACATTTAGGTCTTTAATCCATTTTTAGTTTATTTTTGTGTATGGTATTAGGGAGTGTTCTAATCTCATACTTTTACATGTACCTGTCCAGTTTTCCCAGCAGCACTTATTGAAGAGGCTGTCCTTTCTCCACTGTACATTCCTGCCTCCTTTATCAAAGATAACATGACCATATGTGCGTGGGTTTATCTCTGGGCTTTCTATCCTGTTCCATTGATCTATATTTCTCTTTTTGTGCCGGTACCATACTGTCTTGATTACTGTAGCTTTGTAGTATAGTATGAAGTCAGGGAGCCTGATTCCTCCAACTCCATTTTTCGTTCTCAAGATTGCTTTGGCTATTCGGGGTCTTTTGTGTTTCCATACAAATTGTGAAATTTTTTGTCCTAGTCCTCTGAAAAATGCCAGTGGTAGTTTGATAGGGATTGCATTGAATCTGTAGATTGCTTTGGGTAGTATCATCATTTTCACAATGTTGATTCTTCCAATCCAAGAACATGGTATATCTCTCCATCTATTTGTATCATCTTTAATTTCTTTCATCAGTGTCTTATAATTTTCTGCATACAGGTCTTTTGTCTGCTTAGGTAGGTTTATTCCTAGATATTTTATTCTTTTTGTTGCAGTGGTAAATGGGTGTGTTTTCTTGATTTCACTTTCAGATTTTTCATCATTAGTATATAGGAATGCCAGAGATTTCTGTGCCTTAATTTTGTATCCTACTACTTTACCAAATTCATTGATTAGCTCTAGTGGTTTTCTGGTAGCATCTTTAGGATTCTCTATATATAGTGTCATGTCATCTGCAAATAATGACAGCTTTACTTCTTCTTTTCTGATTTGGATTTCTTTTATTTCCTTTTCTTCTCTGATTGCTGTGGCTAAAACTTCCAAAACTATGTTGAATAAGAGTGGTGAGAGTGGGCAACCTTGTCTTGTTCCTGATCTTAGTGGAAATGGTTTCAGTTTTTCACCATTGAGGATGATGTTGGATGTGAGTTTGTCATATATGGCCTTTATTATGTTGAGGAAAGTTTCCTCTATGCCTACTTTCTGGAGCACTTATTGATTTTGTTGTATCTCCTCAATTTATATTTTAATGGAATTGTGAGTTTACATAGTTTAAAATCCATATATGGGAATCCTACAAGAACTGAATAGAAGTAAATCACCTATGTATTAAAGTTAATTTCTTGACTTGAGGTTTGGCAGCCTGCACATGTAATATAAACTGGAATCTCAAATCCTCAGGAGAACAAACCAAAATTATGTATAGAGGCTTATTATTTCATTGCAACCCTGCACCCTATATGTGCACAGTTCTTTTCTCCTGTTCCTCATCTAGCTATTAAAACACACATGTATAATTAAATAGTTTGGCAAATATTTCAAGGGCAGTTATGGCTTATTGGCACCATATCCCATTGCACTAAGCTTCTTTTCCTTTTTCAGTTGCTAGGAATTATAATTATTTCTTTTGTAGTCTTAAATCTACTGCCTTGCAGTGCTGGACTGCAGAAAGCAGGGGCTGGGGGCTGTGGGGAAGCCATATAAACCTAGTGGTATTGTCTTCTTTCAAGTGTTGAAACTCATTTTTGGTCACTTTACAGTGCCTTCAAAGAGTTGTGTTTTATATTTTGTCCAGCCTGTGGGCCAGTAAATAAAAATTAAAAAATTAAAACTGCTTGTGGAGTACTAGGCAAAAATAGAATATTTATTTTATATATTACAATTTTTAGCAGGAGTTCTTATCTATTTTTATTTGTCTACTTTGCTGGCTAGCATTAAATAAATAGCATTACTCTGTTGCATTATTTCTGTTGCAATTCTGTAAAAATAACTGGCCTTGTTATCACTAATCTATTGTGAATATGGATATTTTCATAGAGAAAGATTTATGTGTTCCATATTTGACATTGTTAAAATGGTTTTTACTTACAGTTTGCTTTAACTCCATTTGAATCTTTTCAATAATATCTTAATATTTAGGTCCTTGTGTTTAATAAACATATCGTTGATAAAAGAAGTCGGGTAAAAGCCCATAAATTTTATGACTGCTAACACATTCAGTCAATCTTAGCACTTATTAATTTTTCAGTTTATTTTTGGCAAATTTTTGTTCCTGAAACTCTTATTTTCATTAGTTTGTAATTTGATGACAGCAACAAGCATTCAGAAGGGTAACTGCCACACATGGTTTACTTGAATGGTTGTCGTTCAAGTAATTTTTGTTTTCTCAAATGGACAAGAGCTTGATATCTTCACTGATCTGTTCTTCAAAACTTTAACATTACTCCTGAGATGACTAGGGCTCATTCTCAGTTAAAAAAGCAAATGTAAATCTGTATATCAGAAAGCATGATATAGCCCTATGCAAAGATCACAAAGGAAGTAGACTTGAAGTTCCCTGAAGGGTTCCTGTCATTGCCTGAAGCTGACCTTTTCTTACTTTGGGAAGCGCTCACCAAGGAGTAGAGATTTTTGTAAATTTCTATAACACAAATGATGGGTAAGGCCTGGTGTGTCCTCTTTTGTTTAGATTCAATAGATTTTACTTGTACTATTAATTTCAACTGTAGCCTGCCCACTGTCGGTCTGCTCCCTAACTTAAACAGGGGAGCCTGTAGCTTATGTGACTATATAGACAAAACAGACCAGGCTATATTGCAGCAACAAACATGATTACTTTTAGGTTTTGTTGTTTAAATCACAGTGCACTTGAAGTTTTGAATGGTGAAGGATCTGGTACCAAATTATACATAATATTGAGTGGAATGTCTTAACATAGCTCATTAATGCATTCTAACACTAGCATTTATACAGTTTGGAGAGCATAGCATAGGCCTTTGTTTTAACTGGTGAACAAGAACATTTGGGGTCTGAAATACTACTAAGACTCTTCTGAGGCTAAACATGTATGACTTTTTTTATAATCTGGAAAAATAACTATTAATAAATATTTTATATTACTCATAAAATCAGTCTGAATAGAGTACCATGAAGGTAGAGTGTTTTTTTCTTTTGAGCATTATTATGGACATATGGCTTTTATTTTGTTTTATTTTTGGCAGGTTTAACTAATTTTCAGTTTATTAAATATAATATATTTAAAATAAATTTATCAGAACTTGACCAGAGGGAGGTTAAGCAGCTGTGTCCTTTAGATGCCAAGAGATATGATAAAGTTTTACACAGTCTTGCTTTCTGGCAATAATAAATTATTTCCTGCCCACATTGTACCCTCCTAACTCCAGATGGGAATCAGTGTTTTCCTGAGGAGCCCTGCTTAATTTTAGAGGAAAATTATATCAGAAATAAAAACCTAACTTTTAGGGATAAATATCAGTGTAACTGGGGTGGCAGTGCTTCCAAGCCACCGTCATGAACAGACCTAGAAGGATATAATAAATAATGATATTTTCTTGTTTTTCTCCAATATTAGATTTAACACCTATTTAATTTCTAATCCATAATGCAACTTCTAACCTAACTGAAAAGGTTTAATCTTAACAAAGCTAGCATAATAGTCTATATATCTAACAAGTACACGTGAATAAATCTCTATGATAGATAACAAGATATAAAAGTGTATACAATTTTTGGTTATAGTGGAGCACAATTAGCAATTTCGTATTAGAGCCACTGTGCTTGTAGAGCTTTTAAATATAATGTTAACTCAGCCCCCAAATGAAGTTTTTACCATCCTTTTATCTTTGCTGAGTAACCAGATACCATATATCTTTAATGCCCACTTTATTACCAACTTAATATAACTAGATATATTAATTCATAAAAAATAATGTGCTTAAATTTCAGAATTTTAAGATTTTTAAACCTACAGTTTTAAAACTTGTAAAATCAATTATGTATATAATAAGAAACTATGAGGAATGATTACATACTTTACTAATTTCTGGAGTTATAAAGAGTCAAGATTTTTACAAATAAAAAGTATCTGGTTTGACTCATGCTGTGACAATGTAGCTTCAAATTTTCTCTATTTAGGCTCCAAATTTTTTATTGGCTGAGAATATATAGGTCTAAGAAAAGTATCACCCAATAAGAATTATCCAAAAGAGGTATAGTTTACTTCTTGAGCCAGAGAAAAGATCCAGTATTTCAATGAAATAATGGAAGCATATAAACACATGTGTATTTTTTATCTTTTCCAAACCAAAATTTCATATAAAACTAATTAAAGTTTAAAATTATCAGTTATTTCTAGAATATATGGTATAAAAATTTTTAATTTTCCAGATTATTTCAGAATATTTTTATCTCAATAATTTATGAGTTGAAGTCCCAAATTCATATAGAGGTATCAGAAAATATAAAATATGTACATATTCACAAAAATCATTATAAAATAAGTGTTAATATTAATAAATTAAGAAAGTATTAAATCTTTAAAAGCAAAACTGCCAAAAGTTTAAATGAAATAATTTTATATGTTCATATAATATAAAACATACTGAGTCTCACAGGAATCTACTTATCAAACTCTTCACTTCATTAAGCTAAAGAATAAATTATTTGCAAAATGCTATTTATGTTTAAATATCCTTACATGTGTTTTTAGGAAATAATAAATTATCTGATTTTCAAAGATATAAACATGTTTATAATTTTACATATTTTGGCTTTTATTTTTTGTAACCTTAAAATAAAATTCCTTGCCTATTTTTTTTTTTGTATATAGTCTTTATGAGAACAAGACAAAACCTGGGAAATTTTAATTTACATTTTTAACAGATGGTATGTAATATTTTCCTTTCCCATTAACTCTTTTACTCTTTTGGATGAATTCTCTCTCTCTCTCTCTCTTGTTTTCTTTCCCCCAGATTTACTGAGATATAATTGACAATAACACTGTGTAAATTTAAGGTGATGCTTTAGTATATGTATATATTGTGAAATGATTACCACAGTTTTTACCAAGCTCATACTGCTCACCATACAACAGGCCAGTAAATCAGGAGGCAAGTTGTTGAGGCAAGGAATATCGACTTTATTCAGAAAGCTAGCAAACCAAGGAAATGGTGGAATAGTGTCCCAGAGAACCATCTTACCCGAGTTAGAATTCAGGCTTCTTTTATAGACAAAGAGTGGGAGGTTAGGAGGTAAAGTTAAAAAGGTGAAAAGTTGTTGCAAATATTAATATTCCCTGTTTCTGGCCAGACTCCTGAGGGGATGTTTTAATTTCTTCTTTCCTACAGCCATTCACAGGTGGGCCTGGTCAGAATGTCTCCTGTGAGCTAAACAAAAGTATTTTTGCTTAATGTTCAGGGATCAGAGGGAGGGTTCCCTGAGATGGGCCATTATGTATACTTTCAGCCCTAGGCAACATCCCTTTAGTGATTAACTTGTTGCAAAAGCAATAGAATACAAAGGTTAAAGTGAAAGAAACAGATCCAATATGGAGTCAGATTTGCTCTTCCCTATTGATATGATAACTTACTACATCTATCACCTCACATAGTTACCATTTGTGTATGTATGTGTGTGTGTTTATAGTAAGAATATTTAATATCTGCTCTCTCAGCAAACTTGAAATATGAATTCTCTTTTTTACTGAAAAGCTTTAATTACTTTAAAACAAGCATTTCTCAAAATGTTCTTCACAGCTCACTCCTATAAGAATTATCTTTCACATCCATGAAAAATACTAATTTCTTGGCCCAATTTCAGTTCACTGAAGCAGGAAGAGTTAGGAATTT
This sequence comes from Mesoplodon mirus, assembly GCF_964341445.2. Classification (NCBI taxonomy): domain Eukaryota; kingdom Metazoa; phylum Chordata; class Mammalia; order Artiodactyla; family Ziphiidae; genus Mesoplodon; species Mesoplodon mirus. The sequence goes on from NC_138978.1 coordinate 189,045,978, forward strand.
GATCATCTGAACTTGCATGTTCAACAGGCTTTCCGTACCATTACAATTGACATAAAAATTCACCTGGGGGCTTCCCTGGGGGCTTCCCTGGTGGCGCAGTGGTTGAGAGTCCGCCTGCCGATGCAGGGGACATGGGTTCGTGCCCCACTCCGGAAAGGTCCCACATGCTGCGGAGCGGCTGGGCCCGTGAGCCATGGCCGCTGAGCCTGCGCGTCTGGAGCCTGTGCTCCGCAACGGGAGAGGCCACAACAGTGAGAGGCCCGCGTACCGAAAAAAAAAAAAAATTCACCTGGGAAGCACTATATATTTCAACGTGTTATATTTCAAAGCACTGTGATTTTAACTGCAAATTCCAGGTGATCCTTTTTAGAAAAATAAAGTCTAAAATAATGCTTTGTCTGCATGAAAAGCATAAGGCATTGTTTTGAGTGTTAATTAGTTCTGCCCAAACTAATTTTCTGTTAATTAATTTAAAATCCATATTTCAGATTCATATTTGAGTTTCAGCACTTTGTCACAATCTTCTTGCTTTACTAAAAAACTATTTTAGACATAGTTCAATTTCTTGTCAAAAAATATTGTGTCCTGTTTTCATTTTCATCCATGGTCATTTTTTTTTTTTTAATTCCTGGGCTCTAGAATGTGAAGAGAATAAATTTCAGTTATGTTTGTTATAATTATAACAGCAATATATTAATTATAGCTTATTTATTTTAGCAGCAATAGGAAACATATATATATATATATAATATGTATTGATATATACACATGTGTATGTATATAGTGTGTGTGTGTGTGTGTGCATGCACATATATAGGCATGTATATGACTTGAGAGTTTCAGAGAATTTTTGAAAAGGATGTGGAGTTTTCTTTTTGGATGCTTTTTGTCTCACATTCTTTTTTTTTTTTTTTTTTTTTTTTTTTTTTTTTTTTTTGCGGTATGCGGGCCTCTCACTGTTGTGGCCTCCCCCGTTGCGGAGCACAGGCTCCGGATGCGCAGGCCCAGCGGCCATGGCTCACGGGCCCAGCCGCTCCGCGGCATATGGGATCCTCCCAGACCGGGGCACGAACCCGTATCCCCTGCATCGGCAGGCGGACTCTCAACCACTGCGCCACCAGGGAGGCCCTCACATTCTTTAATAATTAAAAAAATATTCAGCTATATTTTCAAGTGTGCTCAGTTTTTATGAATGTTATATCTGAACTTTTAAAGAAAGTGTATTTCACAGTTGTTGACTATAGTCTTGCAACTCTAATCGTTAGGTTAAGATTTCTTTGGAGGAGTTGTTAGTGTGTTCTGTCAACAATGGTTTTTCTTCTACGGTGTTGTATTCTCACTGTAATTATAGACTTTAAATTTCTACTTCTGTATTTGTCAATCTTTGCATAATCTGTTTTGAGGTTATAGTGTTAAGTGCAGAAGAAATTTTAATTGTACATCTTCCTCAAGAGTACGTTATCATTATTAAGGGTATCAAATACTGCTGACTGATCACCGAAGGTATATCGTCTTCTGCCAGGGCACAAAGCTAAATTACATTTATCAGCCTCTCTTAAAGTTAGATGTTGCCATGTGGCAGAGTTCCATGCAATTAACTGAAAACAGAGTGATGGGTGTCACATCCATCCTGGCCCATGGCCGTACTAACATGTAATCATCTCTTGCCTTCCTCATGTGACAGCTAGACATGAAGTCTCAGGATGACACTGATAGCCAAATTCTTAAGATGGAAAACACTGTGTAAACCAGGGTTCTTGAATGCCTGCATGGAGGAGAACACCCTGACTTTTTGAATTGTAACCAACCAGAAAATTCCACCCTGAAATACAGCATGAATGAGAAATAAACATTCATTGAGCTAAACCACTGATACAAAGTTGCTTGACAAGAATTTACATTATATTAATTTTCATGTCTGCTCTTAATTTCTAGGAATATGTTCACCTGAAAGTTAAATAAGTTATATATTATTATTTTTTATTTTATATCTTTGAATTCCTTTTGGGAATTTTTGGTATGATTCTGCTTTTATGTTTGCTCTGATTCATGGTGCAGTGTTTCCTTGTGTATTTTGTTATTTTTGAATGTGATATCAAGTTTCTTGGAAAATATTAGATAGAAATTATTTGAGTCCTAAAATGAAGATAGGTTCATTTTGAAACAAAAAAGTCTTTTATGTTTATAAGATATCTTAGGAAATTACTGGTGAGAAACAGTGCTCTTGAATATTTTCATGTTTCTTCACAGTCAGGACCTTCTGAGCAAAAATTGCTGACAACTTGGTTTAAAATCTATTATAATGGTGTCAACAAATTTAGTCAGCTGATAAGAAAGTGGAAAATTTTATTTGCCCCAAATTTGAGGATTATAACCTGGGAAGAGCATCTCAGAAATCTCTGAGAACTGTTCCTCCCATTAGGAGTCAAGACACAGTTATATAAGTTTTTTGAGACAGAGAGCTGGCTGTACATTAAATGACTTATTGACAGTTTACACAATACAGATCTGTCATCTTGTCACCTTAAGAGATCAAGAAGGAATGTTATCTTTTAAGAAGTTGTCTTGTTGATGCTAGGAGAATGTTGCTTTTTATGTGTGAGCAGGTATTTCTGCTAGTGGGGGAGGTTTGGTGGATACATAATGCACTTTTTTAATGTTTAAATTTTTCTTGTCTTGCCATAAAGTATGAATTTTATTTCACAATGGAAGTAACGAATCGTGACCTCAGGAGAGATTTATTTATTTTATTTGTCTAATTTCCTCTGGAGCCATTTATTTACATTACAAAGGGTAATTTACCTTGGGACCTTCTATTCTCTCCCCAGAGAGGATGTGCTTATATTAGAAAGATAAAGACTCTCCCTGTCCTCTGGAGTTGAGGGTAGGCAGCTATATAAGCTTCAAGATTCCTCTCCTCTGGCACAGAACCCCCTGAATGCCTGGGCTACAAATGGCTCTCATTGTGTTGTCCAGTGAAAGTCTCTGAAACAGACTTAATTACACACAAAACCTGTGTTTCTATGAGGATAAAATAAGTAACTATATATAAAAACTTAACAGTTACTTGTACTGAACTATTTTTAACTAAATTCTTTGCATGAAGTAGCGTGAATTCATTCTGCAAATTCACGTGAGGGCTATAGCTTCTGATTGTTAGTTTTCAGAGGCAATTTTCTTCCTACTCCACTGGGTGTCAAATTAAGACAGGCAATTTTCTCAGAGCTCCGGGGCAGGGGCCTACTCTTTTTTTTTTTGCGGTACGCGGGCCTCTCACTGTTGTGGCCTCTCCCATTGTGGAGCACAGGCTCCGGAGGCGCAGGCTCAGCGGCCATGGCTCACGGGCCCAGCCGCTCTGCGGCATGTGGGATCCTCCCGGACCGGGGCACGAACCCGTGTCCCCTGCATCGGCAGGCGGACTCTCAATCACTGCGCCACCAGGGAAGCCCAGGGGGCCTACTCTTAATTCACCTCTATACTCGATACTTAGAAATTTGAATCCCAGTTTAATAAGTGTTTTCTTTTATATTCTCCATTATGAGTGAAAATTCTCCTTTGTATGCTCTCCCCTCTGTCCCTGTGAAAACTAAAACTCACTTCATTTCTGTGGGTAAATACTCTCATTGCTAAGTCCTTTCGTTCATCCTGGGTTCTTCCCTCCATTTGTTACCTGGTGGCGTGCGTTGTGTCACAGCTGCTTCCACCGAGGTGGTCAACAGAAGACCCTGACCAGCAATCTCGGTCCTCGCGGTAGCAAGCAAAGAATTGCAGACTACAGATTCAGGCGTAAGCGCAAAGCAAAGTTGATGTAAGCGTGGGTGCACTCTCAGAGATAGAGAGCGGGCTGTTTCTGCGAAGTGAAAGCAGCATTCCTGTACAGGCTTAAAGGCATTTTTAAGGAGCATTTTGCGGGGAGGCGGGGTAAGTGACAGGAGTCATTATTTGATTGACAGTCCCGAGCTATGTGACAAGTTCACCATTGCGCATGCTCTCACCCTTGATTTGCTAAGAAACGGGGCGGGGGGGGCAAAACCACAAGTAGATTTTATTATAATGTTGGTATAGTGAGGTTGGGTTTACTATAGGTTATACGCCTGTCTAGTCTGGGCATGCGCAGCGCAGGGAAGTCCCCTCGTGTTACTGTGACCCTCTTTATCAGGATAAGCTGCCCACCACACGACCACAGTGTCACGTGTTCTGGGTGGGGTCCGGGGAGGGTTCCCAGATAGTTAGGGTGTAACGTGGCTGCTCCCTTCTTGTCTTTCGCCACAGTCGCCTTCTTGCTGCTAATGTTAGGGGAGGGTCCCCAGATAGTTGGGTGTGACTCGGTTACTCCCTCTTGTCTTTTCGCTGCCGTCACCTCCTTGCTGCTAATGTCTAACTACCTGACGCATTTGGTTTCTGTCCTGTGTACACCCTACTTTCTTGCCAGCTCTTTAGCTCCTTTAAGAAGTTTTATTTTCCAGACATCAAGGTTATTTTCGGTTGACGGATTGCCAGGACTGCCTGGTCCACAACGACTGGAGTAGGGGTTTCCTCATTTCTGTAATAAATAAACGTCGATAAATGAGTGTTTTGCATATTAAAAAATATGTGTAGGCGGAAAGGATGAATAGTGGATTTTTAGGAGAGTGAAAAACTATACTGTATGTTACTGTAGTACGGATTTATGTCATTATATATTTGTCAAAACCCATAGAATATACAACACAAAAAGCAAACGCCAATGCCTGTGCTTGTGATCTCCGGTGGCCTTGGCCTGCAGTGGCTGGAAGCAGGATTTCAGTTCCTGGCCAGAGACTGAAGTCAGGCCACGACAGTGAGAGCGCTGATTCCTAACCACTAGACCAGTGGCCAGTGACAAGGCCCCTGGCCCGTCAGATTGTAGAAGTAAATTCCCACAAAGAGACAGAAAGTAGTGAAACAAGTGTTTATTAGGAGGAAAAAGAGTACGTGTGAATAGGCACGCACACTGGCAGACTCAGAGAGAGAGTCGCCCCCTCGTGGTAGTTTGAATCACTTACATGGGGCATTTCTTCTGGGCTTCCTTTGGCCAATCATCTTGCTTTGTCTGGTTCTGAGTCTGTGTTTATCTCAGGTTCCTCCCACATGTGCGTGTGCATCTCTTAGCCAAGATGGATTCTGGCGAAGAGGCCTATGGGTAGGTTGTCATCACTCTCTTTTTGACCTCTAAGGAGCCTTTCTATGCATGTATAGTTGGGAAGGTCTCCTTGACCTCGAGAATGAGGAATATGCGGTCTCTATCTTTTATCTAGGCAGCGCTCAGCCTCTCCTATTATCCTCCTGTTATTATCTTCATCTTGGAATATCGGTGCACAGGGGACAAACCAGCTGCCCAGCCTGGGGCCCCTCTATCACCTGCCTCAATTGAATTTAGTTAATAATAATATAGAAATATGGGCTCATCAGTTGTAACAAATGCACCACACGAATGCAAGATATTAATAATAGGGGGAACTGGGGGGAGAGATATGAGGGTATATGGAAACTCTGTTCTTACTGCTCAGTTATTTTGTAAGCCTAGGACAGTTCGAAAAATAAGTTTACTAATTAAAATTTTACAAAATGTGTCAATAACTTTTTCACTAAAAGTTCTCCATTAAGCACTGTTGAAACTTGTGGACTATGACTTAACTACAGTTTTATAGAAGGCAGAATCAAATATTTATGTCTCACTTTCTCATGGCTACTTTTATTTTTCATTTTATTAACTCAATATTTAGAATTTAAAATTTCTGATTCTGAGGTTGGAAATCATTAAATAAAATTTAGCAATTTATAAATGCAGTTATTTTCTTAGTATGGGTTAGTCAGTACCCAGTGAGATTGCAGGTAACAGATGTTTTGTAGCACTTGACAAATTTAGACAAAACTGTTTTGCCTCATTATCAAGATAAAATCTCTAACATAAGACAGAAAAAAATGAACTTAGAAACAGGAATGAAATAATATTTTTGAAGAACTATTATTCATTTATATAAATCAACTTATTTCAGAATATATAGTAAATTAAAATATTGAGACTGGAATGGACATAAAAACATTCATAATTTAGGTTATGTTAGTATGACTTTTTTAAAGTACAGACCATACAAAATATTATTTTTTGAATGGAACTTTTCACATATGCAAATATGTATAAAATTTTTATTTAAAAATCATATGTAATCAAACATGAAATAATCAGATTTGGGGTTTTCTTAAACTTGTAAAAAATGGTATAATTCATCAGCATGAACACTTTCTATTACACCTTTATCAGTTTATATGATTGAGAGTAAAATCCAAGTAACTTAATTTTTATTTATCTATCTTAAGCTCTGAAAACATTAGTAATATAGTTCCTAAAATTAATTGTTTGAAACTGAGAGGATTGTTATGTTTTGAATAAAGACATGGGTGATAACCTATTTATATGTGATTAAAGTAGAATTGTAAAGATTAGAAGTTTTTTAAAACCCAAAAAAGATCATTTTTCTTATGGTCGATTTAACTAAGTAAAACTGGAAAAGACTGGGTAGTTTAACAGACTTCCTCCATTATAGTTCATTCTTTAAGGCAATAGAGGTCAAAATTAGGCCAAAATTAGATCAATTTTATCAGAGCAAAGTATTAATTTTAAAAATTACATTCAATCATCTACATCTAAGATGGGGATATTCCAAGGATAGTGATAAATGAAGCTGGACTGACATAAAATTTAATCATCCTTTGATAAATTGCGAATTTCTCTTCTATGCCTTAGTTTCAAGTTGTCTTTTTGTGTAATGGCTTGAAAGCTGAATGAGACCTAAGTGACTAAAGATTGTGTCAAAATAACTGCTTTTCAAGTGTGAGCAGGCCATAATAGTATTTTATTGTTCTTGATTCTACCTACATTGAATGTTAAAACCTTGTCACAATGTTTACAAATGAAAGATGTTAATTTTTTATTTTAGTTTTTTCTCCATAAATTTACCTTTAGTTGGATATGAACAAGCTTAATAACTGTGTAATTTATGTCCTCAGGTTTATCTATTCATATGTGGGATATTTAATATTGCCAGAGAAAACAGAAGGTTATAAATTCACTCTGTAGTTTATACTGACTTCATAAACTATAAGAACACAGTAAAAAAACATGATGGATACTAAAATTCAAGGAAACAATTTTGCAAACTACAGTCCAGTATCTGATTTATAGATGAAAAAGATTCACTAGTAATTTTGGTTTATCATTTAGAAGTATCTGCATAATAACACATATGGGCTTTATTTTTTGTTTTTAATTATTTTATAAAATTTATTACTAGTTCATTTATTAAAATTTTTCATAACAGGCAAATCTTTCAATTGAATGTTTCTAAAGGATGTAAGCTTGATAAGATTTTGTATGAAATGCTAACTCCGTCTTTTCTACTGACCACAGATCATATAACTGATTCATCACAGAAGTAACTTTTTTGCTATTGGTCTATACATAGTTTATTGATCTGTGTCCTGATGTATGTTTTAGTGTCTTTTGATTATAGAGGCTGAGTTATTTTACACTCATGTTATTTCTTTTATTAAAGTCCCATAATATTTATTTGAATGGCTCTCACTAACACTGAAGTTGGTTGCTATCTTCTTAGAAAACACAATTATTTTGAAGACTTAAATACAACTGGAAAATGATACTAATATTATAATTTTACTATTTGTTTATATTGCTAATAATAACATCGATTTCAGAGGTGAGATGACTTCAATAGCTGTAACAGTTATTTTAACATTGATTGTTATTGAACATTTTTCTCAGTGCTTATAAGGTGTTAACTCATGCAGGTACTATATTTCATCCATTTTACAAGTGAGAAAATACAGCTTGGGGACATTAAGTAACTTTTCCATGTAAATCAGACTCTCCAGCACATCCTATTAAGCACACCACTGCACTATCTCTAAAAACTGGGAAAGGTGATACTGCTTCACTGAATATTTTGTAATGCCGAACTCTTGCTGTTGTTTTATAGTCTCACCATTTCTTGGAGATAATTCTGAGCTAAATCTCTTACAAAAGGAGGAGTCAGATCCTCACCATTTTCATTTAACATTTTTAATTAAAACCATTCAAAAATATCCAAAATAGACAAAATAGTGTAATAAAACAATGTAGTTATCCAGATTCAGCAATAATTATCTCATGACAAATCTTACCTCATCTGTATTTCTATCCAGCCTATTATTTTAAAGCTAATTTCAGATGTTATTTCATCCATTTCTATTTAATCTACCATATGTCTCTATCTACGTATCTATTTATCTTTTTATTTATAATATTAACACAATTCATACCACACTATGAAAACATCTGTTTCTTAATAACTTTAACTTCGCATATCCATCCAGTGTAAAAATACTAATTAAAAATACGTATATATTTTACAGTTTTTATTTTGAATTTAGACTCAAAAAGATTCACACATTTGATTGCCTGACATCTTTTGACCCTTTTAATCTATAGATTTCCTTTCCATCCTTCTCTGTTTTGTATTTTAGTAATTTTTTTTAAAGAACCTGGATTGATTTTACTATAGAATTCTCCAGGTTCAGTTTTTCTCTTTGCATCTGTGGAGTGCAGTTTCCCAGCTGTATTTCCATAAAATTTCTGAAAATAGTTATTTCTATTTGAAGGGGTACTTAAATTCAGGTTCAGAGGTAGTAGAATGTTCTTTCCTCAGGTGACATGTGACATGCACACACCTCTCTTTTTCTGATTGTTAGTAGCCATTGATGTTCAATACCTGTATTCACCAGTTTTCTTAGGAATTACAAAATTGTAATATTTAATTCCGTTATTAATTTTCAATTTAGTAGCTGAAATTCATTAATAGAGTCATAACCCCTCATCAGATTTTTAGTTACACTGATGCTTAGTTTACGTTGGGAACCCAGAATAAATGCTTGATTCTTTCCCTTAACTTTGCAGTTTTTAAAATAATGAGTTGATTCATTAGATTCTTCAAAAGAAAAAAAAAACACCTCTGTGTGTTTGTGTGTATGTGTGTGTGTCTTAGTCTGTTTGAGCTACTGTAAAAAAAAAATCACCATGGACTGGATGGCTTAAACAACAAATATTTATTTCTTACTGTTCTGGCGGCTGGAAAATCCAATATTAAAACAATGGCAGATCAGTGTCTGGTGAGGACACTTCCTGGTTTGCAGACTGTGTCCCATGTGGATGAAGGGGTAAAGAGAGCTCTCGGTGGTCTCTTTTATAAGGGCACTAATCCCATTCATGACTGCTCTGCCTCCATAACCTAATTACTGACCTGAGGCTCTACCTCCTAAAACCATCACATTGAGGGCTTTTGTTTTCACCACAAGAACTTTGGGGAGAATACAAACATTCAGTTCTTAGAGGGTTAACAGAAATAAGTAGCAACAATATACAGGAGATTAGCTACCAAGAGTAAGTACAAAATGACTCCAAAAACTTCTCTAAGGCGAAAGAAACTTACTGAGAAAAATGACAGTTGGAAGAGGTTCTCCTCCTCAAAGCTATAATTCAGACATCTCTGGAGGGTGTGTCACGGCAGCTCACTGAAAGGTAGAGGAGTTTGCTGGGTTGCCCAGGTCAGAGTGAGTCCACAGTTGGAGGACTGAGCCTGGTGAGCAGGGAATTCTGGGCAGGCACGAGGAAACCAGAAACTCCTCATCAGAGTGCCATGGAGCTCAGGCTGGAGGGTGGGGACCTGTGGCTGGGCCTGTCAATCAGAAAATCACCCACTGGGATGTCATCCAACTAAAGCTGGTGGACAAGGAAACTTGGGCTAGCCAGCAAGCATAAAATCCTCACTAAAACCCACAGGAGGATGCTGGCAGGCAAAGCCTGGCAGTCGGAAAACCTCAGTCAGGTAACCTAGAGTTGCCTGAGATAGGTGAGCAGGGAAAAGAGGTAAGCCTCTGCTGGGTATCAGTTACTAAAGCTGACAGAAGGGGATCTGCAAGCCAGGAGCTCCCCCGGGGAGCTGTTTGACAGAGGTTGATGGGGCAGGGAACCAAGGGCTTAATTAGCAAGCTGGAGGCTAAACATTACTGGTGTCTCCACTTAGGGCTGGTTGCTGTATATCACAGGAATAAGTCAAGAAAAGCACACAAGTAATGGGAAAAAAACAAAAAAACCCATCTCCTCCATGACCCCTCTATTACCCTCTGCCAACAAAGCTTAACGTTGGGACAGCCGGCAATGAATAGTCAGTTTGGCTCTAAGAAACAGTAAATTGATAACAGGTATAATTTTGATTGTCAGTTATGTTCTAATTAATTTATATATTTAATGCAATTTCAACAAAAATCAAAATTCTTTTGGTTGAATTTCTCAAAAATATATGAAAGGTGCTGCAGAATGGCAGATTTAAACATGAGTCCAAGGAGCCCTATAATTCTGCCAGTGTGAGGTGAAACAATGCTGGTGATCAGGGCTTCAGGCTTATTCAACCACAGCAGCTCACCTTTCATCTGCTTTATACTTAAGATTGCTGCACAAACTTAGTTTGATTAAAATGACCCTGCTATCACGAGAAAACATTTGAAAAATATATTCTGCAAAGTTTTAACTGTTGAGATTAAGAAGACAAAGAAAAAAAAAGAAGAGAAAAAATTGGCTTGGCAATCATTAAAACATATACAATTATCATAAACTTCATATTGGAATATTCAAGAATAAACAGATCACAATGAAAAATCGATTGCTTACATAAAGACCCAGTTATAATAAATAACTTGATGTATGTTACAAGAGGCAACTCAGATGAAAGGGCAAAGTGTTTATTACTCAACAAAAGGAGTTGGTATGATTGAGAAAGCTTTTCTTTTAAAAAAAAGTGTCGATTTATAGTCTCAGCACTTACCAAAATAAATTCCAAATGGAGTAAAGAGCAATAATTTTTAATAAAACTATAAAAGTTTTAAAAAGCTGCTATTTATCAAACATGGAGAGTGGGTAGTATTAACTTTAGAAGAAATAGATACACTCACAAGGTGAAATGGGCATATTTGTTTTCAAATGTTAAACTCTTTTCTACATCAAAAAGTAAGTAAATAAAATTTATAAGCAAGCAACATTTTGCAATTCAGAGAGGACAAGGGTCTACGTCTTTTAAATAATATGAGTGCATATAAAAACAAAGGGGAGAAATCACATACAATTCTAAAACCTCAATTAATGGTATTATCAGATTATTCACAAAGGAAAGCTACAAGTGACTAGCACAGATGCTAATAAAATGCTTTATAATGGTAATTAAAATCATTATAATTAAATCAATATTTCTAAACACATCAAATAATTTAGAAAGTATAAAACTTTACTGTCAGAAATGCTAGGTTGAGTGCAATAACTGATGTCTGTCAAACTGTACCTGAGATGAATAAGAAGCCACGTAATAATTAGAGCTGATTTTTTAAAATGTGATTAAATAGCAAATGCTTGTCCTCAAATATAAAAATACAGTACTCCAAAGGTGTTATCAAAGATGGAAGGACATTTTGCTATATTTCTATAGAGAATTTTGGAAGTATGAAAGATTTATAGACACAATATAAGGGAAATCTTCACTCAGAAATTTAGGTGGAACAGAACCTGGTTTTGTAGTATTGGAGGAAAAACTAAGATATTCTAAGGGAATGAGTGACACTAGCCAAGGCAGTAAGACAGAAGACTTAAAGCGACAGTCAGGCTCTGGTAATATGAGCTTGGGAGCAGGTTACAGAGTGACTTATAAAGTCATTTTGGAGTACATAAATTTTACTTTAATTGATAGTACATAGTGATTGCATTTAAGGGTGTGAGATGCATAAAATAGCGTACTAGTAAACCTAATATAACATCACCATGTGGTGTGGGTTTCATGGGAAAGGCTACCCATCAGAAACCTAATACGGTTTAAGCAAGATGTAAGATGTGTGTATAATAATTCATTGGCATGTTAAATGTAAAGAAGTAAATGTATGAGTCAAGTATTAAAAAAATTGACAAACCTTTTCTGATTGACTAGAAACAAGGGGAAAGGGAGAGCAGAGGTTAAAGAAGATTTTCAATCACATTTCAGTCCTCTCTGGCCAAAGAATTAGAGGACCATTAACTGGGATGAGGAAGCCTCAGGGGGAATTGATATTAAGGATTAAAACAACTAGTTTTGATTTTGGACTTAGTGGTAGTAGTATGCAGTAGTATGTATGCAATAGTACATATGAAGAAACACGGTAATTAAGGAAAGCTCTTTAAAAGGCTGACTGAAAACTCAGGAGGGAGCCTAAGGATATGTAAGTTCAGTATTCAGGGATTAATGATCTTTAGGTACTCACCTGAAATTTATTACTATCGATTCATCTTCCTACTCACAAACATTTCTAAGTAGGAATTGCACATAGTGTCCATTTTAGCCTTCTGAAATGGGTCAGAGAAGGAAATAAATAATTAACTTTGACAGTATCCTGGCAGGGAATTCATACCACTATCTTTTACACAAACCCTCCCTTCCTTCTTTCCTTCCTTCCTTCCTTCCTTCCTTCCTTCCTTCCTTCCTTCCTTCCTTCCTTCCTCCCTTCCTCTCCTCCCTCCCTCCCTCTCCCTCTCTCTCTGTTTTTCTTTCTTTCTCTTTCTTCCTCTTTTCTCTTTCTCTTTTTCTTTCTCTCTCTCTCTCTCTCTCTCTCTCCCTCCTTTCTTTTCATTTTTTTGGTTTCTTTTTTCTTTCCTCTCCCTCTTCTCTTCCTCTCCTCTCTTCTCCTCTCCTTTTCTTTAGTGCTTGAGTATGCACAGACATGTAAAAGTGTGTGTGTGTGTGTGTGTGTGTGTGTGTGTGTTTAAAGATGCCCAAATGCTCTGTCCAGTTCCTCTCTGTGATTGATCAGGGAGATGCATATTTGCCCCTGAGAGCAGCTCCTGCCCTCTTCTTCCTTGTATCACCCTATCATAAACTCCCCTGCTTCATCACTGCAATTCAGAATGAATTATAAGATCAGAATTCACCTTAATTTTGGGGAATTTATCCCTAATTTATCTAAATCCTCCCTTGAATCACCATCATGATTTTATCAAATTGAAAAATTTAAATAAATCAAATAAAGGAAATACTTAAACATAGAAAAGAGAGCTTTGGCAATGGAAATTGATTGACTGGAATTAATCATTGTTAATAAATGACAACTGAACTGGTTTTCATGTATTTTAATCACTTCTTGCAGAAACTACCTTAAACAAATATTCGATATGCATTTGATAAAGTAGACATGAACAATTTTCTCTGTAGAAATTGGTTTATAAAATCCCTTATAGAATAGAAAATTACATTTGTCATAGAAACCATGTTCCTTATATGAACATATGGTTCATTGTGCAAATAATACCTGTTTTAAAAATCTTTCCTTCTTCCTCCCTTTCCCTTCCCCTTTCTTTCCCTCCTTCCCTCTCTCCTTCCCTCCCTCCCTCCCTCCCTTCCTTCCTTCCATTCTCTTTCTGACATCCACCAGTCCTCTTAAGATTACTTCAGTTTTACTTGCAGTTTGTCTGTATTTGTATTTTTTTGCAATTTTATCACATGTTCATTCATGTATCCACTACTACACTCAAGATATAGTAGTTTCATCACCAAAAAATTCCTCCTGTTTCCATTTTATAATCACATCTACCTCCTTCTCACACATTTCAACAAACCCTGGCAACTAATGGTCTTTTCTCCATCGCTATAATTTTTTCAGTTCAAGGATGTTATATAAATGAACTCATACTATGTAATCTTTAGATATTTGCTTTTTTTTTTCACTCAGCACAATTCCCTTGAGATATCTCAAAGTCCTGTCAATCAATAATTCATTCTTTTTTACTGCTGAGTGGTATACCATGGTACATATGTACCACAGTTTATTTACCCATTTACCTGTGGAAGGACAAGTAGGTAGTTTACTTCTTGTACTGTTATGAATAAAGCTGATAAAAACGTTGGCGTATATGTTTTGTGTGAATATAAGTTTTCCATTCTCTGGAATAATTGCCCAAGAGGACAACTGCTAGGCCAATTGGTAGTTGCATGTTTAATTTTACAAGAAACTATGAAATTATTTTATAGGGTGCCTATGCTATTTTATTTTTTTAACATCTTTATTGGAGTCTAATTGCTTTACACTGGTGTGTTAGTTCATGCTGTATAACAAAGTGATTCAGTTATACATATACATATATCAGCATATCTCCTCCCTCTTGCGTCTCCCTCCAACCCTCACTATCCCACCCCTCTAGGTGGTCATAAAGCTCCGAGCTAATCACCCTGTGCTATGCGGCTGCTTCCCACTAGCTATGTTACATTTGGTAGTGTATATATGTACATGCCACTCTCTCACATCGTCCTAGCTTACCCTTCCCCCTCCCAATGTCCTGAAGTCTATTCACTACATCTGCGTCTTTATACCCGTCCTACCCCTAGGTTCTTCATAACCATTTTTTTTTTAAGATTCCATATATAAGTGTTAGCATACGGTATTTATTTTTCTCTTTCTGACTTACTTCACTATGTATGGCAGACTCTAGGTCCATCCACCTCACTACAAATAACTCAATTTCGTTTCTTTTTATGGCTGAGTAATATTCCATTGTATGTATGTGCCACATCTTCTTTATCCATGCACCTGTCGAGGGACACTTCAGTTGCTTCCATGTCCTGGCTATTGTAAATAGAGCTGCAGTGAGCATTTTGGTACATGACTATTTTTGAATTATGGTTTTCTCAGGGTATATGCCCTGTAGTGGGATTGCTGGGTCACATGGTAGTTCTATTTTTAGTTTTTAAAGGAACATCCATACTGTTCTCCATAGCAGGTGTATCAATTTACATTCCCACCAACAGTGCAAGAGGGTTCCCTTTTCTCCACACCCTCTCCAGCATTTATTCTTTGTAGATATTTTGATGATGACCATTCTGAATGGTGTGAGGTGATACCTCATTGTAGTTTTGATTTCTATTTCTCTAATGATTAGTGATGTTCAGCATCCTTTCATGTGTTTGTTGGTGATCTGTATATCTTCTTTGGAGAAATGTCTATTGAGGTCTTCTGCCCATTTTGGGATTGGTTTGTTTCTTTTTTTGATACTGAGCTGCATGAGCTGCCTGTAAATTCTGGAGATTAATCCTTTGTCAGCTGCCTCATTTGCAAACATTTTCTCCCATTCTGAGGGTTGTCTTTTCATCTCGTTTACGATTTCCTTTGCTGTGCAAAAGCTTTAAAGTTTCATTAGGTCCCATTTGTTTATTTTTGTTTTTATTTACATTTCTCAGGGGGTGGGTCAAAAGGATCTTGCTGTGATTTATGTCACAGTGTGTTCTTCCTACGTTTTCCTCTAAGAGTTTTATAGTGTCTGGCCTTACATTTAGGCCTTTAATCAATTTTCAGTTTGTATTTGTGTATGGTCCTAGCGAGTGTTCTAATTTCATTCTTTTCCATGCAGCTGTCCAGTTTGCCCAGCACCACTTATTGAAGAGGCTGTCTTTTCTCCATTGTATACTCTTGCCTCCTTTATCAAAGATAAGTTGACCATATGTGTGTGGGTTTATCTCTGGGCTTTCTATCCTGTTCCATTGATCTATATTTCTGTTTTTGTGCCAGTACCATACTGTCTTGATTATCGTAGCTTTGTCATATAGTCTGAAGTCAGAGAGCCTGATTCCTCCAGTTCCGTTTTTCTTTCTCAAGGTTGCTTTGGCTTTTCGGGGTCTTTTGCATTTCCATACAAATTGTGAAATTTTTTGTTCTCATTCTGTGAAAAATGCCATTGGTAGTTTGAAAGGTATTGCACTGAATCTGTAGATTGCTTTGGGTAGTAGAGTCATTTTCACAATGTTGATTCTTCCAAGCCAAGAGCATGGTATTTCTCTCCACATGTTTGTATCATCTTTAATTTCTTTCATCAGTGTCTTATAGATTTCTTCATACAGTTCTTTTGTCTCCTTAGGTAGGTTTATTCCTAGGTGTTTTTTTCTTTTTGTTGCAGTGGTAAATGGGAGTGTTTCCTTAATTTCTCTTTCATATTTTTCATCATTAGTATATAGGAATGCAAGAGATATCTGTGCATTAATTTTGTATCCTGATACTTTACCAAATTCATTGATTAGCTCTAGTAGTTTTCTGGTAGCATCTTTAGGATTCTCTGTGTATAGTATGTCATCTGCAAACAGTGACAGCTTTACTTCTTTTCTGGTTTGGATTCCTTTTATTTCTTTTTGTTTTTCTGATTGCTGTGGCTAAAACTTCCAAAACTATGTTGAATAATAGTGGTGAGAGTGGACAACCTTGTCTAGTTCCTGATCTTAGAGGAAATGGTTTCAGTTTTTCATCATTGAGAACGATGTTGGCTGTGGGTTTGTCGTATATGGCCTTTATTATGTTGAGGAAAGTTCCCTCTATGCTTACTTTCTGTAGGGTTTTTATCATAAATTGGTGTTGAATTTTGTCAAAAGATTTTTCTGCATCTATTGATATCATCATATGGTTGTTCTCCTTCAATTTGTTAATATAGTGTATCACATTGATTGATTTGCATGTATTAAGATTCCTTGCATTCCTGGCATAAACCCCACTTGATCATGGTGTATGATCCTTTTAATGTGTTGTTGGATTCTGTTTGCTAGTATTTTGTTGATGATTTTTGCATCTATGTTCATCAGTGATATTGGCCTGTAGTTTTCTTTCTTTCTGACATCTTTTTCTGGTTCTGGTATCAGGGTGATGGTGGCCTTGTAGAATGAGTTTGGGAGTGTTCCTCCCTCTGCTATATTTTGGAAGAGTTTGAGAAGGATAGGTGTTAGCTCTTCTCTAAATGTTTGATAGAATTCGCCTGTGAAGCCATCTGGTCCTGGGCTTTTGTTTGTTGGATAATTTTTAATCACAGTCTCAATATCAGTGTTTGTGATTGGTCTGTTTTTATTTTCTGTTTCTTTCTGGTTCAATCTGGGAAGGTTGTGCTTTTCTAAGAAGTTGTCTATTTCTTCCAGGTTCTCCGTTGTATTGGCATAGAGTTGCTTGTAGTAATCTCTCATGATCCTTTGTATTTCTGCAGTGTCAGTTGTTACTTCTCCTTTTTCATTTGTAATTCTGTTGATTTGAGTGTTTTCCCTTTGTTTCTTGATGAGTCTGGCTAATGATTTATCAATTTTTTTTATCTTCTCAAAGAACCAGCTTTTAGTTTTATTGATCTTTGCTCTTGTTGCCTTCATTTCTTTTTCATTTATTTCTGATCTGGTCTTCATTTTTTTCCTTCTGCTAACTTTGGGGTTTTTTGTTCTTCTTTCTCTAATTGCTTTAGGTGTAAGGTTAGGTTGTTTGAGATGTTTCTTGTTTCTTGAGGTAGGATTGTATTGCTAGAAACTTCCCTCTTAGAACTCCTTTTGCTGCATCCCATAGGTTTTGGGTCATCGTGTTTTGATTTTCATTTGTTTCTAGGTATTTTTTAATTTCTTCTTTGATTTCATCAGTGATCTCTTGGTTATTAAGTAGTGTATTGTTTAGTCTCCATTTGTTTGTAGTTTTTACAGATTTTTCCTGTAATTCATATCTAGTCTCATAACATTGTGGCTGGAAAAGATACTTGATATGATTTCAATTTTCTTAAATTTACCAAGGCTTGATTTGTGACCCAAGATATGATCTATCCTGGAGAATGTTCCATGAGCACTTGTGAAGAAAGTGTATTCTGGTTTTTTTGAATGGAATGTCTTATAAATATCAATTAAGTCCACCTTCTATGGATTTTTTTTTTTTTTTGTGGTACGCGGGCCTCTCACTGTTGTGGCCTCTCCCGTTGCGGCACACAGGCTCCGGATGTGCAGGCTCAGTGGCCATGGCTCACAGGCCTAGCTGCTCTGCGGCATGTGGGATCTTCCCGGACCGGGGCACAAACCCGTGTCCCCTGCATCGGCAGGTGGACTCTCAACCACTGCGCCACAAGGGAAGCCCAATTAAGTCCATCTTGTTTAATGTATCATTTAAAGCTTGTGCTTCCTTATTTAGTTTCATTTTGGATGATCTGTCCACTGGAGAAAGTGGGGTCTTAAAGTCCCCTACTATGATTGTGTTAATTTCGATTTCCCGTTTTATGGCTGCTAGCATTTGCCTTATGTATTGAGGTGCTCCTATGTTGGGTGCATAAATATTTACAATTGTTATATCTTGTTCTTGGATTGGTTCCTTGATCATTATGTAGTGTCCTTCTGTGTCTCTTGTAATAGTCTTTGTTTTAAAGTATATTTTGTCTTATACGAGAATTGCCTTCCAGCTTTCTTCTGATTTGTATTTGCATTGAGTATCTCTTTCCATGCCCTCACTTTCAGTCTGTATGTGTCCCTAGGTCTGAAGTGGGTCTCTTGTAGATAGCATATATATATGGGTCTTGTTTTTGTATCCATTCAGCCAGTCTATGTCTTTTGGTTGGAACATTTAACCCATTTACATTTAAGGTAATTATCAATATGTATGTTCCTATTACCATTTTCTTAATTGTTTTGGGTTTGTTATTATAGGTCTTTTCCTTCTCTTGTGTTACCAGCCTAGAGAAGTTCCTTTCGCATTTGCTGGAAAGCTGGTTTGGTGGTGCTGAAGTCTCTTAGGTTTTGCTTGTCTGTAAAGGTTTTAATTTCTCTTTCGAATCTGAATGAGATCCTTGCTGGGTAGAGTAATCTTGGTTGTAGGTTTTTCCCTTTTATCACTTTAAATATGTTCTTCCACTCCCTTTGGCTTGCAGAGTTTCTGCTGAAAGATCAGCTGTTATCCTTATGGGGATTCCCTTGTATGTTGTTTGTTGTTTTTCCCTTGCTGCTTTTAATTTTTCTTTGTGTTTAATTTTTGATAGTGTGATTATTATGTGTCTTGGCATGTTTCTCCTTGGACTTATCCTATATGGGACTCTCTGTGCTTCCTGGACTTGATTAACTACTTCCTTTCCCATATTAGAGAAGTTTCAACTAAAATCTCTTCAAATATTTTCTCAGTCCCTTTCTTTTTCTCTTCTTCTTCTGGGACCCCTATAATTCTAATGTTGGTGCATTTAATGTTGTCCCAGAGGTCTCTGAGACTGTCCTCAATTCCTTTCATTCTTTTTTCTTTATTCTGCTCTGTGGTAGTTATTTCCCCTCTTTTATCTTCCAGGTGACTTATCCGTTCTTCTGCCTGAGTTATTCTGGCAATAGTTATTCTAATGATTCATTCTACAGAATTTTTAATTTCATTTATTGTGTTGTGCATCATTGTTTGTTTGCACTTTAGTTGTGCTTGGTCCTTGTTAAACATTTGTATTTTCTCCATTCTATTTCCAAGATTTTGGATCATCTTTACTATCATTTCTCTGAATTCTGTTTCAGGTAGAATGCCTATTTCCTCTTCATTTGTTTGGTCTGGTGCATTTTCACCTTGCTCCTTCATCTGCTGTGTGTTTCTCTGTCTTCTCATTTTACTTAACTTACTGTGTTCGGGGTCTCCTTTTCACAGGCTGTAGGTTCATAGTTCCCATTGTTTTTGGTGTCTGCCCTCAGTGGCTAAGTTTGGTTTAGTTGGTTGTGTAGGCTTCCTGGTGTAGGGGACTGCTGCCTGTGTTCTGGTGGATGAGGCTGGATCTAGTCTTTTTGGTAGGCAGGACCGCATCCTATGGTGCGTGTTGGCGTGTCTCTGAACTTATTATGATTTTAGGCAGCCTCTCTGCTAATGGGTGGAGTTGTGTTCCTGTCTTGCTAGTTGTTTGCCATAGGATGTCCTGCACTGTAGCTTGCTGGTCGTTTAGTGGAGCTGGTTCTTGGTGTTGAGATGGGGATCTCTGGGAGATTTTTGCCATTTGATATTATGTGGAGCCGGGAGGTCTCTGGTGGACTAATGTCCTGAACTTAGCTCTCCCTCCTCAGAGGCATAGGCCTGACACCCAGCCAGAGCATCAAGACCCTGTCATCCACATGGCTCAGAATAAAAGGGAGAAAAAAAGAAAGAAAGAAAGAAAAAATAGAATAAAATAAAAAAGTTATTAAAATAAAAAATAAAAGATAATTATTAAAAATGAACAAATTCAAAATAAAAAAAAGAAAGAAAGAAAGAAGAGAGCAACCAAACCCAAAAACAAATCCACCAGTGATTATAAGTGCTAAGAACTATACTAAAACAAACAAACAAAAAAACCGGACAGACAGAACCCTAGGAGAAATGGTACAAGCAAAACTATACAGACAAAAATCACACACAGAAGCATACACATACACACTCACAAAAAGAGAAAAAGGTAAAAATAATATATATCTTTGCTCCCAAAGTCCACTGCCTCAATTTGGGATAATCTATACCTATAATATGGACCATTACCTAGTTGTAGAAAAGAATGAAGTCTCGCCTTCTGTAACAACATAGATGTACCTAGAGAGTATTAGGCTAAGTGAAAAAATCAAACAGAGAAAGACAAGTACCAAATGATCTCACTTATATGTGGAATCTCAAAAACAAAACAAACACACAAACAACAAAATAGAAGCAGACTTATAGATACAGAGAGCAAACTGGTGGTTGCCAGAGGGGAGGTAAGTGGGAGATTGGGTGAAATAGGTGAAGGAGATTAAGAAACAGAAACTTTCAGTTATAAAATTAATAAATCACAGGGATGTGCTATACAGACTAAGTTGTATAATCAGTAATACAGTAATAGTTTTGCTTGATGGATGGTTACTAGACTTATATGTCGAATCACTATGCCATACCCTTTAACTAATATAATATTGTATATCAACGATACTTCAGTTTTAAGAATTGTGGAAAAAAACACTCTACAGGACTTATACAGCAATATGTGATCCATTGTTTACAAGATTTAAGGAGATTTTGGTGCTATTTCTATATTCTGGAATAGTTTATATTAGTTTGGTATAAATTTTGCCATATACATTTGGAAGAATTCAAAATTTATTTATGAATAATTAATTTAGGTAAATTTAAGAGTGTTCCATTTTCTATATCTTCTTGTATCAGTTTTTAAAGTTGTGTTTGAACATGAATCTTCTTCCTCTAAATTTGCACATATCAATATAAAAGTATTTATAATATTACCTTAATATTATGTTTTTAAATTGCAGGGATCTTAAATCTTTATTATTTTTGTTTTTTTTCTTATAAACGTAGTTTTTCTTCATTTTCTTCTTCATTCAGTCTTGCCAGAGATTCTTAAGTTTTCTTAGACTTCAGAAAACCAATTTCTGTTTTTATTGATCCACAATCATGCCCCTTGGTATTTACCCAAATGAGTTGAAAATGTTTGTCCACAGAAAAACCTGCATGTGATGTTTATAGCAGTTTTATTCTTAATTTCCAGAACTTGGAAAAAACCAAGATGTCCTTCAGTAGATGAATGGACAAATAAATTGTGGTACTTCCTGATAATCGAATAGTATTCACTGCTAAGAAGAAATGAGCATCAAGCCATCAAAAAAACATGGGGGAACATTAAATGCATATTATTAAAAGAAATAAGCTAATCTGAGAAGGCTACATAGTGTGTGATCCCACCTGACATTCTGGAGAAAGCAAAACTATGGAGACAATATAAAGAACATTGGTTGCCAGGTGTTGGAGTGGAGAGGAATGAATACATAGAGCCCAGAAAATTTTTACAGCAGTGAAAATACTCTGTATAATACATTAATCATTGATACATGTCATTATACATCTGTCAAAACCCATAGAAAGTACAACATTCAGAATAAACACTTGTGTAAACTTTGGACTTTGGTACAAATATGTTTAGTTTTGTAAGAAACTCTCAAACTGTCTTTCAAAGTGGCTGTGTTTTTAGTGTTTTGTATTGAATATTTCTTAATGTACTTTATATGAATTCTTTGTTTTGAAACTGAACAAAAATTACAAAATTTTTATTTTGGACTTTTATAGCTTAAGAAGCATTACAATGTAAAAAAGATAATAATGACAATTTAACAGACATAGTATCTCTAAATAGATGATTTTTACATCATTTAAAGATACTGAAAGATTCAGAATTTTAAAAATAATTTTAAAATTAGGTAATTCCTTTTTCTTCAATTTGGGATTTTTATATACTCTTTGTTAATGGGATATTCATTAGTCTACTTATTTGATTTCTACTGGCTTGATACCATTTTGCTAATCACTTATGAATAGGTTTTCTTATGAAATGTTTCCTTTCATGGTTTGCAAACATCTATTTCTGAAAATCATTTTTTAAAAGCAATATTTTCTAAACAACATCTGCATCTTCAAGACTCAGTTTAAATACTAATTCTGAATAATCTTCCTAATCACATAAAAATCTCTTATGTGGACTTCCTCATTATGCCTATATTTTAGTGTTTGTCGGGTACATAAGTGTTTTACAACATAATTTAATTCCTTGATCTTTTCATTTGATGGTAAACCTTTTGGTGGCAGAAATAAGTTACTCTTAGGATTGAACTCAATGTTTATGAGAATTTTTGTACATATTAGGCACTCAAAAGTTTTCATTGGATAATCATGCTTACAAAATATCCTATAGATAATTTGTATACATAAAATGAAGAGGACTTTCTTTTAAATGTTTTATTGCTAAGGTAATAAAACTAAACAAAAATTGTGTTGGATACAGTATATGGAGTGGAAATAATATACATAATTTCTTACTAATTTCTGGAAAATATGACTTGCCTTCTGGCTAATTATATATATATTTGACTTATTTGATCTGTTTTGATTTATAATTACCACAACTTATGATGGGCTATCTTAATCATAGATCAATTAATTTCTTCCTTCAAAATAAATTTTACTTTGTGGATGGTGTCTTTTTTTTTCAATTGAAGTATAGTTGATTTACAATGTTGTGTTAGTTTCTGGTGTACACCAGAAACATATATATAGAATCACTTTGCTGTACATATATATAGTGTATATATATTTTTTTCAGTTTTTTTCCATTAGAGTTTATTACAAGATATTGAATATAGTTCCCTATGCTATACAGTAGGACCCTGTTATTTATCTATTTTATATACAGTAGTTTGTATCTGCTAATCCCGAACTCCTAATTTATCCCTTACTCCTCTCTTCCCCTTGGTAACCATAAGTTTGTTTTCCATGCCTGTGAGTCTGTTTGTTTTGTAAACAAGTTCATTTGTATCATTTTTTAAATTCCACATATAAATGATATCATATGACATTTGTCTTTCTCTGACTTACTGATTTAGTATGATAATCTCTAGGTCCACCAATGTTGCTGCAAATGGCATTATTTCATTCTTTTTATGGTTGAGTACTATTTCATTGTGTGTACGTGTATAAATATATACATATATATGTATATATATATATATATATCACATCATCTTTAATGGGATAGTGTCCTTTTTTTAAAAAAAACATATGAAGTCCTATTTTTCTGTTCCTTCATTTGTTGTCTGTACCGTTGATGTCATATCTAAGAACTCATTGCCAAATCCGGTGTTGTGAAGATTTTATCCTATGTTTTCTACTAAGAGTTTTATTGTTTTAGGTCTTATATTTAGGTCCTTGATTTTAAATTGATTTTTAATTGTTTTTTGTATATGGTGTTAAGTAGGGTACAACTTCATTCTTTTGAATGCCAATGTCCAGTTTTCCCAATACTTTTTGTTGAAAAGACTGTCCTTTTCCCATGAAAAGTCTTGGCACCCTTGTTAAAAATTATTTGACCATATATGTGAGAGTGTACAGAAATACAATTAAAAACTAAAATGAAATACCACCTCACGCATTAGAAGAGCTATCATCAAAAAAAACCCCAGAAAACAACAAGTGTTGTCAAGGAAGTGAAGAAATTGGAAACTTGTGCACTGTTGGTGGGAATATGATGTGGTACAGCCACTGTGGAAAACAGTATGGAAATTCCTCAAAAAATTAAAAACTGAATTACCACAAGGTCCAGCAATTCTATTAATACATCTGGGTATATACCCAAAAGAACTGAGAGTAAGCTTTTGAAGAGGTATTTGTACTCCATGTTCATAGCAGCATTATTACATTGCTAAAACATGGAAGCAACCCATGTGCCCATCAAATAATGAGTGGATAAGCAAAATGTGGTATATGCATACAATAGTATATTTGCCTTAAAAAGAAAGGAAACTCTTCAGTATATTCAAACATTGCTGGACCTTGAGGACATCATGCTAAGTTAAATAAGCCAGCCACAAAAAAGCCAAATACTGTCTGATTCCACTTATAAGAGCTAGTTAATCAAAATCATAAAGGCAGAAAGTATAATAGTGGTTGCCAGGGACTGGAAGCAGGGAAGACTGAGTTATGGTTTGATAGGTATAGAGTTTCAGATGTACAAGATGACAAGTGTTAAGGGGATGGATGGTGGCAATGGCTCCACAACAAAGTGAATATATTTAATACCACTGAACTGTATGCTTCAAAATGGTTAAGATGGTAAATTTTATATGTATTTTAGCACAGTTTAAAAGATAATTAGTTTATACCAAAGGGACATATTCTTGATTTTAAAAACTGAAAATTTCTCTCTCGTGAAACTATACTAAACACATTGAATGTTTGATGCTTGCAGTTCTCAGAAGGTAAACTCCTTCTGCTACCATGACCCATCTTCTAACAAGTCCAATATTAAGGAGTGTCCACATTATGCATGCAAATAACTTATTTGTATACACAAACAGATACATAAAAAGGGATAAATGCAAATCTAAATACCCATTGCATGTGAAAATATGTCATTTACATATGCACCTTAAATATCTCTTTTTGAAATCCTGATACTGCTAATGTGCAATTATTTGCTGCTGGGTTGAAGTTTGCTGTTCATGTTTTCTTTTGTACTTTTACCAGACTTCTTTATTTTTTAATATAGTATTATTCCCTAGCATTTTTGCTACCTCACACTATTTTCTATTATATCATCTATGTGTTTAATGCCATCAACACCCCTTGTGTTATAAGCATTGATACAGAATCAACACATCTGAGCCATGGCCCGAATCCTGTTAACGAATCTGTACCTGGTCTCCCTTCTTAAAATTCATGTTTCCCCCTCCCTTGAATTAAATTTCACCTACTAACTGGGAAAAATATTCTAACAAGATGAACATGATTTAATGAGTTTAGCCTCTCGCCTCTGCAGTTACTCTTTTGGAGCTCCTTCCTTCTGCTAATCCTCCAGAGGGAAAAGTGTAACAGCCTTACTACAGCTCCACTTCTCCACTATTCTTTCCACCCCCAAACAAGACAATTTGTCATTATTTCCTGTTTGTTTGATACTAGACTTCTACTGGTCTGTTCAAAGCCATTATTTTCCACCACAATGTGATTTATGTATGCAACAAATTTTTTTTTTTTTTTTTTTTTTTCCCGTACGCGGGCCTCTCACTGTTGTGGCCTCTCCCGTTGCGGAGCACAGGCTCCGGACGCGCAGGCTCAGCGGCCATGGCTCACGGGCCCAGCCGCTCCGCGGCATATGGGATCCTCCCAGACCGGGGCACGAACCCGTATCCCCTGCATCGGCAGGCGGACTCTCAACCACTGCCCCACCAGGGAGGCCCGCAACAAATATTTTTTGAGTACCTACTCCGTGACAAACTGTCTTCTAGGTGCTTCTAATACATCTGTGAACAAAACAAAGATTCCTGCTACCTTCTAGTGAAGACAGGCCATAAACAATAAACATCATAAATAAATTAATTGTGTAGTATGTTAGAAAGTACTGAGTGCTTAGGAAAAAAATAAAAATTGAAGCAGGTTGAGTGGGATTAGCAGAATGAAGGTGGAGGGAGAGAGGCAGTTAACATCTGAATGGACAGGGAAAGCCAAATTTTGAAGACGATATTTAAGCAAAATTGAAGACAGTTAGGCAAGAGGAGATGTGAGGGAAGGCATTCTGAGAAAGACCCAACATTGGAGACAGTGACTGGCATGACTGAGAAACAGCCAAAGGCCCATGTGACACATAGAGAATGAATGAGTGGAAGAGCAGTAGGATGAGTTCTGAGAAGTATGCTACTGTCTCCTTCCTTTGCTCTGCCTTGGTCACAAAACTCTGCAAGACATGCATCATTATGCTCACTATGTCCCATTCTTTTTCTTCTCATTTTCACCTATAACCATTTCAGTTTGGACTTATCTTCCACTACCCCACAGAAACTGCTCCTGTCAAATTAAGACATGACCTCTGCCTTGATAAAGCCATAGGTTAGTTCTAACTCATGTTTCATCTAGCATAAATGATCAACCCCTTTTGACGGTTGCTTACTTCTTCCTCTTAGAATCCCTTTCCTCATTTGGTTGGTTTCCTCCTACCTCACTGGTCTCTCCTCAGGACCTTTGCTGTAGTATTGCTTTAAAATGGAATCTTGGTGAGAAGCACACCAGCGACTCCAGGGGTGAGAACTGACTGGGAAGGGATACAGATGAATCTTTTGGGTGTGATGGAAGTGTTTTATATCTTGGTTGTAGTAGTGACTTATGTTTATATATTTGTGACAAGTCATCAAAGCACATGCCTGAAGTGGGAGCATTTTACTGCATTGACATTCTATGTCCATAAAGTACATTATTAAAAAACTAGTCAAGGATCATTATAAACTCTTGGAAAGAGATCCACATTTGCAGAGCTTAATTGATTTATGAGAAATGTACCTTACAAAGCATCAGGAAAGGAAAATTTTATCATACACCGTGCTTGGTTTCATATATGTATGTATATATAGAATTGGTTATATATAAAAATTTGGTTATACATATATAATTCATACATATAGAGAGACTAGGGAAAGAAATCCTACTAATTCACAAATGTATGAATCAGTATTTGGCATTATTAGTTTGCAATGAAATAATACAAATGAAAACTTCAACTACACACACCTAATGGAATGGCTAAATTTTTAAAAAAGAAAACTGGATTATATCAAGTGTTAGCAATGATATGGAGGATGGGACCTCTTATACATTATTGTTGGAAATATAAATACTTTAGTTGTTTGGCAGTGTTCATGGTGCTAAAAGCAAGGATATTGGTTACTTTGGGGGATAATAGCTGGGCCATTGTATTAATTTACTAATATTTTTCACTGTTCACATTTAGATGTGTTCACTTTTTGAAAATTCATCAACCTGGATAGTCATAATTTGTGTGGTTCTCTGCATGTACTACTTTAATAAAAATTTATGGTAGAGTAGAGGTGAACAAAAAATGACCCTGATACATATTATTAAACTACTTTCTAAAAAGAAATAAAGATGTATGAGTTGCAAAAAGAAATATATAATATTATGTCGCTGCCCAGGGTATTACCATTTTTAAAAGTTACCAATTATAAATGGAAAAGTAATATTTTAAATTGCATTTGTGATTATTAACGAGGTTGAAAATGATTTTGTATATTGTTTTCTATCAAGGATTATATGCGACATTATATTCCCTGGTGAATGTAAGTGAAAATTTTGTACATAAATTCTTCCCTTTGTTTGGTAGCTATAAAATGTTATATGAACTGGCCAAATTCATTACCCAAGATGTCCACGTACATATATTTGTTTCTGATGGAAATAATTAGACTTCAATTGCCGTATTTAAGTGCATACAGATTGTTTCTTTTGCTCAGATACAATTTGTTTGCAATTATTTCCAGCATTTTGCACACTACCAAAAGAAAACAATTAAGGGAATGTCTCAAGAGTTGTTTGCCTATATTTTTCTGGCAACTTAAATGTGATTAGATAAGAGAGTCAGGTTTTAAATGTAACAACATGAAATACATGAGATATCTTGCTGCTGTGAAGGCCTTTTGTAAACAAATGTTCACCATCCCTTCACTTGCACAATGCTTCAGGTTTTTAAAAAAATATTAATCATAAAAAACATAAGTTAAGTTGAAAAGAGAAAAAAATAAAGGTTATATATTTTGTTTAGAAACTGAGAATTTTCCACTTTAAATGGATATTTGTCTTTCCTTGATTTGCAAGAGGCTAGAAACAAAAGCAATTGTTTTATTGCATCCATTATTTTATTTAGCACGACCTAAAACTCTCAGATCACAAAAATTAGAGAAATTCTCAATTTTTGTCATGACACTAATTTTTTTAACATACCATTTTCAAAAACAAAGATTAGTTTAAATGGAAATTGAAAACTAAATTAACAATGTGTGAGAGAGATACATTGTCAGGTTAATATAAAAAGTATTCAGTGCATTCTTTAAAGGCTATACTTTTCTTGAGATATATTAGAGGAAAAACAGCCATAACATTATTTCCCTTACTATCATTAACAATTTTCACAGATTACAATTTAACCTATTTGATACATAATGGTATTGCATGAATTTTGAAGATGTTTTTATTGAAATAATTTCTGTGGCAGTTTATAGTCTCATGATTTTACCTGATAAGAGCAACAATATGGATAATGAATTACAGGCATATTTACTCTCATTGTTAATTTAATTGTGACTCTTAAAATTTAGTAAATATTAGGAATTACTACAACTAGAGACACAGGTGTGTAATTAATGCTTGCTTTATGGTTTATACCCAAATGTCCTTTTCCCAGCTGAAATACTGAGGTCAATTTATATGCTACAGGTCAGAATGGGTTATAATCCCTCCTGTGCCTCTCAGTAGCTAGATAATCTCAAAAAAACATGCTTTCCTCACCTGTAAGATAGACACTATCAAATGACAGGACTAAAACAATTTAGTAACTAGTTTGATGTCCTTTATTCAAGGGAAAACAATCCATTGAATTGGGAGTACAGTGCCTCACAGTAGTGAAGCTCTCTTCCTAGGAGTTTGGGCAAGAGCGAGTTTTATAGAAAGTTAGAAGAGGCAACACAGAAACAGGGCATGATTGGCTCGGAGGCTGGGCATTTTCTGTAAAGCTAGGTGGTCCTATTTTTTCAGAGGAGGTTAGCTGGCTAAAGCTGAGTTGGAAGATCGTGATTGGTGTTAGGTTTCTGGGGTATTTCCCATAAGTGCAGGCTGACTTAGGTTTAGATTTGTGACATGGGCCAGGCCACTGGGGCAGCTTCTATTTTGTGGGTCCCAATATACAAGTTAACTTTATCAGTTAAAGAGAAATCAGAATGATACCCTCTGTATGGTCTGCAGACCCCTAAATCTTATTGGTCTCCAGGGCTATAATCTTTCCAACTTGGAGCCTTGGCCGATCACAATTCAGGTAGCCATCACCATGGGAATACTTCTTTTGGCAGGTCTGCCTGGGCTCCTCCCAGGTTTACTGTGAAGGACCAGCACACCCTCATGCATGGGTAACTCCATGTTTAAATAGACTAAAAATAGTGGGAAGCTATCGTCTGAGCTACCTAGTTAAGTCCCTGACTAGCCACAACCAAACCAAGGCTTCGCGTTGGGCTGCACTTCTCATCTTACAGTACAGACTGAAGCGGGAATTACCAGAAGACATTCATGATTCAAAATTTGCTTCTCTTGGCAGATCTACTTCCTTGGCTAGGAGTAAGTATAAATGAGGCTAGGATCAGGAAACTCTCCTTAAATCTTGAAGATATTGCAGAATCTACTGCTGAAGTAAAAGCTTTCCAACAAAATCCCTAGACTCTCTGGTCAAAGATGTTCTTTGATAATAAGATGGCTGTCAATTATCTTTTCACTGAGCTAGGAGATGTCTCTGTTGTGGTCAATATTACTTGCTGCACTTGGATTAATACTTCTGGGGAAGTAGGGATTCAGCTACCTAAAATCACTGATCACTTGGCTTCAGAAATTGACTTCTTAAACAAGGTCTTCCTTTGATCTATATAAGTTGGTTTGAGTCCTGGGGACCATGGCTTCAGAGCACTCTCCAAATGTTTGGTATTATCCTGCTTACAGTCATTCTAATAGTCTACCTGGTGCACTATGTTGTTTCAAAAGCTTTAAATGCATGCCTGGAGCAGCTGGCAACCAGACAAATGACCTCCCTTCACCTGGAACACCAAAAATGGGATAAAGAAAATGGCCAACTAAGGGACTTTGATACCCTAGCCTACAACTTTCAGTTAGAGACCCAAACTCACTCCAAAATCAGCAAAAAGTGGAAGCTCAGAGAGGTGCTAATACCTGAAACTTTGGTCAGTACTCTCAGTACAACTGAGAGTTTGATCAAAAGGGGGTATTGATAAAATTAATTCATATATCAGCACCCAAAATATGGAGGCCACCCTAGGGGCCTGGCCCACATCACAAATCTAAACCTAAGTCAGCCTGCACTCGTGGGAAACACCTCACTGTCAAGGAAACCTAACACACACCAATCGCAATCCAGCACCTCAGCTTTAGCCATCTCACCTCATCTTAGAAAAGAGGACTTGCTAGCCTTATAGGAAATTCCAGACCTCCTAGCTATTCATGTCCTATTTCTGTGTTGCCTTCTCTAATGTTCTACAAAACTTACTCTTGCCCAAATTTCCTCCGGAAGAGTGCTATACTTCTGTGGGGCAAAATACTGCCCCAAACCCTGAATTGTTTTCCCTTGAATAAAGGGCATCAAACTTATTACTAAATTTTTTTGGTTTTGTCATTTGACAACATGATAGCAGCAGCCTCAGACAATTGTCATGAGGATAGAATTACTTAATTAATATAAAGCACTGCTGCTCTTCTTAGCAAAACTTAGCCATGGGTGCTAGATAATTTATATCAGTAATCTATCATGCTTATGTTAGATATTATAAATTATCATATATATTTAATACCTTCTATCTATATACTTATGTAGACTGTATTTATCTAACATATATCTATAAATATAAATTTGTATCTTTTCTATGTGTTATTTTGCCATTAAGGTCTTTCCTCCTAATTCAGAATTTCTTTAATTTAGACAGTGTTAAGTATGACTTTTTTGAAATATCTGTGAAAACTATTTTTACAAGATATATTTGTTTATTAAATTTTCTAGAGGAATCAATTGCCTTGTTTATGAAGAAATAATATTGACACACTTGTCAAAAAATGCAGGCCCTCTTGGTTATTTTATAGAGTCTTACTTCTTTTTATCTCATATTCATCTGACAGTTTTAGTTAATACTTAGCTCTCTCTCTGCTCTCGGCAACTTTTGATCATGAAACCAGTCAGGGCTCCATGTCACAACTCAATATACACTTCCCTTTCAGATGCATCTTATTGTCCAACCATGACTTTTTCAAATTAAACTTCTCTATGAATTTGACCTAAACATTAAAAAAAATATCTTTAGATAGACCTATTAAAATATGCAAAATTTAGTAATTTAACTATGAACCCTGCTTATATACTAATTCAGAGAGATCTTCTAGAGTTTCCAACTTGATAGCATTAAGTAGTTTTACTTTAAATTATTGCATTGGTTTACAAACAACCAGGTAGCATTCAGCTCTAAATGTTCCAAAATTCAAGTTTGCCTGATTTTTTTTATTCAGTTGATATTAATAAACAGCTTTTATTGAGGAAACCCCATGTAAATCTGTAAAAGACATTTCCATTTCTAGGATTCATAAGAAGCTTTGGAATGTAGTATTAAGGGTAGGCTACTTTAAATTATCTTGTATTATCAAACAGTCAAAGCATTTTTCTCCTAAACCTGACTTTACAAAAGTATGTTTATTGCAATTTCAAAAGAAAAAAAATTTTTTAAATAGAAAGAAAACAAAAGAAATTTAAAAATTTAGTATGAATAATCCAGCAGCCATTTGTGAATCTGTATGTGAACTTATGTCTACTAGAAGTATCTATTTTGTAGCCCCAATATAAAGTTATTATATTTTCTTTCATTTTTTGTTTATATATAAGCTTTTACTCTTAAACATTTGATTATTCATTTGCTAATGGTTGTTTAATATGTGTGAAAAAATATTGTTCAACAATAAGCATGAATTTTTTTCATAAGTTAACCTAATCAACCAAAAAAAAGTAAAGGTTAGTAAAATCAGATGTAATAGATATGACTAAAAAATAGTAGTATTTATTTTATTTTACTTATTTAATTTTTTAGTTTTTAAAAAAATAGTAGTATTTAAAATGACCACAATGTACACATCCAAGAGGGTTTATCTGTTATTTGATTTCTTGAAGACCATTACCTTCAACTGTGGCTTTCAAACTTACTTTTTGATTCTGACTGAAAGAATAATGTATGACATGTTCACAAGCACATGCACACATACACACATGCAATTGAACCAAAAACTTATCAACCAATACTAATCCAATCTAGGGTGAGATCATTTTGTAAACAATGAGAATGGTTTCTTTTTAGGGCTCATAATTTGACTATGAAGGGAAATCAAAGAAAGAAATTGAAATGTGATCTAAAAAGTGGGGATCTTTTATGTGTCTTTCTCCTGCCCCCTCACTTTTCTCCTCCCTCCCTCCCTCCCTCCTCCCTTCCTTCCTTCCTTTCCTTCCTTCCCTGTGAAAACGGATATGGCTCCTTGAAATATTTTTTCTTTGCTGCTGGCATGATGTTAACTTTAGTCAGTAGAGGGCGCGCTAAAGATATTGCAGGAGGAGAAAGGATGGCTTTCTGGTTCTGGTGTGCTCATGTGGCAGGCTCTTGCAGCAATGAACCTGTTCTCCAGCATCCTATTCCTGCAGACATGCGGCCCCCCAGGGCTCAGTTCCTTCAGTTTTCTCTAGCACCAAGCTCCTGCCAGTATCATAGTTTCTCCAGTGTCTAGACCCTGGAGCACATAACAGAAGTACCCTTTGGCCACAGCTTCCCCTGGCTCTTGCTTGTGTGCTTTCTAACCAGGATGCCATAGGTTAGACACTTCCACTGCACCCTAGTGGTCAGATTTCTGGAAAGTTCTGGAGGGCACCTTTCCTGAAATTCAGCTAGTGTGGTGCCATTATATTTTTTTACACAGTTTTACAAGTATAATATTAACATAAAAGAACACATTGGTAGCCTTGTTTTGTAGTTTCTAATTTTGACCCATCTGTAATAAATCTCTCAAACTTTTCTCAGTGAACACACACACACACACACACACACACACACACACAAATTCTTCTCATTGATACCATGTGAAAATGTACTCAGTCCAATGGGTAGTCTCATATAGACAACTGGGTGATATTTATGCATATCTGTCCTCTTGACATTTATAATAGAAGAAGATACATATAATTTATATTTTTAAATTTTTAATTATTTTTGGAGTGTTCATTCCAAATGCAATTTTTAAATTTCCATTTCTTTTTTTAAATTTAAATATAGTTAATTTACAATGCAATGTTAGTTTCAAGTGTACAGCAAAGTGATTCAGTAATACATATACATTTATTCTTTTTTGGATTCTTTTCCATTATAGATTATTACGATACACTGAGTATAGTTCCCTGTGCTATACAGTAGGTCCTTGTTGTTTACCTATTTTATATATAGTAATGTGTATATGTTTATCCCAAACTTAATTTATCTCCCTCCCTCACCCCAGTATCCATTTTGGTAAACACTGTTTTCTATGTCTGTGAGTCTATTTCTGTTTTATAAATAAGTTCATTTGTATCATTAAAAAAATTTATTAGAGTATAGCTGATTTAAAATGTCATGTTAGTTTCAGGTGTATAGCACACAGATTCAATTATATATATATATACATACATATATATATATATATATATATTCTTTTTCGGATTCTTTTCCCTTATAGATTATTACAAAATATTGAGTATAGCTGAGTTTAGTTCCCTGTGCTATACAGTAGGTCCTTGTTGGTTACCTATTTTATACATAGTAGTGTGTATATGTTTATCCCAAACTCCTTATTTATCCCTAACTCCCTTCCCCTTTGGTAACCATAAGTTTGTTTTCTGTCTGTGGGTCTATTTCTGTTTTGTAAATAAGTTCATTTGTATCTTGTTTTTTTTTTAGATTCCACATATAAGTGGTATCATATGATATTCGTCTTTGTCTGGCTTACTTCATTTAGTATGATAATCTCTAGGTCCATCTATGTTGCTGCAAATGGCATTATTTCATTCTTTTCTGTGGCTGAGTATTATTCCATTGTATATATATGTCACATATTCTTTATCCATTCATCTGTTGATGGACATTCAGGTTGTTTCCATGTCTTGGCTATTGTAAATACTGATGCTATGAACATTGGGGTGCATGTATCTTTATGATTTATAGTTTTGTCTGGATATATGCCCAGGAGTGGGATTGCTGGATCATATACATCAACTCTATTTTTAGTTTTTTGGGGAACCTTCATACTATTTCCCATAGTGGCTGCACCAATTTACATTTCCACCAACAGTGTAGGAGGGTCCCTTTTCTCCACACCCTCTCCAGCATTCATTATCTGTAGACTTTCTAATGTGGCCATCCTGATTGGTCTGAGGTGATACTATATTGTAGTTTTGATTTGCATTTCTCAAATAATTAGCAATGTTGAGCATCTTTTCATGTGCCTATTCACCATCTGTATGTCTTCTTTGGAGGAATGTCTATTTAGGTTTTCTGCCCATTTTTTGATTGAGTCGTTTGTTTTTTTGATATTGAGCTGTATGAGCTGTTTGTATATTTTGGAAATTAAGCCCTTGTCAGTTGCATCATTTGCGAATACTTTCTCTCAGTCTGTAGGTTGTCTTTTTGTCTTGTTTATGGTTTCCTTTGCTCTGCAAAAGCTTTTAAGTTTAATTAGGTCCCATTTGTTTAGTTTTATTTCCATTACTCTAAAAGGAAGCTGCAAAAAAATATTGCTGAGATTTATGTCAAAGAGTGTTCTGCCTATATTTACCCCTAGGAGTTTTGTAGTATCCAGACTTACATTTTGTAGTATCCAGACTTACATTAATATACAGATTTCTGTATATTAATTTTGTATCCTTCGAAGCCAAATGCTTTGGGGCTCCTCTTCCTGGTGCTGGACCCCTGGGTTGAGGAGCCTTACATAGGGCTCAGAACTCTCACTCCTGTGGAACAGCCTATGCGATACAATTATTCTCCTGTTTGTGGGTCGCCCACACAGGGTGTATGGGATTTGATTATATCGAAAGTCTAC
The DNA here is from genome assembly GCF_964341445.2 of Mesoplodon mirus. Taxonomy (NCBI): domain Eukaryota; kingdom Metazoa; phylum Chordata; class Mammalia; order Artiodactyla; family Ziphiidae; genus Mesoplodon; species Mesoplodon mirus. Next base: position 189,081,048 of record NC_138978.1, read on the forward strand.
CCCTCCTACCAGTTTCATTGTGGTTCCATCTTTATGTCTTTAGCTGTAGAGGATCTTTTCTGGTAGGTTTCAGTCTTTTTCAGTGATGGTGGTTCTGCAGATTGTTGCGAGTTTTGTGTGCTCGTGAGAAGAGGTGACCTTAGGGTCCTTCTACACCACTGTCTTGGCTGCTATCCTAATTCAGATTATTATAGATCTGTCATCCTATAAGTTCTCAGCCAAATCTTCACCAAACTAAGAAAAATTATTTACAGCTAGATTATTTTTGAAAATGTTTGATTTGGTTTAGAACATTTAATTTATATTTTAATCAACAGATTTATTTTTTAAATCCACCATCAGTATAATGATTTGGCTATAATTTTTATAGCCAAAATTTATTTATTTTTTTATAGCCAATTATAGTATAATTTTTATACTTTATATATCACTATATTCATAATTTATGTTTCCATTAATTCACATTAAAAATGCTAAACATGGATTTTTCTTCAGCTTATTATGCTTTCCACCATTTCTTGTTTCTATAAACTTGTTATGGTTCTTATGATATTGCAGTATTGCATACAGGCTAACTGATGGTAGGAAGAAACCCACACAGAAAAAAGTGTACACACATTAGAATGTTGGATCAAATTTCCTGTTTAATAAAAAAAAATTTTTAAATCATGGTAAGAGGGAGGAGATATGGGGATATATGTATATGTATAGCTGATTCACTTTGTTATAAAGCAGAGACTAACACAGCATTGTAAAGCAATTATACTCCAATAAAGATGTTAAAATAAAATAAAAATCATGGCATGAGAAATTCAAACAGAAAAAATACATGTTTCATAGCTCATCTAAGACTCCATGAGCCTCATAAGTCACTTAATGGGGTTCCTCATGGTGGTGACAAATCCTGTTCATGGTGGATCTTGTCAGATTTAAGAAATTGTATTTTATGATGGGGTGAAACCCTTGCAGCTTACATACATATTAGGAGAAACTTAAACTAACAATTTTCTTTTACTTCTTCCATTAAAAAAAGTATTTCTGGAAATACTTTAAATAAAAAAGTAAATTTATTGAATCAAAATCAGTGGCAATGAGGCCACAGTATCAACATGGGGAGGCAGGGGTGAAAGCAGAGTCAGAGTCCAGGCATCCTTGAGCAGTGCCCCTGTCTCCAGGTTTCCAGCATAAAAAAAAAAAAAAGAAAAAAAAATCACATTTCCTGACAGGTCGAGTTATATTGAAATCATAGGCACACTTTTTGGTTTTTTTTTTTTGCAATAGTTACATGTTTTTCATGAAACATGGGAATATACTGCCTTTCCATTGGAAAATATGCCCTCTCATTTTGAAAAAATCAAGTCCATCTAAATTTCATGTTTCCACTTTTATTTGTTTATTTATTTATTTTTTTGGTGGTATGCGGGCCTCTCACTGTTGTGGCCTCTCCCACTGAGGAGCACAGGCTCCAGACGCGCAGCCTCAGCGGCCATGGCTCACGGGCTCAGCTGCTCCGCGGCATGTGGGATCTTCCCGGACCAGGGCATGAACCCGTGTCCCCTGCATCGGCAGGCGGACTCTCAACCACTACGCCACCAGGGAAGCCCCATGTTTCCACTTTTGATAAAGACATGAGTAGAGTGAAATATCTGTCTAATATGTCAGTGCCATCTGGCAAAGGAAAACATATTTAAAAGGTCTCTGTTCCATTTTTACAGAGCAATCAAAAAGAGTCAATTTGGAGCCGAGAGGCAATAAATTGATACCCAGCACAGAAACTGAGACTTTGACTCAGGATTACAGAGGCAATAAAAAATGATTAAGACAGTGGACAGGCTAGACTGTGGGCATAGTATGGTTAGAACTTAAATTTTCTCCTGAGAAACTTGAAAACTGGAGTTTTTGTGTGAAATCTCCCCAATTTTAAGTATTGACTGTATTACAAACCACATCCAAATGGTGTGTTTGCTGAAGGAACAAACAGGTGGGCCAAATCTGGCTTATTCTGAAACTTCTGCTTAGATTATTGTCATAATATCTTAACAGCATGTCTCTCCTCTATCAGGAGAGCCGAGATTCTGACTTTATCCTACTGAAACACCTTCAGTGAAGTCAAACACATTCCAAAGGAAGTTTGAAAGCCATGTCTTGGAATGCAGGGTACTTATATTCTAGGCCACATCATTTTTTCTTCAATTCTTTCTTTAGAAGTACCCTAGCTCTTCTTTAAGACCCTGCCAGTCTTTGTGAGGACATAGTTTATTTAATTTAGTTCATAGTCTTTGTGAGCCTTAGGTCTATTTGCAGCATGAACATTTGCCTTGCATGTGACAATTGCATTATCTAAAATATTTAGAACTGGATAGTGATCGCCACTTGTTAAAATACCATTAAAATCACTTCCTTAATCATCTTGTAAATTTTTTTGTGGTCTCGTTATATATTGGGCATATGTCTGTAAGTGGTTTGCATTTTTTACAATTTTTCAATGGTTTTAATTGTTGATGGTAACACTCATTGACTATTTTTTGCATGAGCACACGTAAAAAATAATGTTTGAAATGGCAAAATATTTTGGATATAGGCAATAAAATTAATGTATGTATATTAATGCTATTTAGCTTGTCACACAGAGTTTTTGTGATTTAGATCCCCCTACTCCTGTCTTCCTCTAGAAGCTAGAATATTCCACTATCTTAATATTTTTCATACTGCACGGTGGTTTTTAGCTTATTTCTCTGTCTCCTGAGTAAGAATGGAAACTCTTTATGAGCAAGAAAGACAATGTTTATTTTTATTTTAAAAAATCTGGCTACTATAGCTAAACAGTGGATGATTAAAATTTAATTAATGATTGAATGATGAATAAATCCCTTTATGAGAGCTCGTCCATATCCATTTCTAATAATTGTGTTTAACAAGGATAAGAAGAAATTGACACAAATATATTGAAAGAAACAAATAATTTTAATGACATTTATATTAGATATATAGGGGCTCATGTTGATTAGTTTTGAAATATTTTATGCTTGAATTTTAAGATTTAATCTTTACATTTTTTTCACCAAATTATGTTTTGATTTTGCAAACAGCATACACTGCTTCAAGATGGCAGAAGAATGAAATACTATTTATTTATTTAAAAATATTTTTAAATTTTATATTGGAGTATAGTTGATTTACAATGTTGTGTTAGTTTCAGGTGTACAGCAGAGTTATTCAGTTATACATATACACGTTGAAATACTATTTAAAAACACAACTTGAAATGTACTTTAGAATGGTAGATCTTGCACTTTAAGTGGGAAAGGAAGAATTTCAGAAAAGAATTCCCATCTTAAAAATTATTAATTTTGTCAATGCAATTCATACTTGACATTTAAGCATCAATTAGTAACTGTTGTATTTTTTTTGAACAACTTTATTGGAGTATAATTGCTTTACAATGGTGTGTCAGTTTCTGCTTTATAGCAAAGTGAATCAGCTATACATATACAAATATCCCCATATCGTTTTCTGCTTGCATGTCCCTACCACCCTCCTTATCCCACCCCTCTAGGTGGACACAAAGCACCGAGCTGACCTCCCTGTGCTATGCGGCTGCTTCCCACTAGCTATCTATTTTATATTTGATACTATATATAAGTCCATGCCACTCTCTCACTTCGTCCCAGCTTACCCTTCCCCTCCCCGTGTCTGCAAGTCCATTCTCTACGTCTGCATCTTTATTCCTGTCCTGCCCCTAAGTTCTTCATAACCATTTTTTTTAAACTCCATATATATGTGTTAGTATACGGTACTTTTCTCTTTCTGACTTACTTCACTCTGTATGACAGACTGAAGGTCCATCCACCTCACCACAAATAACTCAATTTTGTTGCTTTTTATGGCTAAGTAATATTCCATTGTATATTGTGTCACATCTTCTTTATCCATTCATTTGTTGATGGACACTTAGGTTGCTTCCATGTCCTGGCTATTGTAAATAATGCTGCTATGAACATTGTTGTACATGATTCTTTTTGAATTATGGTTTTCTCAGGGTATATGCCCAGTAGTGGGATTTCTGGGTCGTATGGTAGTTCTATTTTTAGTTTTTTAAGGAACCTCCATACTGTTCTCCATAGTGGCTGTATTAATCCACATTCCCACCAACAGTGCAAGAGGGTTCCATTTTCTCCACACCCTCTCCACATTTATTCTTTGTAGATATTTTGATGATGGCCATTCTGACTGGTGTGAGGTGATACCTCATTGTACTTTTGATTTGCATTTCTCTAATGATTAGTGATGTTGAGCAGTCTTCCATGTGTTTGTTGGCAATATGTCTTCTTTGGAGAAATGTCTATTTAGGTCTTCTGCCCATTTTTGGATTGGGTTGTTTGCTGTTTGGATACTGAGCTGCTTGAGCTGCTTGTAAATTTTGGAGATTAATCCTTTGTCAGTTGCTTCATTTGCAAATATTTTCTCCCATTCTGAGGGTTGTCTTTTAGTCTTGTTTATGGTTTCCTTTGCTGTGCAAAAGCTTCTAAGTTTCATTAGGTCCCAGTTGTTTATTCTTGTTTTTATTTCCTTGTCTCCAGGAGGTGGGTCAGAAAGGATCTTGCTGTAATTTATGTCATAGAGGGTTCTGCCTATGTTTTCCGTTAAGCGTTTGATAGTGTCTGGCCTTACATTTAGGTCTTTAATCCATTTTTGAGTTTACTTTTGTGTATGGTGTTAGGGAGTGTTCTAATTTCATTCTTTTACATGTAGGTGTCCAGTTTGCCCAGCACCATTTATTGAAGAGGCTGCCTTTTCTCCATTGTATATTCTTGCCTCCTTTATCTAAAATAAGGTGACCATATGTGCCTGGGTTTATCTCTGAGCTTTCTATCCTGTTCCATTGATCTATATTTCTGTTTTTGTGCCAGTACCATACTCTCTTGATTACTGTAGTGTTGTAGTATAGTCTGAAATCTGGGGGCCTGATTCCCCCAGCTCCATTTTTCTTTCTCAAGATTGCTTTGGCTATTCGGGGTCTTTTGTGTTTCCCTGCAAATTGTGAAATTTTTTGTTCTAGTGCTGTGAAAAATGCCATTTTTCATTTACTAGGGATTGCATTGAATTTGTAGATTGCTTTGGGTACTATAGTAATATACACAATGTTGATTCTTCCAATCCAAGAACATGGTATCTCTCCATCTATTTGTATCATCTTTAATTTCTTTCATCAGTGTCTTATAGTTTTCTGCATACAGGTCTTTTGTCTCCTTATAGGTAGGTTTATTCCTAGGTATTTTATTCTTTTTGTTACAGTGGTAAATAGGAGTGTTTCCTTAATTTCTCTTTCAGATTTTTCATCATTAGTGTATAGGAATGCAAGAGATTTCTGTGCATTGGTTTTTTATCCTGCTACTTTACCAAATTCATTGATTAGCTCTAGTTGTTTTCTGGTAGAGTCTTTAGGATTCTGTATGTATAGTATCATGTCATCTGCAAACAGTGAGAGTTTTAGTTTTTCTTTTCTGATTTTGATTCATTTTATTTCTATTTCTTCTCTGATTGCTGTGGCTAAAACTTCCAAAACTATGTTGAATAATAGTGGTGAGAGTGGGCAACCTTGTCTTGTTCCTGATCTTAGTGGAAATGGTTTCAGTTTTTCACCATTGAGAACAATGTTGGCTGTGCTGTTGTATTTTGAAAATGCTTTTCTGGGTTTCCCAATCCTCATCCCACACTGTCAATCTAGATACATTCATTTTCTACAGTTTTGCTTCTTATTCTTGCATTTATTTCCATATTCATAAATAGTTTATTTCTATATTTTGTGATTTATAAGTTTTAATGAATTCTGTACCAATTTTCCATAATGAACTTTAGAGACTAATATCTCTTATCCCTTTCCCTAATACAAGGTAAAAATATTTATTAAATAAAATTAGATTACTTTATTATTTTATATGAATATTTATTCCATGGCAGTATTTTACCTCAGCTTCAGTTTGTTCTACAGTTTCTAATGTACAGCTCTGATACCTCTCATGATTTTAAATTCTTTCTGGGATTTGTGAATCATTCAAGTATTCCTATTAAGTTTCCATTAGAAGTGCTTTTCTTCTGTTTTTTCTTGTCAACCATACAGCTGTGTATTGTCAACTTGCCTTTTGTAATCGAACCTAATTTGGGTCTGCTCGCTCACGTGAAATAAAGCCAATCGATTTGACACTGGGTTATGGTGACGGAAGGTACGGCATATATTGCAGAGCACCAAGCAAGGAGAATGAGCAGCTCCTGCTCAAAAGACCTGAACTCCCTAAAGCCTTTCATGGAAGGGATTTTAAAGGCAGTGTGAGGGAGGGGTTGCAGGGTTGATCAGCTCGTGCACAATTCTTGGATTGATTTTGGAATCAAGGTGAAGTTTCAAGCATCATCAGCCTTCTGGATTCAACCAGTCTAGGGTCTGTGCTTGTGGTCAGCAGTTTTCTTCTGGTGGGGTCTTCTTCCTGTAAAAACAACTTAGAAATGTGTGTCAGGCCTTTATCTGTATCTTTCAGGGAACTGGGAGTTTGGTGATTGTGCTATGTGGCAAGTTTATAATCTAAGTTATTACCAGTTTCCCATACCAACAACTATTCTTTGTTTCTACGTCTTCTCATATCCAAATTATTGACTCTTGAGCCAGCCTTTTGGGATTCAAGGGAGGCCAGGGAAGTTAAAGCAAAAGCTTTTTACTTCAAAAGACAGAGACACAGGGCCTTGTATACAGTTTCAATCCACCCCCCCTTTTGTTTGATACTCCTCAGTCTTGAGGGGAACAGGTTCAGGAAAAGAAAGGGAATAAAGTTTTGGATAGAGAGGTTAATCATAAACTCAGAAGAGAAACTTGGTTTTAGGGGGACTCGGTTTCACTTTGGGTTATTTTTTCACTTCTTGGTGACTTCGGTCTCCCATAGCAACAAACATTCTATTTGTTCTTCTTAGATTGTTATAGCTAATAACAGGGGTACCTTCAGTATAACTCCATACGAGATGAGTTTCATCCAGAAAATAGTAATAGTAATTTAAATACAGTATTATACTATATTTAAAATAACATCCTGGCATGTATTTCAGCATACATGGAATGCATGCACAATATACAGCTATTTAAATTATGTTTAATAATTTTTAATAGTTATCACATTTGCTCTATTTTTTAATCTTCAAAAATACTTAATATTTTACTGCAGTAAAAAAACTAAAACTACATTCCATCACTCATCACTCTTTCTTTTAAATGTCTGTAACTTATTTACTAAAGTAAGATTTTGATGATCTTTCCAAGAGATAGTTTACTGTACAATGGGTTAATAATCTATAAGGTATTCTACAGAGCTTCTTTTACCACCAAAAAAAAAAAAAAAAGCCTAAAATATAGATGTCACAGACATATTTTCACAAATATCCATTACAAGTTTTTTAAAATGCATTTTAAAGTCTTATAATACATTCATGTCAAATATAGAATATCCTAGTGAAGTCTGGAAAAGGGAAGAATTTTCAAAACTGGAAATAATAATGCATTTTAGTAAGAAAGTCTGAGATATACATTTTATTAGTTTTAGAACAAATTGAGGAAATAATAAAATGAAACTGTTCTATGGGTTTACCAAATAACTTAGTATCTCTTAGTTGTACAGGTTTTTTTCCTAATAGATGATTTCTTTCACAAGAAAATTCTGACCTTGTATTCTAGACCATATAATTTTAAAACCTTGGTTTAGAATTCATCAAGATTCACTATAGCTTAACTCTGTGAATTTTGCTCTCACTAACATAAACTGTTTCTGATGTTTATGTAGTGTTAACTAAAAATCACTGTCACTAATAAAAATTAGAGGAAATTCTCTAAGTTTATATAAATCATTCACCTGACTTTTGGGGGAAAAAAACAAACAAAACAGATGCATTTCCCTAGTCTAAAGGATATATTATTGAGCATTCACATCACATACAATACACAAATTTCATTTTGGCTGAATTTTCATGTAAGGCTATTTGCCAAACTGCTTACATAAATCCATAGATAAAATGATTTTAGCAATTCCCAAAGCTACTAATGGTGTGTCAATTCTAGGCATAGGATAATAAGTGTCAGGGTTGGTTGCAAAATGTAATTATGTATCATCCAACCAGAAGCTAATTATACTGCCCAGTTTGAAAACAACTACTACTTGAGAATCCCCAGAGCCTATAGAAAGCCTAATAATTCTTAGTTTAACATCGTCTCAATCTAATTTCTAATGTCACCTAACAACTCTGGCTAGATTTTCAGTATGGCACTTTTTTTTTTTATTACACTTGTTTCTAAATTGTATTACAAATAAATCATCTCCTGGTTTGCATTTGAGTCTATCTCCAAATGATTGTTCCTTCTTTACCAATGTGCTAAGACTTGACAATTCAGTGGAGCGACTGCAGAGTGAAGCATAAGCTGAAGTCATGCAGAGGCAGAAAGTTTCATATTGTGCTCTAGCACAATAGAAAGAACATCTGTGGATTTCATAAGAGGGATTATTTCATATGAATAGGAAAGTCTAGATTTGACAGAATATTTTGTAGTCAGCATGTTCTTTGGACCAGTTCAAGGGTTTTACTATGAAATCCTAATGAAGATACTAAAATAAATAGCAGAAAAATGTATACATCTCTTTATAACTACCATTTCAGTATTTGCCCCGAATTGGGAGCAGGTGTTTTACCCTTCCACTAAGTTTTTTGTTGTTGTTTTGTTTTAAAATTTTTCCTATCTGTTCATTCTGGAAAACAAAAATCTCTCAACTATATCTAACATGCCACAGGTCCCATTTAAAAACACTCACTGTGGTGTTATCAAGGCTCTCCTGCTGTCCGGTGCCAATCCTTATCCTCAACACATTTCAGGAAATAAAGTGCTCCTCTCTTTAATCACTTTGAATCTCCTAAGGGTGCCAAAACTAGGAAGACTGGAGCAGCTGGTAGTAAATTTAAGATCAGTGGAAATGTATCTATTTAGATAATGTATATTTGTACAGTATCAAGAAATACTATTCCATGTATCAATATAGTTATAGCATTTAATTCCTCATCACGATGCCTATAAAAAATCTAGTAAAAACTTAAAAGATAAAATATAAAAGCTTTATCTTGAAAATTTTGGAAGCTATATATCTTTTTTATATTATATATATTTATATTATATATATTATATATAAAAGAATGTATTTTTATATTGTATATATATTTTTTTATATTTTATAATATATATTTTATTATATATTATATATATATACTCCTTTTTATATTATATATAGATAAAATATACAACAGGAATGGCAATTCAAGGACTATCAGGTTTCTAGGAATATATTGATTTCTTTATATACATATTTAGCCTCTTTTATTTGTTTCGGATAATATGAATATTGCATTTGATTTTCATATATGCTCATCATTAGATAGCATGTTATATATTTATGACACAATGTATATATAATTATTTTAGACATAATTATAGCATTTGATTGAGCTAATTAGTCATTTTGTTCAAATCTACTTGGAGACTTACTGGTGTGTGCTTATGAGATAGCAGCATGAAACTGATCCTACCTGTTTAAACACTAAAACAGGTGGGCAACAGGAGGGTCCAGGTATCTGAAGTAGTGAGAAGGGAAAGTAGGTGACAAAAGAGAGAGGGACTTTTGGATACTGATTCAAAGGGGTCTCAGACTTGATCTAAACTAATTCTGATATGAATGAAAGAGTAAATAAAAATTTGTACTATCTTTTGAGCACGAAGTGCATTTTGATACAGCTCTTACTAAAAACTGGCCTTTTGGGTCCTACCCTAAGTCTAATGTTCTTCAGCTATTAAAGGGCATGACTGCAACAGAGTAAAAACATAGATGTTAAACATACAGTAAGATCTTGGTGTTTCAAATCCTAAATTCACTAACGTTTCCCCAGACTATAACTACCCCTTGGCCACAGTTAAGTATTCAATCAGAATTTGTTTGATGCATGTATTTGTTATTATAATACACATATATCATAGTTTTTGAGGATTTTATTAAATGTATGTAAAGTTTTCTATAATGTTCCATATCTATTTTTACTGTATTTGATTACAAGTTTAATCTTTATTAAGTTCTTAAGCAATTATCTTTCATAATTGGAACAGCTGCTCTCTGAAACGTTTTCATTTTGATAAGAGGGTACACATTTTTAGGAACATTATTTACACCTAGAAATTTCTCATTTTCCAAGGAGAGTGGTCATGGACTTCTTTTAATCATAATTATCTCTTCTTTGCAATACACTGTTACCACCTTTACTTCTATCTTTATTCAAAATTATCCTGATTAAATGATCCTGTATATTGTAAAATATAGTGTAACTCAGGGTAAAATTCTTCATCAAGATCTTCTGGGAATGAAAGAAATAGGTGATGAACACATAATCATGCAAAATAGAAAAAATGTAAAATTCCATTACACACCTATTTCTCTGTTTCCAAGTTCATGCACAAGCATAGAAGATTGTTCTTTGCTTGTTTTGCTTTTATTGCAACGTACCTATACAACACTTACATGGTTAGAATTATGAAACAAATCTATAAATTAAAATGGAGGACATTATATGTAAGCATTTACTTTATAGTGAGTGCTTAATTGTGTGTACTCTTTTCAATTACCAAAGTTCAGATTTGTATATGTTCATTCTAAAACTACTGTTTCTGTAGCAATTGGTTAATAAAGCACATTGTAAGAAATATTATTTTCTGTAAATTTTATTTACCATTTTGTTTACCATCATTCTTCAGTCTTTAAGATCTTGTTTAATTCAACTGCCCTTTCTAGCTCAGTAGCTTAATAAAAGGAAATCGCTTTTTTTCTTTTTCTTTTTTATTTTTGTATAGCTGAAAGCATTTGAGGGTAGGAATAATTCCAGCAAATACAGCTGAAGTGCTTATCTAGTTGTCAGTTTGATTCTATATCATGTTGCTTGATTTTATAACTGTGTTTATAGATTGTTAGTGTTTGAAAGCACTCTACTTACTAGGAATTTGATAAGTGATTAAAAATCTGGCAAATGTTTTCTCCAAGTGCTTCTAAATAGATTCTATAAATAAAGCCAAACAAAGTGAGGTGCAGTGTGAATGATGTTTTGCCCTAATGGTTTCATGGTATTTAATGAGTACAGTAAGAGATATATTTAGGGTGTTTTTCCCTCTCAATGAGGCTCTGGGAAAAATATGAGCATATAGCTGACTTTCCACAAGAGGGCTTCATGTTTCAAGTCAGCATTATCATACTTTTTTGGCATAATGCCCAGAAAAGTCTATTGCTTGTTAGTTTAATGAATCAAGAAGAGTTTCTACTGGAATATTTTGTAACTCTTCTGGAGAAGAACTTCCAAAGCTATACATATATGAATATTTGTACATTTTGAGAAAAATGCAGGCATATATGTTCAAATATTAATTACATACATGTGTGTAATTATGGAATATGTGTAAATTATCTACCCATATATAATTATATAATTCTGTTCCTCAAGAGATTCTTTTTTTCTACAGAAAATATTTAGATTATACATATACACATATATATCTGTATATCACCTGTCTATCCATAAAAAGAATATTACAAGGAATAAGTTCATGCAATTATGGAGGCTGAGAAGTCCTGCAGTCTGCCATCTGCAAGCTGCAGACTCAGGAAAACCAGCGGTGTTATTCTTGTCTGAGTCTAAAGGCCTGAGAACCAGGAGCACTGATGGTGTAAGTCACAGTGGAAGAGTAGGAAAGGACCAATGTCCTAGCACAAGTAGTTAGGCAGGGAGGGTGAATTCCCCTTCCCTCTTCCTTTTTATTCAGGTCCTTAACAGATTGAATGAGGCCTACTCCATTGAGGAGGGAAATCTGTTTAATCCAGAGACTCCCTGATAGACACTCCCAGAAATAATTTTTAAACAATCTGGGCACTTCTGTGATTCAGTCAACACATAAAATCACCATTGTAGCATTATATCTTCAGTTCCTATAGACCAAAATGATATGGTCAACTGTTAACTCTAAGATGTTTTTTCTCCACATTATGCACTAGTCAATTATTTATTATTTTATATAGTACTCTGTAGTAAATTTTTTATTTTTCATTTTCTCCATATTACTCTACTTGTATTACACTAGTCAATTATATATTATTTAATTTGATGATATACTCTACTTGTATTACACTAGTCAATTATATATTTAATTTGATGATTAATATCATTATGATAAAAATATTATGTTCCAAGCCTCTTCTTTTATATGCTTTATCTCTATACCATATACATTTGACCCATAAACAGCACGCATTTGAACTGCATGGGTTCACTTTTTTCAATAGTAAATACTACAGTACTGCACAGTCTGTGGTTGGTCAAATCCTTGGATGTGGAACTGTGAATACAGAGGAACCACGTCTACAGAAGGCCCATTATAAGTTATATGTGAATTTCCTACTGTGCATAGGGTTGGCACTGCAACCCCCATGTCATTCAAAGGTCAACTGTAATTCTATTAGATGTTTGTTAGAACATTCATTATTATTATGTATTACAACTGGGATTCAAATTCATGTTTTGTGGACTAACTCGTTTGGAATCAATTATAGGAAGAGCTAAGCATTTGAATAGTGTTTGTGTAGGAAAACCAGGAGAGTGATCTAGGTTAATCTTTCCCCAGTTTGTATGCTTAATTTGAAAATAAGATACACACTAAATGCATATTGATGTAACAAGTTGCAGTAATATTTAACATTGGTATGTACAATATGTATATAAGTTTAGTAAAATATTATAGAATATTAATCCATTTTACTTACCTTTCTAAACATCTTTTGCCATATATCCATAAAAAATATATGGCTACTAAATTATATTTTAGTACCAGTTATCTATGTGTATGTCCATTTTATAGGGCTTATGTATAAAATTCTGAATTTGATATTTTATGTGGGTTTTTCTAAGTTGCTAAAATGAGAATAGGTAGTTAATTGAAAAGAAACAATTCTCAAAATAAGGAGTGTTATTAAGACTTTGAAACAGTTGCATTCTATGTGTGAAGGCAGAAGAGACTATATTTTTTCTGTCAATACTAAAACTGAGAATTTTAATTTATAAATGTAGCTGAAATCTTAAAATGTCATATCATTTTGAAGCCACAGTCATCTCTCAACTCTATTATATCAATAACTTTCTGACTGATTTCTTTGCCTTTGTATTTACAATCCTCTACCTGTAGTCACCCGTACACATGACAGAGTAATCATATCATTCTGGCAGTTCTCTGCCCTATACCTGCCAATATTTACTTGTCACATTCAGAATAAAACTCAAACACCTTACGATGATCCACAGGACTCTACCCGAGCCAGCCCCTGGCCGCCCCACCATGCTCATCTCTTCCTCCACCCACCTTCCTTCTGTTCACTCTGCTGCAACCAGAGCTGCCTGTGCTATTCTGTGAACATGCCTAGCTCAGATCTGCTGTATGGACTTTGGACTTACCCCTTTGCCTGAGATAAACTTCTTTCAGGTCATCTCATTGTTCCCTCCCTCTATTCTCATTCTCACTCTAATTCCTCAGCTAATACTCAGCTTAGCTAATATGTTGCATACTCAAAAAGCAGTCCATGACCACCCTGCACTAACACCATTCTCTCACCACCTCTACAGGCCTCTCTTTTCTTTCTTCCTAAATTACTTTAGAAATTTTTCTGAATTCTTTTTCTTCAAATAGAGTACTGCCTCGTGCATGTTTTTGTCTGTTTATAGTAACCTCCTACCAGGCTATCTTCTACTAGTCTGGACACAGACTTTGTCTTAGTCAACATTGTATCCCAGCATCTCCAATTATTCCTGGTACATGCTAGATTAATTTTCCTTTAATTAATTAAAGTCAGAATCTCATTTCCAACATGCAAAATAATTGTACTGTAACACGCATTCATTTTCTTTTACAATTATAATAGTCCTATTTTTAAGTTCTTCTTTTTACAGTATTTTTTTAAAATTCACAAGTCAGCAAAGATTAAGCTTACTACATGAAGCCCTGTGTGGAAGCTCTATTGTATAATGAGGAATGAGATCAAGATTATTTAAAAAACAGTGCAAACTATTTGGATGCTAATACATGCATAGACCCTCTTCACATGGATATCTAAAACTAAAATAAAGCAGGAAAGGGAGAAAGAAAATATGTCATCGTATATATAAAATTAAAATATAATTTATAGGTAATAACTTTTGACCTGAAATAAATAATTCTTCTTAATGGTTTATATAACCTGAATACATGACAATTAAAATGATGTCTGTAAATTTGTTTTAATGTTTAAAAAATTTTTTGCCATGATAGAATGACTAGTTGGACATATGCATAAATTAATATATTTGAGCATTAGATTAAAATTTGACTATAAGTGATTATATCTAGAATAAAAGGAATTCTCCTTGCAAATAAATTTCATAATTTTTGGTCAAGAATATTTAAAATGATCAATAGAACCATCAATAGGGGAAAGAAAAAAAGAAAGTGTCCATACCTGAATGTGCTACCTAATGATGTGGTCACATAGCTCTATGTAGACGTATGTTGTAGATGCATCACTCTTGATATATGGTCACATATCTGTAGTCTCTGATGCTTTTATATGGTTGCAATTAAAGCAATTATAAGCTCTTCCAAAATACATTCCAATGTATAATTCCTCCATAAGTTGATCCAGTTTCTCATAGTGGTTATCACTTTTACCTATACAGTGTTCATAGACACACATAACATTCATGTAGAGTATCATCTATTCAAACTTGAAAAATATATTTTACACTTAATTTTTTTATCCTTTAAGAGTCTTAATCAATAAAGTGGCCTGCAATTATTCTCAGATCACTTAGAATTGTTCTTGGTTAATATGCAAAAGTCTATAAAGTTGAATACTCAGAACCATTAAATTCATCCTGCCCCACAATTTCAGCTTTTTCAGACCTCTTTAATGCCTTAAATAGTACCACCAGAAAGCTCCTACTTGACTTAAGGCATTGCTTCTCTGGAAGCCTTCTATACACACTGTAGTGTAATAATTACAAACCATTCGAGATCTCTTGATATCCTTGAATTAAATCCACCCCTGTTAGCTTCTAGCTATACAGCTTTTGACACATTACTTGACATCTTTTAAGTCTCAGTTTCCTGTCAGTGAATGCAAATATTAACTTTATTAGCCTCATAGGTCTGTGGTAGGGATTAAGTAGACAATTTATGCAAGGTACTAAGCCTTGTAGCTGGAACATAACAGTCAATAAATATTAGCTAATCTTTAAATGTAAATGCCCTTAGAAGGATGTTTAGATAAGATTAAGAAAAACCATAATTAAAAAAATACCTTCCCCCCATTACTCCATTACAATGTTTTTTAAAAACGTTGAGTGGCTTTGTCTCTTATGGACAGATATGATGAGAGCAGGATCGTTGAGGATGGGACTCCTCATTCAACCTCAAATGAAACTTCCATCTAAAATAGGTTCTCAGGTTCCAGCAAATATATCCACATTTCAGCCAGCAAGACAACTGAAAAGAATAATGCCACATCCCCTGCCAGCTCACCAAAGACACAGCGAAGTTAAGCGTGCCATTTCTACTTGTACTGTATTGGCCAGAATATAATCACAGGGCTACACCCCACTTCCAGGAAAGCTGAGAAATGTTGTAAGGGGAGAAGTGAGCCATATTTCCTTATCAGGAGTCAACTGATTAAGTTATGAGGCTAGTATCTGGAATACGTGGTCCTTTGCTCTGTTCTCCATGACTTACCTGAACTCATCTATTACAATTCTAGCCCTTGCTTACTTTGTTGTGTTCCCTCACAGTCTTCCTTGATAATTCATAAACATGTCAGACATGCTGCTGCCTTAGGAGGCTTTGTAATTAATGTTTCTATTACCTAGATTGTTCTTACTCCAGGTGTCTACATGGTTCACTCCTTGAACCCATTCAGGACCTCATCCAAATGTTACCTGCTTAGTCGTGCCTTCCCTGGATACCTTAATTAAAATTGAAACAACGTACCCATCCTCCATACTTCTACTCTATGCTTAAGTTTTTGATCTCCCAAACCAATCATACTAGCAATATTACACATAACACTCGTTCAATATTTACTATATAGCAGACACTATTCTAACGCTTTACAAGTCCTCCTGACTATCCCTTTGAGGTAAGTCCTATTGTGATGTCTTTTTAAAAATTTCTGTGATAACTGAGTGTCAGAGTGGGTAAGAAAACTGGTCAAGGTCTCATAACTCAGAAGTTGTAGAGCTGGATTAAATACAGCAGTCTGATGACAGAGTAAGTACCTGCTATAACTGCTACAGTATTCCTCCTCAGCATGAACACTATACTCTTACTGCAAGCAGTGATTTTCTGTTTCTAGAATATATGCCTCCTCCCAAATTTTGTTGTTCATTGCTGAAATCTCACTCTCTGAAAGCAAATCTAAATAATAGTAAATCCACTCTGTCCCATAGGGCACGTGTCAGCTACTTGAAATGTATCTAGTCCACATTAAGATGTGCTGTTAGTGTAAAATGCCTATCAGATTTCAAAGACTGAGTAGTAAAATAAATAATCTAAAATATTTCATTAATTTTTGTACTGAATACATATTGAAATGATAATATTTCATGTTAAAAATGTACAATCAAGGGCTTCCCTGGTGGCACAGTGGTTGAGAGTCCGCCTGCCGATGCAGGGGACATGGGTTCATGCTCTGGTCCGGGAAGATCCCACATGCCGCGGAGCGGCTGGGCCCGTGAGCCATGGCCGCTGAGCCTGTGCATCCGGAGCCTGTGCTCCGCAATGGGAGAGGCCACAACAGTGAGAGGCCCGCGTACCTCAAAAAAAAAAAAAAAAAAAAAAAAGTACAATCAAGATTAAGTTCACTTTCTAAAAAACATTTTAAAAGTGGCTACTAGAAAATTAAAAATCACCTATGTGATTCACTTCAGTGTCATTTCTCTTGGATAGTGCTGTAGAAGAAGATCAAAAACTAACGTGGAATTAATGAACAAGCTATTTTGTTTCCAAGCAAATTGTTGAAAAATGGTCTGGTTGCTTAAAATTGAGACATACCATTGGGAAAAATGGTATAGAGATATATAGACAGTAAGTGGTGAAGCCAGATTTGAACTCTATTACGTATAACTTCAGAACCGATGCTCATTAACTCCTTGCTGAGTTACCACTCCATTGTAGTAATTTTACTTACACAATTCACATGAAGTAAAATTTGGCTCTAGAATATGACTAGTACATGCTATTAATTTCAGTTCTGTTTGTTTAGTTAAGATATAATCAACATATACAATATAACATTGTATAAGTTTAAGGTGTGCAATGTGTAGATTTGATACATTTATATATTACAATATGATTATCACCATAACATTAGCTAACAACTCTCTCAGGTCACATAATTATCATTTCTTTTTTGTGAAATGATCTTTAATTTAACATCTAGTCACTTAGCAACTTTCAAGTATATAACACAATATTGTTGACTATAATCACAATGCTGTGCATTAGATTTCTAGAACTTAATCATCTTCTAACTGCACATTTGTGTCCTTTGACCAACATCTCCCTAGTTCCCCCACCCCTCATCCCCTGATAACCACCGTTCTACTCTATGTTTCTATGAGTTTGCTTTTTATAGATTCCACATGTAAATGATATCATATAGCATTTGTCTTTCTCTGACTTATCTCACTTAGCATAATGCTCTCAAGATACAAAGGTACATCCATATTACTGCCAATGGCATGATTCCTTCTTTCTCATGGCTGAACTACACACACACACACACACACACACACACACACATACATATATGAGACACATTTTCTTTGTCCATTCATCTGTTGATGGACACTTAGGTTGTTTCCATATTTTGGTTTTGTGAATAATGCTGCAATTAACATGGGAGTACAGATACCTTTTTGATATTCTATTTTCATTTCTTTTGGATATACACCCAGAAGTGGAATTCCTATATTATATGGTAGTTCTATTTTTGTTTCTTGAGAGATCTATTTTTATTTTTGCCATACTGTTTTCCATAGTGTCCAATCCAATTTACATTCTCACCAACAGTGCACAAGGGTTCCTTCTTCTCCACATCCTCCCCAATGCTTGTTATCTCTTATCTTCTTGATGATAGCCATTCTAACAGGTGTGAGATGATATTTCATTGTGGTTATGATTTGCATTACCCTGATGATTAGTGATGCTAAGTATCTTTTCATGTATCTGTTGGACATTTGAATGTCTCTGGAAAAAATATCTCTTCAGTTTCTCTGCTCATTTTTTAATTGGATTTTGTTGTTATTGAGTTGTATGAGTTTTTAAAAAATATATTTTAGATATTAATCCCTTATATAATACATGGCTTGCAAATATTTTTCCCATTTCATACTTTGCCTTTCCATTTTGTTGATTGTTTCTTGGACTACAAGAAGCTTTTTAATTTGTTGTATTCCTGCTTATTGTTTTTTGCTTTTTTGCTTATATTTTTGGTGTAATATCAAAATAATTGTTGTCAAGACCAATGTCAAGGTGGTTTTTCCCTACTGTTTTCTTCTAGGAGTTTCATGGTTTCAGGTCTTATGTTAAATCTTTCATCCATTTTGAGTTATTTTTTGTGAGTAGTTTAAGATAGGGGTTCAATATCTTCATACAGTTATCCAATTTCTCCAACAACATTTGTTGAAACTATGTTTTTCCTATTAAATATTCTTGACTCCCTTACCTAATATTAGTTGATATTATGTGTTTCTGGGCATTCTACTCTGTTCCATTGGTCTGTGTGTCTATTTTCATGCCAATACTATATTGTTTTAATTACTGTAGCTTTATAGTATAGTTTGAAATCAGGAAATGTGATGCCTCCAACATTGATCTTCTTTCTCAGATTGCTTTGAATATTTGGGGTCCTTTGTGGTTCCATACAAATTTTGGATCACTTTTTCTGTTTCTGTGAAATAGTGCCATTGGACCGTTGATAGAGATAGCACTGAATCTATAGACGACTTTGATACTATGGGCATTTTAACAATATTAATTCTTCTAATTCATGAATATGAGCTATCTTTCCATTTGTGTCTTCTTCAATTTCTTTCATTAAAGTCTTGTACAGAAAGAGTGTACAGATCTTTCACTTCCTTGGTTAGATTTATTCTGAAGTATTTTATTATTTGATGCTATTGTGAATGGGCTTGTTTTCTGTACTTCTTTTTCAGATTTTTTTTTTTTTAGAAACACAACTGATTTCTGTATGTTGATTTTATATTCTTAGACTTACAGAATTCACTGACTAGATCCAACAGTTTTTTGGTTGAGAATAGAGGTAAAATAAATGCCCATGTTAGAGAAATTGAATGTAATTAGTCTATAAGGAGCTGGTATAAGCAACATAAGGGAAATAATTTTTTAAATCCTATTGAGCTATCTTTATCTTGTATATGTATGAGATTTTAAAAAAATTATTCCAAGATATTTACAGATTTAATTTCTTTATTAGAAATGCTCTCTATAACCAACATTAGGTTTCAAGACAGGTTGACAAAAACACTGAGATTATTAGAGAAAGTTTGCCTGAGACAGGTGTGGTATGCTTTGGTTTCACGATGGTGCTAATATCAAAATGCTATTTCCATCCCAAGTATACCTCAGGCTCCATAGCCAATGTTATTTTCAAAGAAGCTTCAGGCTAGTTTCTTTCTGTCTTTTTTGAGGCACAAAGAGCTCTTTAAATATGTACTTTGTAAGTTTAGAATATATATGTAATGTTTATTGAATAATTAGCTCACTTGGAAAGTAGTTACTTGAAATAGCATAATCATTTGCTATAATTTAGAGTTCTTTTTATTGATTCATTGCTTAAATATTACTTTTTAAGGTAGGTAGGAGCATTCAAAGCAATTTTGCTTCTTTTCCTTAAGTTCTATATTGTAAATGATATTTTAAGTTTCATTAAGATTTTACTTAGTGTAGCCTTGTACTCATTTTCCGTGTTCAACCCAACTGACAAAGCAACCCATGCAAATATTCCAGTCTTTTATATTGTACTTTGGTGACAGTATCTAAGACACAATTATTAATAATTTGAAGTTTACATTTTCCCAATAATTTAAGGATAATGTATATCGATAGCCATAGTAGTCACAGGGAACTTCTGAGTTATTGAAATGGAAGTTATTTTTATTGATAAATAATAACAGATAATTTACATATTTTATCTATTACCTTATGTATAAATAAAAAATTTCAAAAATATTTTAACTAGCTAATATTAACTGATAATTAAATTACTACATATTTTCAGTACCGTGCTGATTGCACTTTGAAATGAATTTTTTTAAAGCTTCCATCATGACTTTTACTCCTGGGGAGCAAAGTACTAGATTTTTTGACTATCTATCTAACTACTCTGTACCAGGAAGCCAGACCATATCTCACTGAATTTTTGAACAGCACTTGTAGGTGGGGGTTTTTACCCTCATTAAAAAAATAAAGGAAATTAATGCTGAAAAGGGTTAAGTATCTTAGTCAAATGTAAGCCTGTAACTGGTGAATAACAAAAATAATAAGCACAACTTACATTTGCTGAACATTAACTATAGTGCCAGATATACTCCTAGGTGGTTTACATCTGTTATCTTAAAACAAAACTTTTGAATTTTATTCTATTATCATTACCAGTTGAGACATAAAGAAACTAAAGGGCAAAAAGGTAGAGTAACTTGCCCAAGGAAACATGTCAGAGCCAGGGTTACAACTTAAGACTATGTGGACCAAAGCTTGTGCTTTTAATTGACTATGATTTGTCATTGCTAGTATAAAAAGAACTATGGCTTCCAAGATTCACACTCTGTGAGGCCTTTTCTTATTTTTGAAACTGGCCTGATCCTATTATTCAATTTATCCAGTAGAATGTGATGACGTCTGAGTCCGGGTCTAAAAAGTCTGGCAGCTTCCACTTTTGTGCTTTTGTGAACTGTAAGATTCCATATAAAAAAATCTAGCTACCCTGTGGGAAACCTGTGGAAAGACAACTTGGACAGCCCAGAGGGAGAGGAAGAATTCTGAAAGTAAATGGAGAGTGAAGAAGATCTAGCTGTTAGGATAAAGCTGTTATTTAACCAGGAAAGTGCTATTTGGCTGACCCTCTTTAAGCAGTGTAATAAAATATTTTAGCCCTTGCTACAATTTCACAAAGTAGATTTAATCCTGCTCTTAGAAATGTGGACTCTGGAAGGATAGGAGACTTGCCTAAATTCCTTTAGCAAGTAAGTTGCAGGACCTGATTTTGAACTCAAGTCTTAATGTAGACCTAAGACTAGGTTAGGTCAAAAGTAAATCTCCTAATTTCATATAATGTAGAAAAACTGAAATTCTAAGTTAGGAAAATTAACATGAGGCCTTGATTAGACATGAGAAACTATGAAAATATGACTGTTAATTTCGAGTATGTTAGCTACAGGTGTGAGAGTCAGTGGGTTGCTTAGTAACCTAATAAGAAAATAAGACTGTCTGAATAACAACAGTAAAAATGAGCTTCCTATTTTCACAATATGGGAAGAATCTTTGACAACACAGGAGGCTTTAAATCAAACAGAGATTATAAAATGCATCATCTTTGAATACAAACAATCAAAATTATGGTTACAAAACACCACTAGAGTTCAAGAGAGTGTATTTGTGCATGAAAATTCATAAACTTTGTCTTCACTATTGCACTGAGTTGATTGACCAACCACTCACTCATTGATTCAATAAGCAGCTATTGAACATTTAATATGTATAAGCCATGAGGCTGGTTGATATGGATACAACATATCCATATGTTGGTTATGTTTGGAATCCATACACACAGAAGTATGGTGAAGTAAACATATCCTATGTATGTGAATGGGATAGGCATATTTCGAGACCAAAGAGTTTGTAGTCAGATAGAGGCCCAGAAACAAAAAGTATAAATGCATAAAGAAATAAAAATAAAACTGCTAGTTGATAATCAAAGGAACAATAAGTAATAATATGAAGATTAATGCAGTAAAACACTGTATACTTAATGTCTTTGGAGGCTTCCCTGAGTAGGTGATTAATCTGAGGTCTGGACACAGAGGCTGAGAAGGAGTGAGCTGCATGAGGCTTCAGGTAAGGTAAAAGCTGAGGCAGGATAGAGGCTAGTGTGTTTGAGGACCTAGAAAGCACAAGGTGAGTGGAGCTTTGTGAGCTACAGAAAGGAATGTTGAGTGAGGTTAAAGGAATATTCAAGGGTAATGTAGGTCAAACATAGGAATTCAGATGCTGTCATAAGTGTAATGGAAGTTTCTAAAAGGTTTTAAGTAGCAAGTGGTCCAATTTACATTAGAAAAAGAAAATACTCAAGGTATTCAACAGGGAGTGGACCAGGTGGGAGGAGGAGAAGTGGAGAGTCAAGTTAGGAGGATATGATGAGAAATCTGATTTGTGTATCTGTTACTGATAGAGAAAAGCAGGCAAAAGCACTGTCAAAAAATGATCAGAATATGGTATTATTTTAAATCAAATCTAAATGTTTACAGTATAAAATAAATACTATAAAATAAAATAATCATTCCAATTAGAAAGTCTGTTAATTCAAATTTAAAAAATAAATTTATACATATTTCTGGGTTACTCATTTACCCATTTCTTGCAGTACACAAGGGAGTGCAATAACTGAAGCACAATATTCTCTGTATATGTTTTTATTTCTTTCCAGTCTTTAACCATCCTCCACTATTATAAATGATACTAGAGCCATTGCATCAGAAATGTGGAAATAATGCCAGTTAGAAATTGCACTGTGAAATATAAAGATTTTTTAAAACTTACTTAGCTTGTAAACGTCTCCTTACATGCTAAATAATAGTCTTATCTTGGGATTAAATCATTCTATGTAATTGGAACATTTTATACCCTTTGTTAAAATTCTAGAACTGGAATATTAGCCTTTTATCATTTAAAAACATTATCTATACTATGTTTTGCTCAACTATTTCTATGATCCTTATTTACTTTATGGGTTAGGATTGTCCATGATCAATTTTCCTCCTTAATATAATCCTTCTTTTATTCTAAGAAACAGGTTTTAGACGCCAGGCAGTGCTCCCCATTTATTATTCTCATCACAATGGAGGTGGTGGAATGCCTTTTTATTATCATTAGAGGCCCAGGTGAGTCTGTTGAATGTGCATGGTAGGGACAATCTTTGCCTGATGAAATGCTTCAGTTTCCAGTTAGTGAAATTTTGTTCAATCAATATAAAGTGCTGAGGTGACATATCCTGCTTTAAATTGTGCAGGGAATTTTTAAGAAGCCGACTACGATACTCAATGTCAAAGTGATGTATTTAAGTTTATAAATGCTTTACTGACTTTAAGTGCTATAAATTTACCTTTTGTGAGTGATAATTATAAGTTAGACATTACAGAAGTTTGGCAGAGTTATACATTCTTCCAGCAAATATTAGTATTGAGTTCTATTTTATTAATTGTGTATTTTAGTGGATTCTTTTCAGAGCTTTCTAACAACAGCAGTATAAATCAAGTAACTCTTTTTCCTACATGTAAACATATGACGGTTTGATTGTATGATCAAAATTGTTTATATTTTTATAAGAGAAGCCAAGGCAGAGTATTGGAGATGTCATACTAGTGTGAAAATATTAAAAAGGAAAATTAGACAATAAACACTTCTGTTAAGTAAATCCAAAAGTAGGAAGACCATCTTTAAAATGTATAAACCAAACAGCATTTTTAAGTCTGCTGATTATACCAACAGTATTTTAATTATATGCCAAAATACACATGAAAAGACAGGAAGGGAAGGTGGAAAGGAGGAAAAAGAAAGAAATGACATTATTTGTGTTGACTCTACATCTGAAAAAAGGAATTAATACAAATATTTTGTTCCATTAATGGGGAATTAAGTCTAAATCCTAAAGCAATTATAATTGAAGGCCTAGTAGGCCAGTGGGAAAGTATTTTAAATTCTGGCAACAGTATCTTTAGAATAAAACTTGATTAAATTTATGTTTGTTTTACAAACTGCTATTGTTTTTTCCCCAACAATGTTGGCCTTGCAATTGTCACATCTTCAACTGTCACATTCTCCAATAGGAAAGGGAGTTTAGAGTGTCATAGGGGACAGCAGTCCAAGCTAGCTTTGAGCTCTCTTTGGGAAAAAGGAGTCTCTAAATTGCTTTAATCTTTCTGCTAGTGTACTGTGGTAAACTTAACTATAACGTCATGACTAGAGGCAATAATTCCATTGTTTGAAAAAAAAATGAGCCCAATCATAAGCTTTTCTCTTAATTTCCCTTGTATTGAATATGAGCTCTCAAATCTGAGACTAAAATTTTTGCTGAATTTCCTATTTAAGAAAAAAAAAATATGCTAAGAAACATAAATGATTTTTCAGAATTCTAGTTTCTCATGTATTTCAATTTACCTGGGAAGAAATGTAAATTTCTTACAATGTGTTTATCTGCATAGCTCATTTGTTTTCAAAGTAGGATTGGGACTTCCCTGGCAGTCCGGTGGTTAAGACTCTGTGCTTCCACTGCAGGGGGCCATGGGTTTGATCCCTGGTCAGGGAAGTAGGATCCTGCATGCCATGCAGTGAGGCCAAAAAGTGACATTGCCATTTTGGCACCAAGACCTGGCCTTACCCAACAGCATACAAGCTCCAGTACTGGAATTCCTCAGGCCAAACAACCAGCAAGATACGAACACAGCCCCACCCATCAGCAGATAGGCTTCCTAAAGCTATACTGAGATGACAGCCACCTTTAAACATGCCGCTTGACATAATCCTGCCCACTAGAGGAACAAGACCCAGCTCCAACCACCAGTGGGCAGGCACCAGTCCCTCCCATCAGGAAGCCTGCACAAGTCCCTGAACCAACCTCACCCACCAGGGGGTAGACACCAGAATCAAGAGGAACTACAATGCTGCAGCCTGCAGAAAAGGGACCACAAACACATAAATTAGACAAAATGAGATGGCAGAGAAATATGTTTCAGACAGAGGAACAAGATAACAACCCACAATAACTACTAAATGAAGTGGAGATAGGCAATCTACCTGAAAAAGAATTTAGAGTAATGATAGTAAAGATGATCCAAGATCTCAGAAAAACAATGGAGGCATAGGCCAAGAGGATACAAGAAATGTTTAACAGCTAGAAGATTTAAAGAACAGAGATGAATAATACAATAATTGAAATTAAAAATATACAAGAAGGAATAAATAGCAGAATAAATGAGGCAGAAGAACAAATAAGAGAGCTGGAAGACAGTGGTGGAAATCACTTCAGTGGAACAGAATTTTAAAAAAAAGAACGAAAAAAGATGAGGACAGTCTCAGAGACCTCTGGGACAACATTAAATGCACCAACATCCACATTATAGTGGTCCCAGAAGGAAAGGAAAGAAAGGGCTTGAGAAAATAAAGAGATTATAGCTGAAAACGTCCCTAACATGAGAAAGGAAATAGTCATCCAAGTACAGGAAGCACAGAGAGTCCCATGCACAATAAACTCAAGGAGGAACATTCAGAGATGCATATTACTCAAACTGATAAAAATTAAAGACAAAGAAAAAATATTAAAAGCAACAAGGGAAAAGCAACAATTAATATACAAGAGAATCCCCATAATGTTATCAGCTGATTTTTCAGAGAAACTCTGAAGGCCAAAAGGGAGTGGCATGATATATTTAAAGAGATGAAAGGGAAAAACCTACAACAAACAATACCCAGCAAAGCTCTCATACAGATTTGACAAAGAAATCAAAAGCTTTACAGACAAGGAAAACCTAAGAGAATTCAGCTCTGTGAAACCAACTTTACAACAAATCCTAAAGGAAATTCTCTAGGGGAAAAAGAAAAGACCACAACTAGAAACAAGAAAATTATGAATGGGAAAGCTCACCAGTAAAGAAAAACATAGAGTAAAGGTAGGTAATCATCCACACACAAATATGATATCAAAAACAGCAATCGTGAGGAGAGCACAAATGCAGGATATTGGAAATGAAGAGACCAGCAACTTAAAACAAATGTGTGTGTGTGTGTGTGTGTATAGACTGCTGTATCAAAACCTCATGGGAACAACAAACCAAAAATCTACAATAGATACACAAAAAGGAAAAAGGAATCCAAACACAGCACTAAAGTTAGTCATCAAATCACAAGAGAAGTGAACAAAAAGGGAAAGGAATAAAAAAACCTACAAAAACAAATCTAAACCAATGAACAAAATGGCAATAAGAACATACATATTGATAATTACCTTAAATGTAAATGGATGAAATGCTCTAACCAAAAGACACAGACCAGCTGAATGGATATAAAAACAAGAACCGTATATATGCTGTCTACAAGAGACCCACTTCAGACCTAGGGACACATACAGAATGAAAGTGAGGGGATGGAAAAAGATATTCTGTGCAAATGGAAATCAAAAGAAAGCTGGAGTAGCAATTCTCATATCAGACAAAATAGACTTTAGAATAAAGACTATTACAAGAGACAAGGAAGGAAACTACAAAAGGATCAATCCAAGAAGAAGATACAACATTTGTAAATATTTATGCACCCAGGGATTTGCCTGGTGGTGCAGTGGTTAAGAATCCACCTGCCAATGCAGAGGACATGGGTTTGAGCCCTAGTCTGGGAAGATCCCACATGCCAAGGAGCAACTAAGCCCGTGTGCCACAACTACTGAAGCCTGCTCACCTAGAGCCCATGCTCTGCAACAAGAGAAGCCACTGCAGTGAGAAGCCCACATACCACAACGAAGACCCAATGCAGCCCAAAATAAGTAAATTAATTATTAATTAAAAAAATACTTATGCACTCAACATAGGAGCACTTCAATATATAAGGCAAATACTAACAGCCATAAAAGGAGAAATCAACACATCAACACAATCACAATAATAGTGGGAGATTTTAACACCCCATTCTCATCAATGGACAGATCATCCAGACAGAAAACCAAAAAGGAAACACTGAACTTAAATGACACACTAGACTAGAAAGACTTTATAGCTATATATAACATTCCACCCCAAAACAGTAAAATACACATTATTTTCAAGTACACATGGAAAATTCTTCAGGCTAGATCACATGCTAGGCCATAAAACAAGCCTCAATAAATTTAAGAACATTGAACTCATATCAAGCATCATTTCCAATCACAACACTATGAAACTACAAATTAACTACAAGAAAAAAACTGTAAAAAACATACATGTAGAGACTAAACAAACTGCTACTGAACAATCAATGGGTCACTGAAGAAATCAAAGAGGAAATAAAAAACACCTGGAGACAAATGAAAATGGAAACACAATTCAAAATTTATGGAAAGCAGTCAAAGCAGTTCTAAGAGCGAAGCCTATAACAATACAAGCTTAACTCAGGAAACAAGAAAAAGCTCAAATAAACAACCTAACCTTACACCTAAACCAACAAGAGAAAGATGAAAAAACAAAACCTAAAGTTAGTAGAAGAAAAGAAATCATAAAGATTAGAGGAGAAATAAATGAAATAGAGACAAAGAAAACAATACACAAGATCAATGAAACTAAAAGCTGATTCTTTGAGAAGATAAATAAAATTGATAAACCTTTAGCCAGTCTCATCAAGAAAAAGTGGGAGAGGGCTCAAATCAATAAAATTAGAAATAAAAAAGGAAAAGTTACAAATGACAGAAATATAAAGGATCATAAGAGATTACTACAAACAACTACATGCCAATAAAATGGAGAACCTAGAAGAAAGGGAGAAATTCTTAGAAAGGTACAACCTTCTGAGACTGAACCAGGAAGAAACAGAAAATATGAACAGACCTATCACAAGTACTGAAATTAAAACTGTGATTAAAAATCTTCCCACAGGGCTTCCCTGGTGGTGCAGTGGTTGAGAGTCTGCCTGCTGATGCAGGGGATGCAGGTTCATGCCCCAGTCTGGGAAGATCCCACATGCCACAGAGCAGCTGGGCCCATGAGCCATGGCTGCTGAGCCTGCGTGTCTGGAGCCTGTGCTCTGCAACGGGAGAGGCCACAACAGTGAGAGGCCCGCATACTGCAAAAAAAAAAAAAAAAAAAAAAATCTTCCAACAAACCAAAGTCCAGGAACAGAAGTCTTCACAGGCAAATTCTATCAATATTTAGAGAAAAGTTAACACCTTCCTGAAGCTCTTCCAAAAAACTGCTGAGGAGGAACACTCCCTAGTTCATTCTTTGAGGCCACAATCACCTTGATACCAAAACCAAACAAAGATACCACAAAAAAACAGAAAATTACAGGCCAATATCACTGATGAACATATGTTCAATAATAATCAACAAAATACTAGCAAACCAAATCCAATAATACATTAAAAGGATCATACACCATGATATGGTGGGATTTATGCCAGGGATGCAAGGATTTTTCAGTATCCACAAATCAATCAATGTGATACACCACATAAACTATATATTAAAAACCATATGATCATCTCAGTAGATGCAGAAAAAGCTTTTGACAAAATTCAAAACCCATTTATGATAAAAACTCTCTAGAAAGTGGGCATAAAAGGAACTTACCTCAACATAATAAAGGCCATGTATAATAACAAACACACAGCTAACATCATTCTCAATGCTGAAAAGCTTAAAGCATTCCCTCTAAGATCAGGAACAAGACAAGGATATCCAGTGTCACCACTTTTATTCAACGTAGTTTTGGAAGTCCTAGCCATGGCAATCAGAGAAGAAAAAGAAATAAAAGTAATCCAAATTGGAAAAGAAGTAAAACTGTGACCGTTTGCAGATGACATGACACAATACATAGAAAATCCTAGAGTTGCTACCAGAAAACTACTAGAGCTAATCAAAGAATTTGTTAAAGTAGCAGGGTACAACGTTAATACACAGAAATCTCTTACATTCCTATACACTAAGATCAGAAAGAGAATTAAGGAAACAATCACATTTACCATCATATCAAAAAGAATAAAATACCTAGTAATAAACCTACCTAAGGAGGCAAAAGACCTATAATCTGAAGATGGTATCAGACCTGTATCAGATGCTGATGAAAAAAATCGAAGATGACAAAAACAGATGGAGAGATATACCATGTTCTTGGATTAGAAGAATCAATATTGTCAAAATCACTATACTACCCAAGGCAATCTACAGATTCAGTGCAATCCCTATCAAATTACCAATGGCACTTTTCACAGAATTAGGATAAAAAAAATCTTAAAATTTGTATAGAAACACAAAGGACCTCAAATAGCCAAAGCAATCCTAAGAAAAACTGAGCTGGAGGAATCAGGCTCCCTGACCTCAGGCTGTACTACAGAGCATCAAAACAGTATGGTACTGGTGCAAAAACAGAAATGTAGATCAATGGAACAGGATAGAAAGCCCAGAAATAAACCTATGCACCTATGGTCAATTAATCTAATGCAAAGGAGGGAGGAATATACAATCAAAAAAAGACAGTCTCTTCAATAAGTGGTGCTGGGAAAACTGGACAGCTACATGTAAAAGACTGAAATTAGAACACTCCCTAACACCACATACAAAAACTCAAAATGGATCAAAGATCTATATCTTTGATTTAGACACTGTAGAACTCTTTGAGGAAAACATAAGCAGAACACTCTTTGACATAAATCCCTGGAATATCTTTTTTGATCCACCTCCTAGAGTAATGAAAATAAAAACAAAAACAAACACTGGGACCTAATTAAACATAAAAGCTTTTGTGCAGCAAAGTAAACCATAAACATAATGAAATGACAAAACTCAGAATGGGAGAAAATATTTGCAAATGGATCAACCAACAAGGGATTAATCTCCAAAATACACAAACAGCTCATGCAGCTCTGTCAAGAAAGTAAACAACCCAATCAAAAAATGGGCAAAATATCTAAACAGACATTTCTCCAAAGAAGACATACACATGGCCAAAAAGCACAGGAAAATATGCTCAACATCACTAATTATCAGAGAAATGCAAATCAAAACTACAATGAGGTATCACTCACACTGGTCAGAATGGCCATCATCAAAAAGTCTACAAACAATAAATGCTGGAAAGGGTGTGGAGAAAAGGGAACCCTCCTACACTGTTGTTGCGAATATAAATTGTTACAACCACTATGGAGAATAGTATGGAGGTTCCTTAATAAACTAAAAAATAGAACTACCATATGATCCAGCAGTCTCACTTCTGGGCATATATCTGGAGAACATCATAATTCTTAAAGATACATGCACCCCAGTGTTCACTGCAGCACTGTTTACAATAGCCAAGACATGCAAGCTACCTAAATGTCCCTGACAGAGGAATGGATAAAGAAGAAGTGGTACATATATACAACAGAATGTTACTCAGCCAAAAAAATATTGAAATAATGCCATTTGCAGCTACATAGATGGACCTAGAGATTATCATACTAAATGAAGTAAGTCAGACAAGGAAAGATAAATATCATATGATATCACTCATATGTAGAATCTAATTTAAAAAATGATACAAATGAACTTATTTACAAAACAGAAAGAGACTCAGAGATTTTGAAAAGACACTTAGGGTTACCAAAGGGGAAACATGGAGGGGAGGGATAAATTAGGAGCTTGTGATTAACATACATGCACTACTATACATAAAATATATAACCAACAAGGACCTACTGTATAGCACAGGGAACTTTAGTCAATATTCTGTAATAACCTATATGGGAAAAAATCTGAAAAAGAATGAATATATGTATATGAATAACTGAATCACTATGCTGTACACCTGAAACTAACAAAACACTGTAAATCAACTATACTCCAATAAAATAAAAATAAAATATGAATCGAATCACACCACCCACTAAGTTTAAAGAAATTAATTAATCCTATTATCTGACCTTTGAGCACTTAAAAATAGTCTTATTTGGCTCCACTTCTGAATATTATAAAGTTAAATCCATGTACCATTATTAGGTTTTTTTTAGCATTCACAATCCCATTTTCTCATAGCAAATATCTCATTGGAAGTAGGCTTTCAAAACAACTTTGGAAACACAACTGTTTCCATTGTTTATAATTTATGACTCTTTGCATCAGAGATATTTGACTTCCTTGGTTATAATTTAAAAGGTCTGGGGAAAGGGTGTTACTGGTTTCAAATGAGCCAGGAAACCCCCATCTCTAGGCAAGTCAACAATGTCTAGTTGTACCTGCAGCCAAATGTGAACAACATGGTCAGAAAGAAGAGGTGTAGTCCCCCAAAGAAGGAAATACCACTGGGCAGTTACTTTATCTCTCTTGATCAACTGGGACTTTTATAAATCCCAAATGACAGAAAAGTCAACAAAAACTTAAGAAAAATAGTGGGGGAAGGGGCAGTATGTAGGGGAAAGAAACAGATCTAGGGACTTATAAAACCACAAAGTCCATGGGTATATACCCTAGACTTTGATACAACTTGATTCAAGGTTCAAATAATGTTCATGTAGCCCTATAACTGTACATCAATCAGGTTATCTTACTTCTGTTTTGCTTCATTTTTAGGCTTTACACTGTGTTAAGGTGTGGCAGCAGAACAAGATCTTTCATGTCCAGTAACAAGGTCAGAAGCAAGGTCTGAACTAGTATTCACAAGAAAAGTCTTTAAGGAATATCTTTCCCTCTACCTGGATCATAAGTCCTTCCCTAAAGATATTACTTTGGCTCAGGAAAATGTAATACCGTGTGTGGTTTTGGTCAATATCACCGGTAACACCGAGAATCACAGATTTGTTTCCTTATTTAGGCCATTGGAGCAAGAATAAGGAAGTGCATATGTTTAGAATGGTATTATTAGAAGATGAGAGGCAGAGGATCCCCAAGTCCACTCATGTTTCTTCTTATGCAATATGTTAGAAACACCTCATTTTCATAATTCAATGACACTGAATACATGTCTAAAATCACTTGTCTTTTTTGCCGAAGGGTATGAAAAAAGATCTCATCCATCTACTGAGTCCAGATCCAAATTCTGGATCCCAGATAATTTGACATGTCTTTCTGTTGGGTCTTGATGAGGTTCCTAAGGCTACATAATGAATTTACTTGAAAACACCTTAAATAAAAATGGTGGATAAAAAACCAAGTAAGCACAGAAGAGAAAAATGCAGACATTCTTATTTGGGAAAGGGAAGGAGAAACAACATTGAGTTAATATGTTACTGTATTAAACTTAACAGAACTTTGCTTAAACTGGTTAAATAAAATATTCAATTTTAATATAGTAGCACATTATTATAACCTTAGACTTTAAAGAAGCCCTTAGTTATCTCAGTAATTTAACTAAGAAATCAGTTCTTGATATAATTTTTCTGGCTGAAATATTACTGATATTTCATAAAATTGCTAAAGTTTATGTACATATTTATTTAATTTGGAGGGAAAGACTTTTAGACATTATCCTATGTTGATTTTAAGAAAGAATACCAGAATTACTTTTACTCATTTAAATAAATTATTTATATTTTGTGTCCTCATTTGTCATTTATAATCATTATACATAGAAAAACTTACCTTTTTCCATTGTGATTTTTGCAATGATATCACATTTATACTCTAAAGTGAAATATAGCTCCATAGTGCAGAATAGATAAAATGAACACAAAGAAGCTCACCTTATTCTTCCTAGAGGAAGTTCTGAGGCTCTAAAGTGCACTTCAGCTCATTTTCCTCTTCTGGGGCTTCTGAAAGATAAAGCATTATCCATAACATTTTAATGCCTTAAGAGAAAAAAACAAGGTTGCAAGAAAAACACAGAAGTAATGTAAAAAAGCTCTTGTTAGATCACACAGTGAGATTCAGAAGACATAATATTAGGTAAAAGTTGGCCTTAAAACTTTACATCCCGGGCTTCCCTGGTGACGCAGTGGTTGAGAGTCCGCCTGCCGATGCAGGGGACACGGGTTCATGCCCCAGTCTGGGAAGATCCCACATGCCGTGGAGCAGCTGGGCCCGTGAGCCATGGCCGCTGAGCCTGCGCATCCGGAGCCTGTGTTCCGCAATGGGAGAGGCCACAACAGTGAGAGGCCCATGTACCAAAAATCAAACAAAACTTCACATCCCCAGTTTTCTACAAGGAGAATATGTATGTTTTCACAATTTGTGCTCTTTTTTTGGTTATTGTTTTATACTTTTGGAAAGAGCAATGAACAAAAAGGTAGATTAGAACAACTTCATATTTTAGTCTTATTTATCAACCTCAACGAACAGCACTGACATTTTTGTGAGGGGTATATTTTATTTCTGGTTGTCTATAGAGACTTAATTTAGGAGTAGAAGCTCTGACTCTTGATTATATAAAATGTGAAACAATAAAAACTGATTTCTGCCAATAATAATGCACATGAATTATATGTCAGAAATATAAAGAAAAAACATGTGATCTATTTCTAATAAACACAAAGGCATTTGTTTCAAAATTTGTATGACAGAAGAAAAACATAGCAAGACTAATTTCAGTGGATTTGAAATTCAATACAAGATGATCTGGAAAGTTAGATGGAAGAAATCAGAATTCTCTAATATTCATAGTATCCCTGTGAGCTCTGTTAAGGTGTAAGAATCAGAAGTCGTATCATTATAACATTAATATTGCCCATGAATGAATCTTGGTTTACTTGGCCAACTGAATATTGATCTGTGACAGATTCTACTCAAACACTTTTCTTCTGTTTAAATAAACCAGAAGTCTGACAAAGAAATGACTTATATACAAACTGTTTTAAGTCGTTTGCAAGTATACTTGATCAACCCTAATTATATTTTCTACTAATAAGAAATAAAGTGTACTTTAGAATATTTTAAAGACATTTCAAAATCATAGCTTTTATTTTAGAAGATAAAATCAGGCAGTATTTTAATTGGAAATTTAAGCAATCATATATACAACTGTTATTTGCATTATGCTAAAGAGGACAGGTTGCAGATCTGTGTTTTGCTAAGTTTTCTTCTTTTTCTCTCTTCCTCCTCCCCCTTTTCCATTTTCTCCTTCTTTTGTATTGTTCCACAATAATTTAAAGGTACAGAATATCATATATAATTTGATAACTGCCTCAATATTGAGAACTACAACATTGTAGAAGTTCTTTACACTTAAGTGTTTTGCCTGACAAGTCATTAATCCTTATATGAAGTATACTGATTGACATCTACAGAAAAATAAATGTTTGTATCTAATAGTATACATTCTAGAATTCCCAGGTAATCCTTTTTCCACCATTTGAGGTATGCACTTATAAGTTTGACATATCATTGACCTCCTGCCTCTCTGTGTCAATTTTATTA
Source organism: Mesoplodon mirus (assembly GCF_964341445.2). NCBI lineage: Eukaryota > Metazoa > Chordata > Mammalia > Artiodactyla > Ziphiidae > Mesoplodon > Mesoplodon mirus. The sequence goes on from NC_138978.1 coordinate 189,115,530, forward strand.
TTGTAACTTAATTCAATAATAAGTACATCAATGAAATTTAAATAAGAAAAGAAAGCAATATCTATGAGCATTAAATAATTTGGAAAAAAACTTGTTGATGTTAAGGAACAAATAAATACTTAGTTGAAATTGTTTTTTTAATTAACTTTAAAAATTAGGGAAGAAAAATTACAAAAATTATTAAAGTATTAAGTTATTCACCATGGATAAAAATGTCATTTGGCATATGCTCCATTTTTTCAATTGTCCTAATCTGTTCTTGTTTTTATCTTCAGTTCTAGTTGGTTTTCCCCATTGAGAACTAATTGAATTCCATTAGTTACCCTAGAATCTGTAAGCACTTCTAACTCCTGGTGAAAAAAATCTAATTGGTAAAAATATTCTTCTGTCCTTGAGGCTGGATCTCTAGATCTACATCTATATATAATAGTGTATATATTATATATGTTTCATACCTAGTGTATATCATATATATTATATTATATATATACATATATAATCCAAATAAAGAGGTGGAGTAGAAGATGGATAAATTGGTTTAGGTTTCGGAGAAGAAAATCAAGGCATGTGACATATATGGAAAACACAGCAGACAGAGGGCATGTGAGTGAGATAAGATTACAAAGAGAAGTGAAAAGAATATTAAATGGAATGCCTTATGTGCTGATCAGGAACAAAAGAAGAAACTACTAAAGAAGACTGTGATAACAATTATTCAATACAGAAAGAACACTATAGTTAGAACTTTACATGTCTAGAAAAGTTAATGTGGAATTTATTATAGGCTGCCATCTCTAAACCAAATAAAGAGATCACATACAGAAGGATGGAGTAAACCACTATAATTCATGCTGCTAAGAGGTTAGTAAGATAAGGACTAAGAGTTCTCCATTGGCTTTAGCAATATAGATTTCATTAAGAAATTTAATGAGAAAAATTTCACTTGAGTATTGGCAATGAAGAGAGTAGGTTCAAGAAAGAATTAAGTTGAGAGGGGATGGAGATAGCATAATTACTCAAGACGTTTTGCTACATAGAGGAACAGAGAAATGGAGCAGTAGCTGGAGGGAAATATGGACTCAATGAAAAGTATTCTTAAGAAGAAATATATAATGTGGGTTATTTTATATTTTTGTGCTAAATCTATTGGGAAGCATTATTTCTGTCACAAACATAGTTTTTTTTCATTTCTAGGGAGCATACAGTGTTTATTATATTTGGTTTCAGTTTTTCATAATATTCTGGGATGAAAATTAGAAATTTTATTGGTATTATGGGACAATTTTAAATACCTATAGTTGGAACAACAATTTCTCTTGAAAACATACTGTTAATTGCCTAATTTTTTATGTACTACTTCTAACAAAGATAACACATACAGATACACCTAATATTTTCCTCATAAGGTTAGTTTTCCTACAGTATTTGAAGAGAAATATTATAAATTTTGATTTTTTGTGAATTGAATTAATTTGAGAAAATATATAGGAACTAACTCTATTTTACAACACAAAAAAACAATAACAATAAAAAATGTAATGCCTGACATTGTAGATTATATTGTATTAACAGAAAATGTGTAAACATATTGAAAAAATTTTAAATATGCAAAACATTGAATTCTACGTATATAAATTTTACTCATTATTTTTCCCCAACTCAGCATTTTTTCTCAGAAGTAAAACAAGGCAACATTTATTTTTCTGGTCTGTGTGTTCTCACACACACCAAGATAAGGTGTTCAATGTTTATAAACTGCATATTAAAATCTGAAGTTTGTTTATGCAACCTCTTTAAACAAGTAAATATCATTGTCTGGTATTTTGCACGTTTTCACCACTTACTCATCAAAAGAATTACTTTAAGCTTTTCATTTTAAAATGTGGATTGAAAGTTTTAAGATAATTTAAATTCAGTAAATCTTTTGTCTTTCCAAAAGTTCTGTTTATGTTGTTTATAATATTCAGCCCTGAACTCCATGCTTTTCTACTTGTGGATTAAGAAAGGGCACTATTTTTTGTTGGGAATAGCTGTATCTTTTATTCCTTTGAAATTCTATTTCCCAATTGGCCTCAGTCCCTATATTTTCTCCTCTAATACATGTCCAGGCTAAGATGTAAAGTCAAGAGTATAACTAGTGTCTGGCCTTACATTTAGGTCTTTAATCCATTTTGAGTTTATTTTTGTATACAGTGTTAGGAAGTGTTCTAATTTCATTCTTTCACATGCAGCTGTCCAGTTTTCCCAGCACCACTTATTGAAGAGGCTGTCTTTTCTCCACTGTATATTCTTGCCTCTTTTGTCAAAAATAAGGTGACCATATGTGCGTGGGTTTATCTCTGGGCTTTCTATCCTGTAAAACCCATAGAGGAAAACATAGGCAGAACACTTTATGACATAAATCACAGCAGGATCCTTTTGACCCACCTCCTAGAGTAATAGAAATAAAAACAAAAATAAACAAATGGGACCTAATGAAACTTAAAAGCTTTTACACACCAAAGGAAACCATAAACAAGACAAAAAGACAACCCTCAGAATGGGAGAAAATATTTGCAAATGAAGCAACTGACAAAGGATTAATCTCCAAAATATACAAGTAGCTCATACAGCTCCATATCAAAAAAACAAACAACCCAATCCAAAAATGGGCAGAAGACATAAATAGACATTTCTCCAAAGAAGATATACAGATAGACAACAAACACATGAAAGGATGCTCAACATCACTAATTGCTAGAGAAATGCAAATCAAAACCACAATGAGGTATTACCTCACACCAGTCAGAATCACCATCATCAAAAATTCTACAAACAGTAAATGCTGGAGAGGGTGTGGAGAAAAGGGAACTCTCTTGCACTGCTGGTGGGAATGTAAATTGGTACAGCCACTATGGAGAACAGTATGGAGGTTCCTTAGAAAACTAAAAATAGAACTACCATACGACCCAGCAATCCCACTAGTGGGAATATACCCTGAGAAAACCATAATTCCAAAAGTGTCATGTACCACAATGTTCATTGCAGCTCTATTTACAATAGCCAGGACATGGAAGCAACCTAAGTGTCCATCGACAGGTGAATGGATAAAGAAGATGTGGCACATATATACAACGGAATCTTACTCAGCCATAAAAAGAAACGAAACTGAGTTATTTGTAGTGAGGCGGATGGACCTAGAGTCTGTCATACAGAGTGAAGTAAGCCGGAAAGAGAAAAACAAATACTGTATGCTAACACGTATATATGGAATCTAAAAAAAAGGTTCTGATGAACCTAGGGGCAGGACAGGAATAAAGACGCAGACGTAGAGAATGGACTTGAGGATGCGGGGAGGGGGAGGGGAAGCTGGGACAAAGTGAGAGAGTGGCATGGACATATATACACTACCAAATGTAAAATAGATAGCTAGCGGGAAGCAGCTGCATAGCACAGGGAGATCAGCTTGGTGTGACCAACTAGAGGGGTGGGATAGGGAGGGTGGGAGGGAGACGCAAGAGGGAGGGGATATGGAGATATATGTATACATATAGGTGATTCACTTTGTTATACAGCAGAAACAAACACAATATTGTAAAGCAATTATACTCCAATACAGATGTTAAAAAAAAAAAGAGTATAACTTGTAACATTATGCTCATTAACTCTAACCTGAGCACTCCTGTAGTGCTTCTCTTCCCTAAAGCACTTGAAGATTTAAACAGCATTTTGCTATTGGAGAAAAAAACCCAGGCAAGAGAGTCATGTGGGGAAAAATATCCAGCATAACCTTCTAAGAAGGCATATCCAGCACTTAAAGTGTATTGTTCTAGGGGCATTTTTGTTTGTTTGGATTTGCTTTGCTTTGCCTTTTTGAAACAAAGACCCATGGAGAAAAAAAAAAACCTTACCATTGGAAAGGTAAAAGATAATTGGAATCACAATAAAAAATAAAACCATTAGTACAAATTCCTCTTACACAGATTATTTTTCTTATTAATCTCTTTAACTTCCTTTAAATTATTGCAATGTAATTCTTGTTATATGTTTTTGTCTTTTCAGGTAGCTTATTTAAAACCTGGTTATTTCAAATGTGTTTTGTTGGTGGTGTTTTAATTTTGCCTCAACAGCGATATTATGAGTAGATGGAGCTGGTCATCACTTATGATATATAATTCCAGAAACACAGAAATCTCTGTCTAAAGTATCTGTATATCATGTATTTCGCATCTGTATATCAGAAATTTTAAATATTTGAGAGTAAAGTCCCCTTCTACTGGGTCTATATCATTTAGGTTTCAGGAGCATTATGAAATTGAAAATAATAGTAAAAAGATAGATTTCAAATCAATTTCATCTAGAATTTTAAGGGAATTGACTGACCACTAATTGGAAATAACACCCTAAGAGGAATGGAAGGCAATTCTTGCTTCTGGAATGGGATAATGGAGCACTAAGAATGGGGAGAGAAGACTCCAAAAATGGGAGGACATCTATATATTTGCAAACAGTTCGTCATTTTGATCAGCACATACCCTAAATTTAAATTAATGTAATAGATAGAAATAGCACATAAATTGTGTTCTCTGGATGTATGTCAAATTTATGTATATTCTTTTGTTTTTTTTGCATATGTAAGTAGTAAGGGTTCAAAACATTTATGAATGAAATGTATTTTTTTATAATTCAGGGAGAAAATTAAAATTCTAACATCAATTTGATGAATACTTGTTTTCTCAGAAATGTAATGGAGTTTTATGGTCACATTTCATAGTTATTGAATATATGGAAACTATATAAGTAATTCAAAGTTTACTTAAAAGAGATATAATGTTAAAGTAACCACTATAAGCGTATTAAACAGGGTATAATAATTGCTATCTACTTTGGGAAAGGACTCTACACATATTGAAAATAAACTGTTGTAGGAGATGCAGTTTCATGACTTTCTATTTATTTCTAATTTTGCACTACTACTATATGAGAAGTCTTCACAAAAGGTTATCAGTGAGTATTAATCTGACTCTGATATTAAAATAACTTAATTTGCAGCATTTATATCTTAAATTTAGTAATTGCTTAATGTTTTTGTCAAATTGAATAATACTGAATTGAAAGCTGAAAGCTAGATGGCGCAAAATAATTTTATTTCGACCTATTATAACAGAGAATGAGTAAAGCACAACTGAGCTATGTCTGAAACCTCAATGTAAATATTTCCACAGTGTGATCTGTATCAGTCTATGCAAATTTTCCTAAGTAAGATAAATGGGATTATTATCTTCCACTAAAAGTGATTTTTAAATGGCCTTTTTATTTGGTTGCTGTGAGCCAAAATGATCTATCTAAAATAGCTAGCATAATGTATGACAAAAATACATGTCCGAAAAAAAATTTAGGACAGCGTTTTCCCTTATAACTTCCAGGGTAGTTGAAGATGTAACTGTATGTGGATGATGATGATAATGTGATGATGATGATGGTGATAGAAATGATAGATAGATGACAGATAGGTAGGTAAATAGCTAGGTATAGGAGAGAATGTCAAAGAATAAATTAAAAAAAAAACACAATCATGGAACTCAGTGTTGATCTGGGTCTTGAATTCATAGACTGGAGTTAAGAAGAACTAATTAATGCACAGGATCTTGTAAAATGGTTGGAATCAGACAGAGAAGGAAGAAATGTTAGAGAGGAAGAGGACTGTGGTTATTACAATCTCAAACTGTGAGGTAGATGCTCAAGTTTAAATCTAGTTCTGCTAACTCTGAGCTCTCTGGCCTTAGGTACGTTACATAACTCGTCATTTGTAAAATGGAGCACTATTAATAGTATGTGTCTCATAGGTTGTTACAACACCAACTAAGTTAATATACGCAAAACACTTAGAGCAAGAGCTATATGAGTGTTCACTGTTGTTCTAAGTTTGGGGGACAGGACAGCATGGAAGCAAGTTATGGCACATTAGTGCTCTGCTCTAGAAACTGTCAGTTCACTGTCCACAAAATTCACTTCTTTTCAAGTTTTTGATATTACCAAAATGTTTGCTGTATGAAAATGCTTTATTCTTTTCATTCGTTCTATCATGTTTCATTGTGTTGACACATACAATGCTTATTTTCATTTACATATTTACACTCAATTATCATTCATTTTTACACATTTATTAAGTAATTAGATCTCAGTATTATGCTAGTGGTAGTGCTGCTAACATACACTGTACCAAGTGGTATGAAAGCGTCTTTAAAAGTGCGTGCTATGACTCATGCTTTGTGATACAAAAATTGCTCAATACCGTAAGTACGAGATCTGTGACATGTCCATGACTCACAGAAGTGAGAAAATTCCATCACTCTGAAGGAATTGATTTTTTGCCTCATTTATCTTAAAAAATGGATTCTGTTTATTGACACATTACTGTAAAAGTGGCTGAATATACTGACAACGCTTAGTCTTTGATTTAAAAAAACCTAAATTTACTTACATAAAGCTGATTTGGTTTTGAATCTATTAGTTTTCAAGACTGATGGACTAATAAGTACATTCACACAGTAAAAGACTTGGAGAACTAAATATTCCTATTCAGAATAACTTTCCATATTATCAGACTTAATTGCTATAAGACACGATATGATTGCTTGCTTTACACAAGAAATTGAGCTAAATTACTTTCATGTATTAATTCACTTAATACTCACAGCCGTCTTTGGAGAAGACTCTACTACTGACCCAGTTTAAAAATCTAAAATTTTATTACTTTATTGTGTATGATTCTTTTCCCATATATACCCTGGCTACAATGTAAAGTAGTTGAGAATCACTGTTTTAAAACTGCTCTGTCATCTCCATTTTGCCCACATAGTGCTAAAAACCAGTAAATGATGAGCAGATATTTGTTACAAAATGGAAATGACGAGTTCAAGAATGAGATATAAATATAATTATTAAGTATATAAAGGAATAGTTTACAATTTGAAATTTAGAGTAAAATATTAAATGCTGTAAAGTCAAAAAGAGTAACATTATTCACTATACTAATAGTTGAAACCAAATATTCCTAATACTCAAAGTTTATCTAAAGCTTGTTCAATAGCTGTCACATACACATTTCTTTTTCTCATTGTTAGTCCACCAATCTTAATAGTGAGTGTTATAATTACCATTTCAGTCAAGCACAATACCCTCATTTAGTTTTTTTGGACTAATACAATCTGGGGGAGGGGGGAAGTATGTGATAGCTATTGAACATTTCTATGAAACTCAAACTCACTCATGCTTTAGGATATGGAGAAGAGAATTTGAGGTAACAAAGAAATAATTTTATAGCAACATTATTGAGATTATGTATTCCAATGTAAGGTAATGGTGGCTTCTCAATAACTTCAATGAAATTAGGGTCCCAAATTTCCAAATTCCACTGAGAAATAAACTATCAAGTTTAGCTTTTGCCCAAAAACACACCACTGAAATTTTCACATTAAAAATGCATTAAAAGTGCAAAGAAGGGCATTAAGAGGTACAAACTTCCAGTTACAAAATAAATAAGTCCTGCTGATGTAATGTACAACATAAGGAATATAGTCGATAATATTGTAATAACTTTGTAGTTACAGACAGTAACTAGACCTATTATGGTGACCATTTTGAAATGTATATAAATATCTAATCACTATGATGTACATCTGAAACCAGTATGATATTGTATGCCAATTAAACTTCAATAAAAAATTCATTTTCTAAATAAAATATATCGAGTTTATAGAAAATAGTCACAGAGCCAGTTCTTAATGGAATTTAACATTTAACATTAAAAATACTGGACTTGGTATCCAGAAACTGTGTTATTGTGAAATCTCTACTTGTTCACTAGCTAATTAGGGGCTTTAAATCAGTTTATTTTATTTTATTTACTTATTTTGATAATTGTTATAAAAGTCAATCAATTGTTATAAAAATCCATCTTGAGAAAGAAAAACAGAGCTGGAGGAATCAGGCTCCCTGACCTCAGGCTGTACTACAAAGCTACAGTAATGAAAACAGTATGGTACTTGTACAAAAACAGACATACAGATCAATGGAACAGGATAGAAAGAAATAAACCCACACACTTATGGTCAATTAATCTATGGCAAAGGAGGCAAGAATATACAGTGGAGAAAAGAAAGTCTCTTCAATAAGTGATTATGGGAAAACTGGACAACTACATGTAAAAGAGTAAAATTAGAACATTCTCTAAAATTACACACAAAAATACACTCAAAATGGATTAAACACCTAAATATAAGACTGGATACTATAAAACTCCTAGAGGAAAGCATTGGCAGAATACTCTTTGACATAAATTACAGCAATAATATTTTGGATCTGTCTCCTAGTATAATAGAAATAAAAACAAAAATAAATGGGACCTAATTAAACTTAAAAGCATTTGCGTAGCAAAGGAAACCATAAATAAAATGAAAAGACAACCTATAGGATGGGAGAAAATATTTGCAAATGATGTGACCGACAAGGGATTAATTTCCAAAATATACAAACAGCTCAAACAGCTCAAGAGCAACAACAACAACAAAAACCCAAACAACTCAATCAAAACATGGAAAAGAGATCTAAGTAGACATTTCTCCAAAGAAGACATACAGGCACATGAAAAATGCTCAAGATGGCTAATTATTAGAGAAATGCAAATGAAATCTAGAATGAGGTATCACCTCACAAAAGTCAGAATGGCCGGCATTAAAAAGTCTGCAAACAATAAATGCTGAAGATGCTGTGGGGAAAAAGGAACCCTCCTACACTGTTGGTGGGAACGGTACCATCACTATGGAAAATAGTATGGAGGTTCCTTAAAAAACTAAAAATTAGAGTTTAGGATCCTGCAATCCCATTCCTTGGCATATATCCAGAGAAAACTATGCTTCAAAAAGATAAATGCACCCCATTGTTCATTGCAGCACTATTTACAATAGCCAAGACATGGAAGCAACCTAAAGGTCCATCGACAGGTGAATGGATAACAAAGATGTGGTATGAAGATGTGGTGTATATATATATATATATATATATATACACACACACACACACACACACACACAATGGACTATTACTTAGCCATAAAAAAGAATGAAATAATGCCATTTGCAGCAACATGGATGGACTTAGAATTTATCATACTAAGTGAAATAAGCCACGCAGAGAAAGACAAATATCATATGATATCACATATATGTGGAATCTTAATAAAAAGATACAAATGAATTTACTTACGAAACAGAAAGAGACCCACAGACATAGAAAACAAACTTACGGTTACCAAAGGGGAAAGGTGGGGGGAAGGATAAATTAGGAGTTTGAAATTAACATATACACACTACTATATATAAAGTAGGTAACCAACAAGGATCCACTTTATAGCACAGGGAACTATACTCAATATGTTGTAATAACCTATAAGGGAAAAGAATCTGAAGAAGAATGTATATATATAAATTAATTATATATATATAAAATATATATATATATCTGAATCAGTGTACTATATGCCTGAAACTAACACATTATAAATCAACTATACTTCAATTATAAATAAATAAATGTAAAAAAGAATTACTCAACATATTTAGAGGCTAACTAAGCTCATAATTTAAATGAAAGAATGGTCTTAGATGATTCTTGAGGTCCCTTTAAGTTCTAAATTCTACTTTGTATTTTCCAAATATACTTTATTATCTGAGGAATTGGTTTGTGATATTTGAGGTAAATGTGTCTGAAAGAATTTCGCCTTGAACACGTTGAAAGAAACCTATTACAAATGAAACTATTTCCATTTCATGAAAAAATATACTAAATAGGTTGCATCAGGTTCATCATAGAGAAGATATTTTGTCATTTACATATATTAAAATTTTTTCCTCTATGGGTACTATCAGAATAGATATATACAACATTTTTTAGCTAGAAAACTTTCTGAATATGCCTTGATCTCATTGTCATCATTCTTTCCTTATAGCATTTAAAGGGTTAATTTAGAGAAGACATGAATCAAGTAATTTTTCTGCTTAAGCTTTTATTTAGACTTATCTAGTAGACATAAACTGTGATATGCAGTATTATACCATCTTATTAAGCTTACATTATAGAATTGAGAGGAACTAGTGATTATTTGCTCTTATAACCCTAAATGGAAAATCTGCCACTTAAGTGGTAATTAAGAAAACCAAAACTACATTGTAAACAAAGCATCTGATACTTGGGCATGCCATTTTCCTTTTTTTTTTTTTTTTTTTTGTGAAGAATAGTCTTGAACTAATTGTACATTATAATTACACATCATTCCTTTTGGAACTGCTTAATTATTCCTCTAATTCTTTTTGTATTTCTCTTCATTTTTAGCCAAACTATTTCTCAGCAATACATCATTACTGATGCTGTAATTAAGAGATTTGTGTTTCTCCTTGAAAATGGCTAAATAGCTTATGCCTCATTCTGAGCTGTTGGGGAGGGAGAATTAGGATTTTTATTTTTTGTACTGGAACAGAAAACGAACCCTAACTCCATTCAACAGTCTTTTCATTCTGCAAGCAAGCGTCCGCTTTCACACAGAAAGAGCACTGTAGTGACAATGTACCTTGTGCAGACACTACTGCTTCAGATGAAGGCTAATGGTTTGAATTGCAGGAATACCAGTGCACTGACTATAATTAGGAGTGTCTGATGAAAGTCTGAGGTATAATATGAAAAGAAAACATCTGCTTGTTCAAGTACTGGCTTCATTCATTCTTTCTATAAATTTTTCTGTTTTAATAGGCCATTTATCAAAATTTCATATGCTCATTAATTTTAGGTTATAGGAAAAATATAAGTGCATATTGGATTTCAATAAAAAAAATTATTTCCTGTTTTTAACTTTCTTTCAAGGGAAAGTTTGAACCAATGATGCATTATGTCCTAAATGTTACTTAATGTTATTCAGCAATGGAAATTATACAAAGATCAAGTTTTTCTCTGATGTCTAATAATTGCCTATTTTACTCAATCCCATTACTAAGTATATTTATTGAATCATTGCTTAATACCAACAGAAATATTGCAGATGGATTGAATCAAATGAAGGAAATCATGATCCATAGGCTCATGTGATACATTGATGTTACCAGTAACATTATTCTACAGGTACTATCATTAAGAAGATGAGGACTTTTAAGGTAGATGTGGGAGTCAGGATTCTAAGAAGACCACTAAGTTACAGCTCCCGTGTGTAACTCCTGTGTGATCACCTTCCCTTGAATGTGGGCATTACCTGTGAATATGAGGGACTATCACTCCTGTGATTAGGTTACTAATCAGTGGAGTGAGTTAATCAAAATGGAGATTATCGTGGTCCAGGTTTAATTAGAGGAGCCTTTGAAAGAAGCTGAAGCATCAGATGTGCTCCAGCTGGCCTGAAAGAAAGCAATATTTGTGTTGGGAACTGACTATGGGGGGCACATGCCAAGTAACAGTGGGCAGCCTCTAAGAGCTGCGAGTGGTTGCTTGCTGACTGATAAAAAGAAAACAGTCTTACAACCTCAAGGAACTGAATCCTGCCAAGACCATGAATGAGCTTGGAAATAGATTGTTCCAAGAATAGTAAGATCTTCTAAATGACATTGAAAACATGGCCAACACATTTAATGCAGCCTTGTGAGACCTTGAGCAGAAGATCCAGTTAACCAAGGCCTGGACTCATGATCCATGAAAACTGTGAGATAATTAATGAGTGTTGTTTTATGCCTGTATTGTTTTTATGTTTTCTATTGTCATGCAGCAATAGAAAACTAATGTAGATAATATGAAATCATTGTCTAAAATATCCAGCAAAGTATATTTATATTTTCAGGTGATATAGGAAACCCATAAATTAGAAAAGTGTGATCTTTGATATAGGAAAGCATATACATTTAAGGCAGCCCTAATGCTAAAATGAAGTCCCTGAAAATACATGATTCTTTAAAGAGAATCTCAAGTTTAATTTCATTCATTATCATTAAGCCCACTTAAAATATTCTTCATGAAATATAATATATTGAAAACCATACTTCTGGGATTTATCTCTCCCATGTCCCACCAAACCTGCTCCTCCTACAGCCTTCCTCTCCATAGTTAATCAAAGATAGAATTCAACCACTGGTCTGAGCAAGAAACTTTAAGTCATTTTGTATTCCTCTTATTGTTACACCCCACATGCAATTCATCTGCAAACACAGCTAGCTGTTTCTTCAAAAGTCCCTGAATCTTTCTAACCATCTCCTCTAAGAGCACTCTGATTGGTGCCTCAGATTGCAACCCTATCTTTCACCTGGGTTACACATCTCACAAGGTTACTCTTACCTATTTACCTGAAAGATGTATCTTGTCTCTCCTCCTCTCAAAATCTTCCAGTGGTATCTAATTTCCCCATAATGACAATCAAAGCTCTTTCAATGGAACCTCTATGATACATCTTTCTTTTATCTCTCTGACCTCACCTTAACTATTCCCCATTCATTCCCTCTGCTCTAGGAATCTCGACCTCCTTCCTTTTTTTAATTAGTCAGGTATCCCTGCTAAGGTCTTTACACTTGCTCTTCTGTCCCCTCCATCTGGAATACTACAAATCTTTACCAAATATGATCTTCTCAGTAAAGATTTTCCAATTATTCTCCATAGAACTCCTATTGCCCTACTTTTCTGACTTAATTTATTGTCATAGTTATTGTTGTCTAACATACTCCATCTTAATCTAAAATTACAATGGTATGTATTTTGTTTTAAAGGGTTTATAATTTTTCAATGAAATCATTATTGGTGACCACACCTTCCATTTTCTACCTAGCTCTGATATGTATTGTGGTAGGTGTGCCTGTCACAGCCAAAGAACACTCACTATGGTAGTGCAATTCTTCTCACATGCTCCTGAGTCCCACCTTGATCAGAAATAACTTTTTGCAGTTGTATTGTATTGTACATCAGTCATACTGGTTATCTATTTTCATATATTTATGATAAACTGTATTTTCTTCAATCTTTCCATCAAAGATCAAATTCCTATAATGCTCATCTTTATTTAACTGTATATTAAACTACTTTCTATGAGTATGTACATGGACATAGCTGAGATATTTTAGAATAAGTAAGTTATGTTGTATGGTATTAATTCTATAAATGATAATATCTCAACAAGAATGTTTCATAGCAAGATCTGTTATTTTTGTTTTGTTTTTTTGTCTCCCTTGTCAAAAAAG